>NW_023597054.1:43512730-43615230 GCF_011947565.3 Pollicipes pollicipes | reverse complement strand
GCGAGCGTCGCCTGGCCGAGGAATTGTCACCCAAAGTCACCTGGCGAGCGGCCGGGCGGCCGACTCACCTCGGACCATCGGTCTGGCTTGCGCGGGCGGACTCATGCCGACCGCCGGCGCCGCCATCACGTCCGCCTTCAGCTTCTCAAAGTCCATATCGCTGAGCGGCTGTAGCGGGCTGCGCGCCGGGGGCGGCGCCGGCTGAGGCGGCGGCGACGGCGGCGGCGGCCGGCTGCTGCCGCTGCTGCTTCCCCGTTTCTCTCCTCCTCCAGTAGGTTCGGCCAGCAGCAGCGGGCTGCTCCTGTCCCGGCACACGGAACATCGATGAACGAACCAATGCCGGAGCGGGAGACACGGATAAATGCTCGTCACAGTGTGCGAAACACCGGTAAACGTCCCAGTCCGAACGTGATGAACACAAGCACACACTGCAGCCCCCGACGTATGTCTGCTGCACACGCTCCAGCAATGTGTGCCATTCCACGTACGCGTCGCCACACCGGGAACACCGGGGAACAGCCCCGCCCTGCTGCCCCCCCCCCCCCCCTCCCTCCCTCCCACCCCGGCACAGGGACACACCCGTCACCACCGCAGTTGAGCGGGGCGTGGGGGGTCGACGGGCGCGGCGCGTCGGCTGCAGCGGGCGGCACCGCCGGCACCCACCTGCAGCAGGGCCGGCTTGCGCTCGGCCCTGCTGGTAGGGGGCGGCGGCAGCGGCGCGCCTGCCGGCCGGCCCGGGTACGGCGGCGGGGCCGCACGCCTGACGCGTAGCCCACCGTACCCAGGCGCCGGCACGCCCATCGTCGGCTGGCCCGGCGGCAGCGGCCGCTGCACCAGGATGGCGCCGTGCGGCGGGCGGCCGGGTCGGCGCGCGTGGCCCCGGCGCCGCCAGCTGGCTCGCCGCGCCGGCACTGCGGGCGACGACTACAAGCGGTCAGCGCGCGTGACGTCGACGCCAGCGACGCGGCGTTCGGAGCACGAGCACCAGCGGCATCTGACGTCACACCATACCGCACTTACCATCTACGGATATCCCGACCACAAGCATGCGTGAACAACGTTGTCAAGTGAAGCGTCTTACATGCTGCAGGTCATGTCATATCAACACGGGCCGCAGCACCCTCCCTGGCCCCGCCGGCCGCCACGGAGCCGCCCGTACCTGGACGCCGTGGTGACACCGGGCACGACGGCGGCTGTGCCGGGCGCGGCAGCCGCCGCCGGCGCCTGGCCGGCCCGGAAGCCAGCGGCCGGCGGCGCCGGGCGGCGCGCGCCGTCGGCTTCGGCGCGGCTCTCCTGCTCCTCCGACTCCTCGCCCACCAGCTCTAGCACCGTCTTGTGCTCACCGAGCTCCGGATGCGCGTAGTTGAGTAGGTTGAAGTCATCTCCGATACCTGGGCGGACCCGCGAGCGGGTGTAAGGCAGGCATCGGAACGACGAAGAGCAAAAATCAGGCTGAATCGATGCGTCTAGGGCATGGACTGGTATATTGAACATAAGCGTCACTTAATGGTAAGGCGAGACGACTCTATGGAGGTCACTTATAAATAGTCTCAATCCCCGCGGCAACCACTTAGCAAACTATGTCACGTGACAGGATGCCTGATAAAGCCTTCATCCAAAACTGGCCGGTACCAAAAAGGCCGGAACAGACTCGAACCATCCCACCGCCACTGACCGAGCAGCTCGTCGTCGTCGTCGCCCTCCTGTTTCTCCTCGGTGGCTGGCGGCGGCTGTGATGGCTGCGATGGCTGCGATGGCTGCGCTCCCTGCGCGGCTGAGCCTGCCGTGACTGCTGGGGCAGCTGGGACGGCTGTGGCGGCTGACCCGACTGGGGCGGCTGAGGAGTCGGCTGTTGCTGCTGCTGCTGCTGCTGCAGTTGAGGCTTTTGGGGTGGCTGTTGCGGCTGCTGCTGCTGAGGCTTGATTTTGTGCCTGTTGCTGCTGTTGTGCCTGCTTTTGCTGTTGCGCTGTTGTTGCTGTTGCGCCTGCTGTTGCCTCTGCTGCGACCTGCTGTTGCTGATGCTGCTTGCTGCAGCGCTTGTTGTTGCTGCTGCTGCTGCAGCGCTTGTTGTTGCTGTTGCTGCTGATGTTGCTGCTGCGATGCCTGCTGCGACTGCGGCGTCTGCTGGGGCGGCTGCCGAGCCACCTGACCGGCCGGCGGTGGCGGCGGCTGGCCGGGGGGCGTGGCCGCCGGCGGCGCCGGGCTGCCGCCGGGTGCCGCTGCCGTGGCGGCCGGCGACAGGACGGCCGCCGCCCCCGCCGGGGACGAGGCCAGCGGAGCGCCGGCGCCGGCCGCTGGACTGCCGGCCCCGGCTGCCAACCACGGGCCGAGTGTCAGCCGAGCGGCGGGGGCTGGACACGCCCGAGCCGGGCCGCAGCCGCAGCCGCAGCCGCTCAACGCACCGAGCCGTGCGATCCAGCCGGACCCTGCCTACAACTCCCGCCGCTTAACACAAGCCTTACAGAGTGTTCATGACTGCCGCCACCTGCAGAAAAGCAAATTTGAGTTCCAGAATATCGGAAACACACGAATGGCATCTTGAAAGTCTTGCAGAACAGGACGCCAAACTCATGGCATCAATAAAGGACCGACATCGACCATCTTCCTTCTCCCTCTCCCCCCCCCCCCCCCCCCCCCCCCCCCCCAACACACACACTCGCATCAGTGTACAATACATACCGCAAACTTTATACAAAAGTGCAGCACAACACAGCAAAGCACACCACACCAAGCCACGCCAGGTGGGGCAGGCATCATTGAGTTTTCAGCGCCAGAGCTGGACGACGGCCACGGCAGAGCGGTGTCGCGTCACACAAACGAGGCCAACCAGCTGGCGCGTCTGGGGTCAGGCCGCAGCGGCGGCGGCAGCCGACACGAACGCACGCAGGAACCCTTACAGGCGCACATTGCATCACACGGAAAGCAAAGATAATAATATATAAAATGACATGAGAAACCGAACAATTTCTGTTCAATTGAAGATGCATCAAAGACGGATTCCTTGAGCCTCCTTCCTGGCGTATTGAGTTCGGTACCATTGGGCATTGCTCCACAAAACTACGCCCTATGTGAGCCCTATCTAAACCTTCAAGCCCCCGTCTCTAGCGACGGCCCCAACCGGTAGCAACGGCCGCAGCCTCTAGCGACGGCCCCAGCCTCTAGCGACGGACCCAATCCCTCTAGCGCCAGCCCAAATGCCTAGCGCCAAAACTAATCTCTCTAGCGTCAGCCCCAACTCCTCTAGCGCCAGCCCCACTCTCCTAGCGACGGCCCCAATCTCTCTAGCGTCAGCCCCAATCTCACAGTCTTCCAACTACTCCGACCAGGTAGTGTAGTAGACAGACCAACTATCGACTGGCTGCCTGACCGCGCCACCAGGCAGCCGAGGCAGCTGTTGGGCCGGCAAAGCGGGGAGCCCCGGGGCTTGAGAGCCCTGAAGCCAGAGCACACTGCCAAGCCAACAACGACGGCTCAAAAACCCTTGCAGTGTGTCAAACCACGCTGCCTCGGCAGTCAGCTCACGCCATAAGTAGCGCTGCCTATGGAATGCGTGCCTCATAGCGAAAAGGCCTTGTGAAAGCGCTGCACGTGTAAGCGGACGGACCGCGGTGAAAGGAAATGGAAATAAATGCAACAAGCAGGAAAAAAGGCTTCAGAGCCATGGCGAAACAGGAAGTATAAACAAAAACTTAGATGCAACAAAACATGTAAAAAGGCAAACAAGGTCTGCTAATATGGCAGTGGGGAACAGAGCCAGGCATGCGGCCAACACTACGTGCAGAACACCGACGGACGGACGGACGACCGCGAGGGCCACCGCCTACCTTCCCGGGGGTTTGAGGGCGGACACGTGGAACGTGTCGGGGTGAGGGGGGCGGCGCCGGTGGCGGCGGCGGGGGTGGCGGTGGCGGTGGCGGTGGCGGCGGTGGTGGTGGCGGCGGCGGCCGGCGCCCACATGCCGCCGCTCATCAGCTCCGGTCTCCGCTGCGGGATCATCATGTGGGGCACGGCTGCAAAGGCCGGCCGTCAACCCCGTCACTGGACGATCCCGGCACTGCTGGGAACCGTCACTGGACGGTGCCGGCACTGCTGGGGACTGTCACTGGACGGTGCCGGCACTGCTGGGGGCTGTCACCGGACGGTGCCGGCACTGCTCGGGACTGTCACTGGACGATCCCGGCACTGCTGGAGACTGTCACTGGACGGTGCCGGCACTACTGGGGACTGTCACTGGACGATCCCGGCACTGCTGGAGACTGTCACTGACGGTGCCGGCAACTGCTGGGGACTGTCACTGGGCGGCCCCGGGAGACTGAGGCCTGTCACTGTACCGCCCGGTCACTGCGTGGCCCGGAGCGCTGCTATAGTCACATCGGATCAACATCGCTAGCTTCCCTTTCACTCGCTCCGGTTTCAGCAGTCACAAAGAAGAACGAATGGACGAAACCACAACCCATTCGTTCTTCAGACCCACCCATGACGAGCACACCGAAACAGCGGCGCCCCCGGTGGACGAGACAGCGTCGCGTCCGGTCGGCCGTCGGCTCCGTGACGAGCTGCCGCCTCACCTGATCGCTGCACGGCCTGGTACTGCTGCTGCTGCTCGTGCTGCGGGTGCTGCTGCTGCAGCCGCTGCTGCAGGATCATCTGCAGGCGGGGGGTCCATGACGCGCGGGCCGCCCGCCTGCATCATGCGCTGCCGCAGCTGCGGCGGCAGCGGCTGCCGGAACTGCTGCTGGTGGTGCGGCAGCGGTGGCGGCCGCGGCGGCCCTGCGCGGCGACAGCCCGCCCCGGTCAGAGGCGAGCCCTCCAGTCCGGCATACACGTGCGGGTCGCGGCCCCCGCCCTCGGCTCACACCTCGGCAGGCGGCCAGTGTCGCGGCTGTCTCCTTCTGCGCATTACAAACGGCCCGCAGACGCCGCCCAGACTCACAGTGCAATCAACCGATCTCTCGCAGGCCGCTACCAATGACACCTGCAGCCGACTTCGCAGCGCGGCTCAGCGGCAATCAGCACATACAACCTGGTGAGCAGCAAGGCGGGACGCGGTCACCCGGCGCCTCACCTTGCTGGTGCTGCTGCTGTTGCTGCTGCTGTTGCTGGCGCTGTAGCAGCTCGCGCAGCTGCTGCTGGCGGACCATCTCCGGCGGCGGAGGCGGCGGCGGGTGGCCAGCGGCGGCAGCGGCGGCGGCAGCAGCGGCGGCGGCGGCGGCGTCCGGCGGCAGCCCGGGCCGCGGCGTGCCCGGCATGTGACAGTAGGGATCGGCGGGCGCCGGCCGGCCGGCCGCGAAAGGGCCGGCCACCGGCGCCGGGAACGGAACGGGACCGCTGGGGGAGGGATGGGCGCGGGGGGACATGTGCGGGTGGGAGAGCGCCTCCTGAAACAACGCGCACACTCACGCCCCCCGCCTCCGCCGCGCGCTCGTCGGCCGCCGACAGCACAGAAACTGCGTCGCTTGCTCTCTTGCCTGGCCACAAAGTGACCGGCGTGATATGTCTGGCGCGGCGCACGCCCCCCGCGCTGACTGGACGTCGTAATTCAGACAACGTAGAGCGACATCACACAACGCCGCAAGCGCCTCAGCTGCACCCTCCGACACCCACAGCTGGCACTGCTGGCCGAAGTGGTGCCGGGCTGAGCGAGCCGGGCTCGACAGCCGCCTGTCCGCCTCACCTGGGAGGTGGTCACGTGCAGCTGGGGCGGCACGCGGCTCTGCAGCGAGGTGGGCAGGTCCTCCTCCAGCTGGCGCTGCACGCGCGCGATTGCTGCCGACACAGGCACCAGCTCAGCACGGCACGCGGCCGGCAGGCTCGCGCAACAGCGCACAACGGACGACCAAGTCGGAGAGGCGCCGGCAAAAGACAGCATACATAACGTGCAGCCATTGTAAACAGTGGCCTTCTGGAGCGATGTTTTCTGATGCATTCGAAAGTCAGCGTGCGGTGATGTGGAGCGATACATATTCCGAGTGTGTTCTTCTTCATCGGATCCGACAAGGCCGCCGACCACAGGCTGTCGGACTGTCGGCCACCCGCTGCGCCGGGGCTTCGCAGCATCAGACGTATTGCGCGCCTAGCCATCCACTGATCTTCTAACCTTGGGCCTGTTGGCGCTGCTCCTGCATCATCTGCTGCTGCTGTTGCTGCTGCTGCTGTTGATGCTGATGGTGCTGCTGTTGCTGCTGTTGCTGCTGATGTTGTTGTTGCTGCTGCTGTTTGCTGCTGCTGCTGCGGCGCAGGGCCTGCATCTGCCGCCACTGCTGCTCGTTGGTCTGCAGCGTGGTGGGCCGCGGCTGGACGGCCTCCTGCGGATAGTCCGGCCGGCCTGTCACACCGCTGGCCGCCACAGCGGCACCCTCCGGACCGCCGGCGCGGCGCCCCGGTCGCAGCCCCACATACACTGTCCCCCCTTCCTCTCCCCCCCCCCCCCAATTCGCCAGGCATGACACAATGCTCCGCACGCTGGGGTCACACAGAGGATAAAAAAACACGTTAGCCAATACACGACAGCGAGGAGTCGGTGCTGAATTGCCACGGTCAGCTCACAGCAAACGTGAATAACTTCCAGGGCACAATCATTCGCCACAACACTATGCAAAATGTAAGCCCAACGTCTCAGTGTAGCTAACACCAACAGAACAGCAATATCAGTAAAAATATCAACCGACTACGACATACGGACAGAGCACACACAGCGATATCCTGCTCTAGTACTTTTAGATTGATTTCGGAGCGAGTGCTCCGCACACATGCCAAACCCGAACGGAGCGGAATAAACGGATCAATCCAGTGTTAAAAGGCCGGGTGCCCCTGAAACGGAGAGCCAGCGAGAGTGAGAGCCAGCCGCCATCCAGTGTCCATGCCGGCGGCCGCGCTTGGCGGCGCGCAAACACCCGCACACCGCGTGCGGGGCGCCCAAGCGCGGGGGCCGCGCCCGGCACAGCACAGCCAGCCAGCCAAGCACCGGACCAGCGCGCGGCGCGGCCCGCTCCGAGCCCCCATCCTGTCCGAGCGGCCCGTCACCAGGCGACGCCGCCTCAGCCGGGGTTAGTGCGGCGGCCGGCGCCGCGGCGGCGGCGCAAGGCGGGCGGCGGCGGCGGTGACGGCGGCGGGCGAGGCGGCGGCGGCGGCGACGGCCGAGCATCTACCTGGGCTGCGCTGTCGGCCGTCGGCGCGACCGGGGCGGCGCCGCTGCTGCTGCCGCCCGCTTGGGGAGAGGCGGGCGCCGCCCGGCTGAGGGGCGGCGGCGAGCCGGGCGGCGCCGCGCCCGCGCCCGCTCGCAGCATCCCGCTCTGTTTGGACTGCGGAACGAGAGGTTATTGGTGCCAGCTCTTCTGGCAGACGGTACGCCGCCACAGCGTCATGCCAACCTGACGGACCGACCTGGACCTTGGCACGACGACGCTCTCGCCGTCAGGTCGGCGCGCCAGGTCGACAGGTTCGCACTCACCGCGACCGAAGAGGCTCGTCACGTCATCACCGGACCGCACTGCGGCGGTACGGCTGTACTGAGTGGGGACTGTACGCACCTCGGTACGGTGTAGCTGTACGCACCTCGGTGCGAAGCCATCGCCGGGCTGACAGACCACCCGAACTCACCACAGTCCAGCACGCGGTGCGCTGTCGCGCGGGCCCAGCAGGGAGGCCCTCCCTCCAGCTCCAGTCGGTGGCGATCGGCCCGACTCCGGCAGGGAGCCCCCTTCCCCTCCCCCAGACTTCAGTCTGCGGCCCCCGGCCCGACTCCGGTCCGGGGCGCCGTCCCTTGGCGACATGCTCGGCCCGGGCGGCCGACACGCGTCAGTCACAGCACGGCACTCTGTCATCGGCAGCGGCCGACTCAGGCGGGCCCGGGGGCCGCGCGCGCGAACCCAGCGTCCCGGGGCAGGTCGGCGCACAACACGGGCACGACACGACACGGCACGGCATGACACGGCATCGCGCAGCGCGGCGCGGCCTGGCGCAGCGGCGACAACTGACCTTGCTCGCCGAGCGGTTCTCCTTCGCCTTCTGCAGGTATGGCTGCTTGCTCTCCGGCGAGAGGGCGCGCCAAATCTTCATGATCTGCCGCACTCGGTCGGCGACCGCTGCCAGGCAGGAGCGAGCGGGTGAAAAAATCAGACGAGGTCACTCGCCAGGGGTCGGCTAAACCTGGCCCGTCTCAGATCAGATAAACAGGGTGACGTACATTCGATGCATTGATGGGCATCTCCGACGACGTGTCAACGAAAGAGCGTGCGCATCTTACTCCACATAGTCCAACACAACAGGTGCAGTGGTAATGCCCGTGAGCGAAGCCGAGCCATGGGGCCGACAGCCAGTGGCCGAGCCGTACCTGGAAATTCGGCACGCAGCTCCGGGTGTTTGTGGTTGGCGTAGAGCACAGGCGAGATGGTGGCCGCCTCGCCCAGACTCTCGTCGTGTTCCCACTTGGCCATGTTGCGCTGGTTGTAGGTCTGCGACTCGCCTGTGCTGCCGGGCGGCGCCTGGACGGGCCGCACGCCGCCGGCCGCGCCGCCCGGCCCCCAGCCCACCTCGCCGCCGCTCGACGGCTCGCCGAACTCCCCGAACGGCGCCCTGAAACGGCCGGCACCGCGCGCTGACGACGACCACGAGCACCTGGCGGCCCGCCGACCTGGTGTGGCGACAGCGCAGGCTGGAGCCGCCACCGGCTGACCGCGACACACAAGCTCGCACAGAACTGTGGCGCGGGGCGGCCCGACGCCTGTCTGATCGCAGATGGGACTTTGTCAGACGTCTGCACTGTTCAGACATACCCCACACGAATCAGATCAGCGGCGACATTAGACCAACAGACCGATCAGGCAGTCACTTCCCTGTGTCGCGCCTTGGCTCACGGTAGTCCGCGTGACGGCCAGGGCGCGCAAACATGTCACATGTTGGCAAAAGGATAGCTTTTAGGCCTACGGGTGCCCGCCGGGTTGGTCACACAGGTCCAACAACCAATGCACATGCATCTATATCCAACAGAGACTCGGATATGCGTTCCATATACATCAGTCTGTGTTGCACGCCGGGACATCTGCAAGCAGACCAGCCCCCCCCCCCCCCCCCCCCCCCCAAGAGACAAATAGCTCCGGCAGCCGATCACATCGGGCCGTCATCACCACCCAGGTTCCGGCAGCCTGGCCTGACGCATCAGGTCAGCCGCCGCCGCCGCCGTACTCACGCGTGCTCGTGGCTGAACTGCGACATGTGTGGCAGCGGCGCCTGCACAGGCCCCGGCAGCAGCTGCGGCTGGCCGGCCGGCTGGTGCGGCGCCACGCGGAACCGGGCCGCGGCGCCCGGCTGCGGCGGCGCCGGCGCCGGCTGCTGCGCCGGCTGCTGCGCCTGCGGCGGCGCCGGCACGTCCAGCGTGTCCTTCAGCAGGTCCTCCACGTCCTGGCCGTCCATGTTGGGCAGGCCGGTGACCATCGACTCGAAGCTGTCGGGCCAGTGGCCGGCCAGCAGCTCCGACAGCTCGTCCTTGCTGGCCGCCTCGGCCTCGTCGCCCGACATGTCGGCGTCGGCCGCCGCCAGCTCCGAGTCGGGGATGTCCTCCAGGTCGGCGTGCTTGGCCAGCTCGTCGCCGTCGTCGTTGAGGATGGTGTCGACCAGGTCGCCCTCCAGGTCGGCGCCCAGGCCCGGGAATATGTCGCCCAGCGCGTCGTCGGCGTCGTCGTCCGTCTGGAAAGAAGGACCACGGCTGAGCAGACGAACGAAAACATAGCTCCGCAGTGCCCAGCTGTGACTTGAGCTCTACTTCACTAGTGCCGACGTCACAGTTCGATAATTTTTTTTTTTAAATCTTTGATGTTTTGGTTCAGTTGAACGGCTTATAAACTACCTACAACAGACCCCACCGCCAATATATTTCAAAATCCAGCCGAAATAGGACAGCAAATCATGGGGTGCTCCTTACACCGTACCGCAAGGCACTCGACCTGACCTAGATGGCTGCCAGGGGTCAGAGCTGAGCTCCACCCACCGCCGGGACCGGTACAGTTCTGAGCCCAGGGTATGTACCTCACCCCACAGGCGCACGGCCCATATCCTGACCCGGACGGTGGCTGCCAGGGGTCAGAGCTGAGCTCCACCCACCGCCGGGAGCGGTACAGTCCTGAGCCCAGGGTATGTACCTCACCCCGCAGGCGCACGGCCAACGGGAGGAGCTTCAGGTCCAATGTCAAATGGCTGCACACCTTCAACGTAAGACCTTGTGTTGTGGTCATGGACAAAACCACAAGATGCTTGTATTTAGAGCGGACTCTCCAGTGGACTGTACACGGGTCGGGTGTGGGTAACGCCCTGAACTGTATGCGACAGATGACGGCTGCAATGGCCAAACAAACCGGACCCGGCACAGTACACAGCGGCGTGAAGCGACGGCGGACATGGCCGAGGCTTTCTAATGCTGTTCGTCGAACTAACAGGCGGTTCGAAGGCAAACCTGGCACAGCTGACGCCCAAATACGAACACCTCGTGCCTCCGACAGCTGACAGATGCCTGGATCGCAGGAGCCTGGCCCAATCAGCGAAAAGTTCCAACGGATCGGAGCTTCACCACGGGATTAAAGAGGACGCTGACTTATGGTGAGACGGGGTGGGACTGATGACCCTCCCCCGACTACCGCACAGGTCCGGCCTGGTCCTTCTTCCCCAACCGCACGGCCGACCGTCAGCTGTCCAAATCGCAAACCTACAGCTGGTGGACACGAGCAACAGCACTCCACTGGTCCCACTGGTCCCACTCAACACGCACAACAGCACATGGTCCCACTCAGACATGCGGCTCAGCACTGGAGCCCAGGCCGGGCCGCTGTCAGCAGCACAGAGTGAGGCAACACGGCGCCGGAAGTCCGCCACCCATGACCGCCTGCGGTCGCGGCTTACCTCGTTCATCTTGTCTGACTTGGCGTCGGCGCCGGCGCCCGAGCCGGACGCCAGTTCCTTGGTGGCCGCGTCGCGCTCCTGCTGGCAGCGGCGCTCCTCCGTCTCCACGCGTTCCTGGGCCTCCCGCACAAGCTCCTTCTCCGCCTGCAGCGGCGCGCCGCGCGGCGTGAGACGGTCGGCAGAGCGAGACCCGCGCGAGCACCGACACAGAAACAGTCACGCAACGGTCAGTTGTGCTTACTGGCACTCACTTCTGTTTGTTATCACTAGCATTTGTCATGGGAGTCGGCACAAACTAACAATGCAACGTTGAGCGGAAGAGTCGTAGTTGCGATGGTCATGCCGTCATTTTCCCCCAAATACCTTGGACAGCTGGACCGTGCAGAGTTCCTCCGGAGGCGCAATGTCGTCTTCATCCTCTTCGGGCGGGTTCGGCTCCTCTTTGTCTTCCTCTCCCTCCGGCGCCTTGGCGTCCTTTGAGCCGTCCATCAGCTCTTTCCCGAAAAATGACTCCTACAACACATAAGGCAACATGATAGTCTCCATGCCCGGCAAGGCCGCACACAACATATTCCCACTGCTCACAAGAGGTTTGCTGTTACGCCTACGCAACGGTAACGAAGTCCGAGCCGCAGCTCGCTCCACAACCCCCAGCCCAGCCACCGCCCAGCAGAAGCTCGATCCGCCCCCAGCCCAGCCGCCACCCAGCAGCCTCACCTGCAAATAGAGTGGGTACGCCTCGATCAGCTTGTACTTCTTGTTCCTGCGCACGGCCTTCTTCTTGGGCTTGTCGCCGGGCACGGCGAAGTGTGTGGAGGATGTGTCGCCGGCCGAGACCGGTGTGTGGCTGTCGTCCGTGGGCGTCACAGGCGCGCCCGGCGTCAGCGGCGCCGCGCCGCCCTCGGCCGTCGCCGTGGCAGCCGCCAGCGCCGCCGCCGCCGCCGCCTGCGCCGCCTCCTGGCGCTCCTCCTCGTCCTTCATGTTCAGGATCTTGGGCCCGCGCGCCTTCACGTAGAACCCGCCGACGCCGATTTTCTGCATGTTGCGCGTGCGCTTCTTGCGGATGACGTAGTCGCCCGACTCGAGCCGGGAGATGCTGAAGCCGTCGGGCGGCTCCGGCGGCGCGCCGTCCTCGCGCGCCGGCAGCACCATGCCGTCCTTGAAGCAGGACGGCGCCGCCGACTCGGCCGGCCCGTCGGCCTCCTCAGACTCCTCGATCGACGTATCTGTGGCAGCGTGCCGGGCACGTCGGTCAGGTCGGTGCAATGGCGCCTGGCGCGCGATATCGCCCGCCGTCGCACCGCCACCGCTCACCACGCGTCCGGGTGCAGTTCGTGCTGTGGTGGGGGCAAAGTGTGTGCGCCAGCATGTCCCTCCGTCCACATCCATCCTACAACGAATAGAAACCATCGCGACAATATCCCTACCATTGCTGATCACAGGCATCAGAGCGGATTTCAGCTGTGCCTCCAAGCTCACCCAATGCAAAAACCAAACAGACACACCAAACGGTGCTAGACAAGGTCCGGCGGTGACTTGGAACGACAAGGGTGATGCACTCACTGCCCAGCACGCTATCAATGGCGGCCGATATTCCGCCGTCGCTCTTACAGTCGACGCGCTTCTTCTTCTTCTTGGCAGGCTCAATGGTGAGCCCCTGGATGACCTTGCAGCCCGTGTCCGAGACACACACGCCCTCCAGCACGAAGAAGTGTTTGGACGGCCGCCACTGTTCAGGCTCTGAAACGTCGCCGGGGTCACACTACTGCCGGCTGGTGCACCTCGCCGTCAGCCGCGTGGAGCGACGCCACCCTCGGGAGGCCTCCCGTCGCTCACAGCGCCCCCTGTGTCGACACGCAAGCGAGACACCTCCACTTTCCCCCCCCCCCCCCCCCCCCCTCCACCGGCCCAACGCCTAGGACCAGACCACGGAAACGGACTCACCAGCACGCAGCGCACTGCGCCCCACCCCGTCACGACCGCAGGAGCTCGGAGACGCAGTGCACCAACCCGACAGAGCGCCGACCGGCGCCGGCGGACGGCCCGCCGAGCCGGCCGGCCGGACCGAGCTCGTGACCCGAACACGACGCACCCGACTACCCGCGCCAACAGTCGTCCATCCGGACCGCGCCCCGGCGCCCGTCAGCTGGCCAGCAGCGCCGCCGCCGTCGCAGCCGCCGGCGCCGCGCGCCCGGCCCGGCCGCCGCGTCCCACCTGGACTGTCGGGCTCCACGATGCTGGCGTCGACCGACGGCTGCATGTGCGGCGGCGGCTCGTCGGCCGGCCGGCAGCGCGCGCACATGTACCCCATGGTGGCGCACACCTCGGCGTCCTCCTCGCTGTGGATGAAGTCGTCGGCCGCGTGGCCCCACCTGGCGCCGGCGGCGGACGGTGGGTCAACGCGGGGTCGGGGTGTGACAGTGCTTGTGACGGGCAGCACACACGCCCAGCACCTCTGCACAACAGAACTGACACGCTTCTGTTCGCCGTGCGCCTACCCAGTGTTGTCAAGCACTCACAGTGCAGGAGACCAGGGCCTGCATTTGGAAGCACGTGTAGTAGCATCAGAAGTAGGACTAAGACTATAATTTGACACTCGCTTATCTTTGTGTACGCTCGCAACAGACCAGCGCACAGCAAAGCCCGCTCACGACACGGTGCTGGGTATCGGAAAACTTGTAACACACATGGCTTAAACCCAGCAAAACAGCGAACCATCACTGCCCGTTTCTCTGTGCAACACCAGCAAGAGACGGCCACGACTGGACGTCTGCCGAAGCGGCGCCGTGACTGGCGCCGGTGGGTGGGGGACAGGCCGGGCCGCGCACCTCTGGCAAACGGAGCACTGGATGATAAGCTGTCCCTCGGTGTAGGGGCCCTCGCAGGTGGCGCAGCGGGTCAGCGAGCCGCACGGTCCGCACATGCTGTAGTTGTCCAGCCAGGAGCAGCCGACGCCCGGGCTGTTGGAGCCGCAGTGCACGCACACGGCGCACCTGGCGATGCATGCCCACACCCCCTCAGCCAGCGACAGATGACGGGCGCACACACGACAGGGCTACACTGGGGCTGACCACAGCATCCGATGGAAGGAAGGGGCGACACCTGTATCGGAATCGGAATCAATTTAGAGTTACTGTCCACGGCACATCCGATACGTTCGACGCTGCACGGTTCATACCAATTCCAGCGCCTCGACCCAATGTTTTCCCACAAATCAGCAGCCGGTTCTACGCAGTTTTGCGCGTCTAAGCTGGCGGTGGTCGTTCCCCCGAGCTGAGCCCCGTCAGGCGGACTCCCTCACCACTGGCACTTCCAGCCGCCCTGCGGCACGTAGTCGAGCGGCGGCTTCAAGCAGTAGGTGTGGTAGGAGATGTCGCACTCGTCGCACAGGATCAGCCGGCTCTCGTCGTTCTTCTGGCCGCAGCCCTCGCAGACGGTGCAGTCGAGGCAGCGGAAGCCGCGCTCCAGCAGCACCTTCGACACCTGCGGGACGGACGGCGGCTGCGCGTGAGAGGCCACCGCGCTGACGTCCCGGCACGCGCCGCCCCCGCACCGGCACGTGGTGACGGCTCGCCAGCTCACCAGTTAGTCAGAACAGCGAACTGGTAAGACAGCATGACAAATCGCAGCTTGTGGAGTCTGGCCTGTCACATGCTACGCTGAAATAACGTCATCCGGGAGTAAAACGAGGGTGGGTAAAAACTAAAAAATGACACGGCAAATGGGTGGGTTGGCAGATTCATACTTCCCATCAGCGTTGATAGCGCGTATGCCAGCCTGGACTGGGTATTACCTCAGCTGTCACGACCCGATTTAAATAGGAGTATTGCTGCTCCTCGCACTGTCGCGCTATGGCTGCAGCACGATTCTCTGGGTGAAAAGCCTAGTGGCAGTCGCCGCAAAAGGCGTCAGAGCAGCAGCCGCTGACTGCATGCCGCACCCCGCAGCAGCACACCCGTGCGGTCTGTCCGTGGCGCCCGCGGCGGCCCATCCCCGCGTTCTGTCCGTGGCGCCCCTCAGTGGCCCACCCCTGCGGTCTGTCCGTGGCGCCCGCGGCGGCCCATCCCTGCGTTCTGTCCGTGGCGCCCTCAGCGGCTCACCCTTGCGGTCTGTCCGTGGCACTCGCGGCGGCCCATCCCTGCGATCTGTCCGTGGCGCCCCTCAGCGGCCCATCTTTGCGGTCTGTCCGCGGCACCTTCCGTCAACATCGCGCGAGCGTTTGGTCTGCCGCACTCCAGCGGGCACCTCGCCACCGAGCAGAACGCCAGCGCAGCTCACCTGCGCCGACCGGAAGCGCAGACCCGGCGCGGACTCAGCACCGGACACTGCGGCGCAACGGCCAACGCGAGGGCTACCACGCCACTGGGAATGTAAACCAGGCATACAAACAATGACAACGTGAAGCCGACCACCCCGACACCCCGGCCGAATTTGCATCGAAGACGACGGTAAGCTCATGACTGACAAAACTGGTAGCATGTGATCTCGTTCCAGACGAGTCGCAGGACTCGCGGCCTCGCATCCGAGGACGGTGGGCGTGCGTCAGCGGTGCTGACTGGTCCCGACACCGCACCGCCGTCCATGTCTGAACGAGCTCCGAGTCGGCGCTCGACCGAGCGGCCCACCAGCGCCCGGCTGTGGCGGCAGCAGATAAGCCAGCGGCATCACGCACGCACGCGCCACAAAAAGCGGCGTCCGCGACCTACACCAGCAGCGGCCACATCCGCTGTCGGCGGTGAGCCGTCCTATCTGAGCCCGCCCACATCTGAGGCGGCGCGGCCCAGTTCGGGTCCCTCCTCCACACTGGACGCCGGCTGAGTCACTGGTGGCTGTCCCGCCCGAAGCCGCGGTCCCCGCTCCAGGGCCATCCGTCCTGACCCGGGCCAGGGCCTTCGCTCTAAGGCCCGACGTCCTGACCCGATTCGGGGCCTCAGAGGCCACCACCGGCGCCGTCTACCGGCGGGCGTCGGAGCCGCGAGCCATCACCGGCCGGCCAGACGTCCTGACCTGATTCGGGGCCTCAGAGGCCACCACCGGCGCCGTCCATCGGCGGGCGTCGGAGGCGCGAGCCATCACCGGCCGGCCAGACGTCCTGACCCGATTCGGGGCCTCAGAGGCCACCACCGGCGCCGTCTACCGGCGGGAGTGGGAGCCGCGAGCCATCACCGGCCGGACGTGACCGAAATACGACCCGGGAGACGGGCACAGACGGGTCGCAAAACAAAACGGCAGACGCGCACATCTGAGCCGCGCCGTTCTCCGCGCCGGACGTGCCGCCCTCCTTTGGCCCAGCTGAGGGTGCCCGGGACGGCGGCCTCACCTTGACGTTGATGCAGTACGGGTGGTAGGCCTGGCCGCACTGCGAGCAGGCGATGACCCGTCCCTCCATGTCCTGACCGAACGAGCCGCACATGACGCACACGTCCTGCTGCAGCACGAACTCGTCCTTGGACGAGCACAGCACCATCTGGTTGTCCTCGTTCGGGTTGGTCTTGTAGTAGGAGCCGCCGCCGGCTGCGTGGCCCATCGGGTTCTCCGGACGCTGCGTAGGACCCCCGTCGTTAGACGGGCAGGCGAGGGGGGGGGGGACACAGGCATCACGACCAGAGGTGAGGCTGATGCATGCAGCAGCAGTCACTGATGCGTACATTGCGTATCTTTAATCACGTGTGGCTACTATGCAACCATGCACCCGGTCGCTGAATAAGGGCACGTGTAATAATTTCGACCGCATGCGGAGAGCGGGACGCGCCGCCACTGGAGCAGCAGCTTCTCCACCTCCACCAATGATGTCGAGTAACATCTCTTGTCACCCTCCACTGACCTGGAGTGACACGGCCGGCGCGCCGAACATGCCGCGAACCTTGGCCTTGTACGGCCGCTTCCTGTTGAGGTCGGGCAGCCGCTTCTTCTTCAGCACGTCGATTTTGGCCGGCTTGGCCGGCTTCACACCCAGCCTACCGCCGCTGCCGCTCTTGATACCTAGCTTTTTCTTGACGAGATGCATCGGTTTGCCTCCGCCCTTGGCCCGCGGCGCCCCGTCATCCCCCTGTGGGGAGGGACGGTCGGTCAGACACGTCATCATGGCCGGCCTCGGCAGATGGTCCGCCGTCCAACTGCTGGTATCACACGTCACATAGCCCCTAATTATCCACCCAGACAGGTGGTCTGCCGCCCCCTGCCTGAGAACAGGGGACAGGTCACACACAGCCCGAGAAAAGCATGACCTCAGCACCCGCTTGTGTCGTGACCGCCGCCTATCCCCGCCAGACAACGGCAACACAGCGGGACGGGGCCCTCGGAAATCCCGCGCGCCAGCCGCCTCACAACAAACACTGAGCGCAGGGCTCCTCCAGCCGGCGGTGTCCTCAGATCACGCACGCGTCGGCCGCGGCCGCCTGTCGACCCCGCGCGGCACGGGTCACGGTCGGCGCCGGGCCGCCCAGATGTGCGCCGCCGCCGACCAGCCAGCCGGCCCACTGACGCCGGCTTTCCTGGCCGGCCGTAAGAAGGGCCACGGCCGGCACCGCACCCAGCACTCGTGGCGCGTTCGGACTGAACCGGAGAGCGGCGGGCGCTGACGCCGCCCGAGCCCGGCCGCGGCGCTCGCGCGGGCTCCGACTCCGACCGAGGGCTCGTGCTCCGACGCCGTCTGCTCACGATGAGAGGCTCTGATCGCGCACAGCCGGACGGAGCGGAGGATGGGCCGACGTCGGCGCGACCGGCGCGGGACGAAGGCTGACCCACCAACAACCGACCTTCCGCGCCCGAGCGACCCGCGCACATCACTGCCACGACGAATAACGCCCCGATCAGTCTCGTAAACAGCCGCAAAGGGCACTCCAATCATGAATCGAACGGTGCTGTATTTATGAAATGCCATGGGGTTGCGCTCATCAAGGCCTTATCGACCTCTCAGGCACAGGCGGTTGGTTTGGAGCCGCTACCGTCTAGACAAATGGCTCGGCCTTTACTTCAGGTATGCGTCAGCGGCGGCACAGCATCAGCACGCCGCGGGTGTACCACATGGCCAACCACAGCTCACAATGAGGCGTGTGCGGCCAAACCACCACAGTGCAGGTCACGACCGCGCGTCTGTGGCTCGCAGCAGCGCCCGCCACGTCACCCGTGCCATGCGGGGAGTGACGTGCGGGGAGTGAGGTGCGGCGAGTGACGTGCGGCGAGTGAGGTGCGGCGAGTGAGGTGCGGCGAATGAGGTGCGGCGGTGCCCACCCGCGGTCCGGCCGGCCGGCATATGACATTTGGCCCTCCTGCCGGCGAGCTGTCCCACAGAGCAGCGCGCTGGCCGCACGAGACCGGGCCAGTGCCCGCGGCCGCCGGCGCCACCGGCGCACCGTCCGCTCTCGCCCGCCGACCACACACAGGTGGGTGACGTCATCTGATGTGACGTCAGCACAAGACAACCCACAACAAACCGGCGGCCGCGCCATGGCCCTGCCCGGATCGGCTGATCGGTTCGGCACCCGTGACAGTAGCGTAACGACCGTGGTGCGGCAACGGTTTTCTAGGCGTTCCTGCTCGCCTTTCGGTCGCAGACGTTTTCACATTGACTCAAAGACGACAAAGTCCACGCAAATGAACGTCAGCAAAGCGCTTCTCGCAAAACATGATTAACGCAAAAAGGGACAGGGTGGAAAATAAAGGCATTCACACAGTGATCCAATCCGTGTGCATCATGCTAGTTCTGAAACTTGATGGTGGACTTGCATATTATGAGGGTGACCAGACAAGAGATGACAAGAACCATACTGTTTACCGAAGTGTCACTGTATAAACGCCAGAGGGGACACCTTGAGCTGAATGCCTTTGCCTTGCACGAAGCCTTAGCTGATTTGAAACCACGAAAGCTTAAATGAACGTCCTCAGGTCAGTCCTCACGACCTACGCAGAGTTAGCATAACGAGATGGCTAGCTTAATCCACCGCGACACATAGCGCCGAGGTATATTTCACCGCGGCGCG
Source organism: Pollicipes pollicipes (assembly GCF_011947565.3). Lineage (NCBI taxonomy): Eukaryota > Metazoa > Arthropoda > Thecostraca > Pollicipedomorpha > Pollicipedidae > Pollicipes > Pollicipes pollicipes. Next base: position 43,596,358 of record NW_023597054.1, on the reverse strand, counting down.
ACACAAGCGAACAGTGACACGGCCCGCGATCCATTAAGTGAGTTGCTCAGTTACACACGCAGACAATATCACATTAACTGCGCGCAGAATAACGTCGTGGAATGATGGGCTTTGATGTCCTCTGCCGAATTACACGACGTCTAATAACGTCGTGTAATAGGCCTCCACGGACATCAACATTTCATAGGCTGAAGTTCATCAACGTCCTGCTCCTGTCACAGGCGATGGCGTGAGCGATGGTCCCAATTAGTGACAATATGGGCGCAGCATATGGAAAACCTTGAACGGGCCACGTTACCTTCTTCGAACGAGCAACATCAGGCTTGGCGTCGTCTATTTTATCTGCCGAGGCCCCAGCCGCGCCTGTTTTCACCGAGCTTCCGAGATCGTTCCCCGACTCTGCGGTCGGATCCTCCTCACCCGCCCCTTCCTCTGACTCAGCCCACATTGGGCGGAAAACACGCGGTCCCAGCCGACTACTTTCCGTCGGTCACGGTCGGGCGACGACGGTAATCTCACGACCTGGCCTAACCCGCTGCCGCACGTGACGGGCACCGCCGGCCAAGCGGGGCGGAGCGGCGCTGGCCCCACCGTCACACCGTCTCACCCGCGCCGCCGCCGCCGGCCACATCGGCCGACCCCCGGGCTGGCCGCCCAGAGCGCGGCCGGCCGCCTGACTCAGAGCGCGTTTGCGCGGCGGCGGATGCGGCGGTCGCGGCGCGCGCGTCACGTCACAACCGCGCCGCCGGCGGCGGACGGCGCGCGGCTATAAAGCGGCGTGCGTCGCCGCCGCCGGCAGAGTCGGGCCCCTCCGGCGAGCCGCCCCTGTACGCAGCATGGCACCCAGTCGAGAGGCGGCGGCGGCAGCGGGGGCACTGCTGCTGTTGACCGGAGCTGCGGCCGTCATCCAGATACCGCGCGATGTGGAGCTGCTGCCCGGCTTCACCATACCGCCGGGCGTGGTCCAGCCGCCCGACACCGAGGCGCCCAACTACGCCGGCCTCCCCCCAGGAGGACAACCCGTCGGGGTGCCACCTCCTGCAGGAGTGCCCCCCGGCGCGGACGTGCCGATGGAACCGGAGGCACTCCCTGGCGCGGGCATGCCTGGCATAGGAGTGCCACTGGATCCAGAACCAGTCTCAGGCGCGGGCATGCCTGGCGTAAGAGTGCCACTGGATCCAGAAGCACTCCCTGGCGTAGGAGTGCCATTTGATCCGGACGCACAGCTCGATGCAGGAGTGCCACCCAACGCGACAGCCTTCCCCGAGGACGGCACAATCTCCACGAATATCACGAACTACGAAGGCCAGTACTATACCATCTACGCCGACCAGAATACTCACCAAGAGGCAAGTGAACCGTACCTGCGCGTCCGGCCATATCGTGGCCGCCTTTTACGTTGAAAAAGTACAGTGGCAGTGCTCTTCGAATGGTGCATGCTATCTATCAAAAATAATGCGCCCTACTGAACCCAAAAATCCGTAACTTAGCCACAAGTAAACAGTCAATGACAGTTGACGGGTCCTCAAAACTCGATAACTTCCGCGACAGTCGCACTCAGTGTGTCATCCGGCGCCGGCAGATCCGCACGCCGCTGGAGGAGCTGGCCACCAGCAGCCACAGCTGCGGCCGGGTGCGCGGCGTACCCGGCTCGGTGCGACGCCAGCTCGGCCTCTCTACCTTCTACCAGCGCTACACCGAGGCGTACGGCATCCCCGTGCTGTCGTCGACGCGCGTGCCGGACGCGGCGCTGCGGCGCGCCTGCTACATCGTCCGCTTCCTCTTCGCCGACCACGCGAATGTGCGCGACAGTTACCGGCAGCGGCGTGGCCGTGTGGCCGTCATCGGCCGCAGCGAGCGCACCACGCAGATTCCCGAGCACAGCAGCCTGGGTCCCAGCTGGGACCAGCGGTTCGCGCGGCCTCGGCGCCACCGACGCCGCGCCCGTCTGCACCATCGGCGAGGAGAACCTGCTGCGCTACGGCTATCCCACTGACCGCTGGTACTCCGAGGACATCGGGCTGCACGAGTTCGCGCACGGCCTGCACCTGCTGGGCGCGCGGTACGCCTGGCCTGCGTGGGAGAGTCGGCTGCGCGCCGCCTACAGCGCCGCGCGCGCGCGCGGCCTCTGGGCCAGCACGTACGCCGCCACCAACCACATCGAGTACTTCGCCGAGGGCGTGCAGAAGTACCACAACGTGGAAGCGTACAGCCGGTACCCGAACGGCATCCACAACCACGTGGACACGCGCGAAAAGCTGGCCGCGTACGATCCGCAGCTGTACGCCGTGGTCAAGGAGATGTTCCCGTGCGGCAACCGCTACGTCAGCCGCCGCGAGAACGGCTTCCTGTCGGCCTCCGACGCCGCCCGACTCCAGCTGACCTACCCGGCCTGCAAGCTGGAGGGCAGCAGCGGCGGCGGCGGCGGCGGCGGCGGTCGAGAGAAGCCGACCACCGCGCGGCCTCGGCCCGAGCGGCCGACGTCGCCGACAGCGGCCACCACGGCGCGTCCCTGCCAGGACCGGCACTACTACTGCCCGTCGTGGTCGCGCTCCGGCTACTGCTACTCCAACGCGGCGTACATGGCGGCCAGCTGCCAGCGCTCGTGTGGCCTGTGCAGGACGTGCCGGGACCGGCACGCGCGCTGCCGCGAGTGGGCCGGACGCGGCGAGTGTGCCACCAACCCCGGCTACATGCTGTACAACTGCCGGCCCAGCTGTCGCGCCTGCTAGCGCGCGCCGCCGGTGTCTCGCGCCTTACTGGTGACCAACGGCGAGCCGCTCCTGGTCACGTGCGCCACTCATCCGCTACTACTCAGTACAATACACGTCATGGAACTGCTGTGTGGTGTTTCAGTAACAGAAGGCCACGAGTTTGGATCGATCACCTTCAGCCTCTGAGTGCGCTGCTCACCGTTAGCGGGGAGCATTCCACGTTAGGTGTTTCGTTAAAAGTGGGGCATCGAAACCAGAAGGCGTCAGCGCGTCCGTGAAGACAAGGCATGTGTATACACATAACTGTGTCAGGGACTAGCGTGGAAAATGAGAACAGACCTAGTGAATTAAGCATTCTCACACTCATCGCCCCTAGACAGGGCACGCAGAAGGGAAGCAATTGTGCCTGACAAGGCAGGCAAAATTGCGTCCCTCACCATCCCTGTTCCCATACGCCCTCAACGGAAGCCGGGCGTGTTTGGTTTGGGATCGCTTCGAGAGGCGCGTCGCCTGAATGTACGGGCGGCGACCCACGCTGGACCAGCCCCGTACCCTGTAACATCAGGACCCTGCGGTACCATTTGGGTCACCAGGCGACCCACGCCGCCCGTAACGTCTCTCGGAGCTCTGTGGTGCTCTGTGTTCCTCCCCAGCGACGTTGGAGAATGGGGTTCCGGTAATGGCGAGGGGCACAGCTGGGAAGGCGGCAAGAAAACCGACTACGTCCTGCTCGGTCACAGCAATATTTGTTTGACGACATGGACGGCTCGGGTACCGGCGGCAGCATGATGAGTTCCGACTTTGTTCAAACCATTGCAACCATAATATAATGGAAAGGCAGGACAAGTCAGCTATCCAAGCTGAGGCAGCCGTTCCAAGGCATGTAATCGGATTAACAGTGGCGGTTTCCGCGTACGCTTTTCGCTTCCCCAGAATGTTGGTTGGTGACGGAAAAGCTAGATCTGAACAAACATTTGTGTCATGTATCCAAGACCGTTCAAGGGAGGTGCTATTACCAGAGCACATCTTGGCCTCGACTAACAAATAGGCGGACGCAGTGCCGTTTTGCGGCACAACCACGTGGGTTCGAATCCCATTTAAGGCGGCGCAATTCTCTGACAAGTAGGGAAGACCTGTATCGCCTGACATCGTGTCATGGTGTCATCCCCGGGGCGGAGTTGCTACGGTATTGAATGACACTTCGAAACTCCCTGTTGCTATTCGGTTATCAGGCCGGAGCGAAAGTTGCCTTTTAGTTCGGGCCAGTCACGTGGAGAAGTGCATCCCAGCAGCAAGTCGCCTGTGCTGAAAACGAATCGCACTACAACCTCGATGCACCATAACTCAGGCGAGACTACAACATGGCCAAGGGGCCAACACAAACATCTGCAAACGAGCCCGCCCTCCCGCTCTAGACCCCCACCACACCGATCGTCAGACGGGAGCCGGAGACAGCGCTCCGTCGCGGCAGGATACTCACGAAGTGGAAGGGCTCGCCGCCGGGCTGGGCCGACCCGGGCGTGGCGGGCACATCGCCGTGGCTGTCCAGCGAGCCGTCGTCGTGCGGGCGGCCGGAGCGCGCCGGCGCGCCGCCCGTCTGACACACCGAGCACACGTACTCGTAGTCGGGCGCCGCCTGGCGCCGCTGCTGCACCGCCGACGGGTCGGCCTCCGGGTCGCACGTGCTATGCACGTACCTGCGACCGGAGAAGACAAGGGGGGGGGGGGGCGAGGTCAGCCGGTCCAAGGGTGCGCCCGACAAGGCACGCGCCACACTAGTCCACACCCGAGACACTGGTGACCGTCCACACGGCCCGCCCGGTACACCGGGCGCGGCGGACGCAGACGCAGGTCCCGGCGCACAGCCCCGGCGCGGGCCACTCCCTCTCACTTGACGGAGCGCGCCGCTGCCCCGACGGCAGACACCCCTCCGCCGCGGCCCCTCCCGGCCGGCGGCCACTCACCGTCGGCAGGCGCTGCACTGCTGCATGGTCTTCTGCGCGAAGTGGCGGTAGGCGCGGCCGCACACCGGGCAGCAGACGCCCTTGTTGCGCTGCTGGTAGCACGAGTCGCACACCGAGTACGTGTTGTGCCAGCGGCAGCTGATGCCGGCGCCGGGCGTGCGGGAGCCGCAGTCGGTGCAGACGCGGCAGTACTGCCGGACACCGGCCGACCACGGTCAGCGCGGGACACAGACGTGACGATCGTGTCGACAATGATCCTTAAGCAGGTAGCCAAGCGCGTCAAGCGCGAGCGAAAATCGCGGCTGTGGCACCATTCACGGGCTGCTGCCACCTGAATGGGTTCGACCACGATGCCACATGTGTCATCAAAGCTACAGTCTTCGACCAATGTGGAGGCATGCCACATAGTTGCTGGGGGTCGCGCAGGTCCCATGGCCACCCGGCGGCGGTTGGAGCCCTGCCGGCTGCCGCGGCACCACGTACCCGGCACTTCCAGCCGCTCTTTGGTATAGCGCCGAGCGTGGGCCGGACGCAGTAGATGTGGAAGGCCTTGTCGCAGCTGTCGCAGCAGAGCTGGCGGCCCTCCTCGCCCGGCTGCCTGCAGTGCTGACACACTTTGCAGCTGGGACACTGCCAGCCGGCCCGCACGTCTGCGCAGCGAGACAGCCGCCATCGGTCAGTCAAAGCGCCGACGACGCCGGCGCGGCGGACAGCTGGAGGGCGGCGACAGGACGACTGCCCGAGAGCGGCCGGCCAGTTACGCCGATCGGCTGGCAATGCTCAGTACTCACCACTGATACCAGCGTGGACAGGCAGGCCCGGACGACACCGACGCATGCACGGGACACCCACGCACGGACCACGACCCCACCGGCTAACGGGCCCGATTTGAGCCAAGACGGCGCGAATGCAAGCTCGCAAGACAAACACACCCGCGGACCAAGGCTCCACAGAGAGCCAATGACACCGCGCCACCCCGAGACGGCGTGGGGGCGGTCGGCGGCGGCGGCACTGACTCGGACTCAGGGGCAGAGGCGGGGTGGTGCAGTCGGCGTGGAAGTGGTTGCCGCAAGACGAGCAGAACAGCATCGACTCCAGCGCGCCCGAGTCGTCGCAGTTGATGCAGGCCTCCTCGCCGTCTGAAACGCAGCCCGCGGGACGTCAAAGCCGCCAGTCTTGGCCTCTCTCACACAATGCACGAATCATCCCGGATCATGGCAGCCAATGCGACAGTGACGCGGCAAAACGCGCTCAGCATTCGTTGTTGAATGCAGCTTGTAACTGTGACGACACCATGAACCAGTTTTAGACAACAGTGGCGTGCCGAAATCACCGATGTCGAGCTGCACCAAACACCATTCGACACCGCCGGCATTCCACACACACACCACACCGGAGAGGCAACCGGAGGCAGTACTGAGTGGTTACCAGCAGTCACAGGCGGCTCATTTCACAGCCCGACCTGCCCAGCCCAGTCGGTACGGAGTGAGATACTGTACGGCATGCGGAGGATGTCCGCAACTCACCGGCCGGAATGCGACTCAGGTGGGTGACACAGTACACCTGTTTGGTGTTCATGTTCTGGAAGGCGCCCGAGGCGGCGGCACACGGCAGGTGGAACACGGCCAGGCACTCGTCGACAGCGCAGTACACCGACGCGCCGAACCTGGCGCGGGACACGAAGCAGGTCAGCACGCGCCCGGCCCGGGCACGCCGGCATCAGCCAGCGACACACTCAGGGACGGCCGGAGCAAGTCAACACGCGCTCTGCGTGTGGCCTCAAAACTGCAGACGCTCAACGCAAGTGATTCAGCAGGGCGATGTGCACGCTTGTACGACGCCCTGTCATGAGAGTTGCCCCTTCTCCGCCCCCGCCCCCCCCCCCCCCCCGCGCCGCCCGTCAGGCTTCGGCAACTGGTGACAGCGCGCCGCGTGACGGACGGCGCTGGACGCGGCGCGCCTGCCACGGCTGAACAGACGACCGAGAGCCGGACCGCCGCCCCATCTGCCGACTGCAGCCAGCCGCGACGCCCGCCCGTCCTCCCGCTGCGGCCGGCCGGCACCTCTGGCAGAAGCTGCAGCGGACGGCCGCGGCGGCGCTGACGGCCCGCTCGGCGCCCTCCAGGCTGAGGCCGTCGTCGGGCGAGCGCACGCCGCGCGACCACAGCGCACAGCCGGCGTGCAGGTAGTAGTGGCCGGCCTCGTCCAGCAGCTGGTCGGCGCTCGGCTGGTGCACGTGGCCGACCAGCGTCAGCTCGTCGCACGGCTCGTCCCCCAGCGGACCGTCCTTGCGCGGCGAGCAGGCCACCTTCTCTCTGGGGGAGAAAGGGACGGCCGTGAGCCATGGACACCGGCCGGCGAGCAGGCTTCCTTCCCTCTGGGGGAGGGAGGGACGGCCGTGAGCCGTGGACACCGGCCAGGGAGCAGGACACCTCTCTGAGGGAGAGAGGGAGAAAAGGACGGCCGTGAGCCATGGACACCGGCCGGCGAGCATGCCACCTTCCCTCTAGGGGAGGGAGGGACGGCCGTGAGCGTGGACACCGGCCACGGAGCAGGACACCTCTCTGAGGGAGAGAGGGAGGGAAGGACGGCCGTGAGCCATGGACACCGGCCGGCGAGCAGGCTACCTTCCCTCTGGGGGAGAGAGGGACGGCCGTGAGCCGTGGACACCGGCCACGGAGCAGGACACCTTCCCTCTGGGGCAGGGAGGGACGGCCGTGAGACGTGGGCACCAGACCAGCAGTGCTGCATACATATGTAATGCATGCAATGGTTGGACGGAATGCCCGCCACGGTCAGCTCGAACGTGACCGACGGTTGGAAGGGAGGTGACTGCAGCTGAATGGATTGCGGACAATGGCCATACGTTAGGTGGTATGTGACTAACCAAGGGTTCAGTGGACTGTGACCCGCGGTGGGATGACGCTTGTGGGCAGTCAACATACACACACGAAAATACTGCGCCACCATCGAGTGCGGTCTGGCCTGTGTCAGCAGCCATTGCCGAGCCCTTTCGTCGCAGTCACAAACAGTTTACAAGCTTATTTTAATATTCAAATGTCATTAGAAGATTACAAACAAATGTACTTGAAAGCCCTGTTTGATGCCCTGTCATGCTAATTCGAGCCTTGACAGCTCTCAACACGCAACACTACGCGCATCTGGACACGAGCCCGACCACGGGCGTGGCAGCGTCACGCGTGTACGGAAGCTGGCCTACTTTTTGACGACGGTCTTGATCCTCCTGGCCGGGTCGGCGGCGGCCGGGTCGGTGGCGGCCGCGTCGCCGCCGGCGCCGGCCGCGCCCGGCACGCACCGCATGTCGCCCTGGCCCAGGATGCTGCGCTCGCCCAGGTTGCACAGGGCGCACACCTTGCCCGGCCTGGCGGAGCGCGCACGGAGTGGGTGTGAGCGTACGCCGGACATCTGGCCGCTCTCCAGGCGGGCGTGGTGTGTCTGCGGTGTGGCTGTTTTGCTGTTGATTTCAGTGGATTCAGTTCTGGCAGCTCGCTCAGCAAATATTGGAGCTTGAGGCAGGTTAATCGCAGTCACAAAACCTATCTTCACGACACAACTCGCGCCATTTTACATGCCAGAATTCAAGAAGACTTGCTTTAAAACCTATATACAGCACACTTTAATACCTATATACAGCACAGCCATTTTACTTAAGATGATGTCCGGCCAAATTGTGATCGCAACGAGCACACAAGTGTCTCTTGCCCTGCCACCCTCCCTTCAACAGCAGGTACTAGTTACAGTCCAATTTCCCACCCTGCCCGCCGTGACCACGGATGCCGAGCTCCCCTGCGGCCGGCCCGTGCCGCGCCGACTGACCAGCGCTCCTGGAACACGAGCGACTCGTCGAGGCTGGCCGAGCGGTCCAGCGAGCTCTGCACCGAGCTGGTGTCCGAGCAGTCGTCCTCGGCGTCGCGCGAGTTGTCACCCCACGGGTCGGCCACCGAGCCCGGCAGCGGCGACGGCAGGTCAGACTTGCGTCGGCCGCGCGGCCCTCGCGGCACGCCGCGCACGTACGTGCCGCTGTCGACGAGGCTCTGTCAGACGCCAGCACGGCCCACCACGCGGAGCGGCGCGGCGGGAGGCCGGGCGACAGGCGGAGAGGCGTGAGCGTCCGCCACGCGCCCCGTCCAGATCTGACGGGCAGTCTCAGTATCCGCCCCCACATGCACCGGCCACTTGGAGACAGTGTAAACCATCTCACACAGACCATCAGCCATCGCCGACAAGACGCAACACAAGCCCACCACGCGCCTGACAAGACCGAGCAGCGCGGCTGACCAGCGAGGTCAGCCCTGCCGGCGGCGGCCGGTGCCGCCAGCCCACCTGCTCAGTCGCTTCAGCTTCAGTCCGATGGTGCGGCGCTGGTCGACCGGACTGACGGTGTCCTTGCGCGGCCGGCCGGGGCCGCGCCGCAGCGCGCCCGGCGACAGATGGCCCACCGGCTGGTGGAACGGGTCACCCTCGTCGCCGGCGGGCGTGGTCGACGCCGAGTCTGCGGCGCGGCGACGGAGGCGTCATGCGCACGGACACGCCGGCTGAGGCGTTTTGGGCGCGGCGCCGAGCACAGCGTCGGTTCGGGCTGGGGTGCCGCGCTCGGCCACCGTGAAATGTTTAAGTTTGAGAATGGCCATCTAGGGAGGTTAGAGGCCTACACGGAAAGGAACGTTGAATTGCACGAGAAACATTTTCAAAACCTTAAAAACTTCGCTAAATCTGACGTACCGATTCCTCCACAAACAAACCCTAATGCACATATTGAAACATGTGCATTAGGGCTATGTGACGCCCCAAAACCAAGGGAGTGGGGTGTTCCAGCATTAGCCTTGCCCATATGTGGTGAGACAACCAAAACGCCACCTGGATCCATGCACAGCAGCCTCTGCCAACAACAAAAGCCTCTGGTCCACCGGGCCCGGCCGGACCGGCGTGCCCGTCGCAAGCGCCAGCCGGCTCCGGCGCCGGCCGTCACCGGCGGCGACCGGCGCGCCGAGCCCGGCACGCACCTAGCTCGGAGGCGGCGGCGTCTGGGATAGCGACACTGATGGCCAGCATGTCGCCGGGCGGCCGGGCCCGGTCCGCGCCACCGCCGCTGCCGCCGCCCGCCGCCGCCGCCGCCGCCGACTGGTCCTCTGACATCCTGCCGACACAGCCTGGCATGGTCAGCTGATGCTTCACCCTTGGGACTATTGCTTACACTGACACACAGTTTACTGAGCAGCAAGAAGCACATTCCCCTAAAGTTATGCTGTGATGTTTTCAAGACATTGCATGCAAACTATTTGGTCAAACAGGATGTTCTTGCAACATTGTTATATTACCACAGTCTCACCATTTAGCTCTCATTAAAATGGGGATGTAAAATCTATGATGTACAAAGAAACCAAGGAACACACATCAGAAATAGGCCCAGATCTTGACCACCTGGCACCAGAATGACACAGTGCTGGCACATTTTCTACTGATGGACAGACAGGCAGTCTCAAGGACCAACAAGTGCTCTCAGAACTTTGTAACCATAGCTGCTAAAGATGTGAAACCAGGCATATGGTGCACAAAAATATGCCATCTACACAACACTAACAAAAATAATCACTTCTGACTCTTATCACCTAGCCACCAGGTCAAGTGAGGCATATTTCACCACTTGTGTGGAGGTTACTGCTATAAGTATGGGGAATTACAAAGACAGTCAGTAAGCCCATTAAAACATTGAACTCTCCGACATAATTACCTTAGCACATATCTCCATTACGCTAGCATATGTCCAGTGACAATTTGAGCCTGCTGTAAGTTCAGGTAGCAGCCTGCCTCATTTAGGGCAGCATGTAAAAGACCTTTCGCAAGCAAGTGTGCAGAAAGAAAATGTCAAATTTGGCAACCACCTGTTACTCATATGAAACAGAAAACAGGTGACTCAGCTGATTTTAAGTGCAGAAACTTTGCATGGGGCATAGAACCTTTCACTTCTAGTTATCAAGCTTAGTATTAGCCCCATAGAGATAAATGAAGAGTCTCTTCAAAAAAGGCTGATCTGACCATTTCACTTCTTGAGATGTTCCTAGCATAGCCCTGTGGCTGACTTAATTGGGAGGGTTTGTCACAGAGCCTTACAAAAACTTCAGGCAAAGGTCAGTACAAAAAGCAATGTTCACTTTGGTGTACAAGTATGCAGGTAAGTGTGGATTACATGAATTGATGCTGGAAGGAAGTGAATAATGAGATGTAATTGAAGGATGCATCTTTGATCTAAAAAAGTATGCTGCAAAATATGTTAATAGATCCAATATATCCAAACATGCCATGGTAGTTAACAAAAGAGTTCTGGACCAGTACAAATGATGTCATTTCTCAAAATTTTTGGCATGACACAGTTACTTCTGCGCTCTCCAATCACCTTATGTCCTATCCAGTACCGACCATGTGATGTTGTCTTTTGCCATGATGTTCCACAATTATTCATGGAAACATGAGGAGACATAATGTATCCCAACCACACCCAGGTCTCATCCTATCTCTGGGACAGCTGTTACTCCATGGCACATCAACACAGCATTACAAGTTGGCAGAAAGCAGTTGCATGTTCAAATAGCAACCCCTTCAAATTCAATGCACCCTACCATCCTTAGCAATTGATTACACATACTGATTTGTGCATGAATGCCTAGACAATTAAACATTGGAGGTACCCATGTAATAATGAATAGCTCAAAAACATGTAATGTTGTTCAGCTTTGTGGAAGAAATCTGGTATCTTGCAGTGTGCTACTCTAGGCGTTCAATGAACATTTTTGAGTTGTGCTACCAATCCTATTACAAAACCTCGCACATGATTGTGAAAGACAAGCACATTCTAATATGTCCAATGATGTCATGATCATGCTGAACCTCTGGCACTGGCATTGTACTTCATGAGATAATCAACCCTTCTATGCAGCTCTATACTAGCCTTTCAAATCATATTTGGCCTTATATCACCAAGGTCTTCCAGGTTAAAGCTGATACTTTGAGACTTAATGTCCCTATAGAGGCATTAACACAATAGACTTGGTAGTTAACAAAGTGTAGGCATCTGCTGATTGGGCATGGTGACCAAGCAGCCTCTGGGTCCTCCTCATTATTTGGGCTTCACAATCCACAGAGCTGCTGAGACTATACTGTGTTGCCTTCATCCCACCCTAGCAGGAAGTGCAGGCACCTCAGGAAATGGGGAATCAAACCTGGGAAATAGAAGAATTTGGAAACCAAACCCACTAGACTGTTCCTCCTGAAAAACTGGGTCCAGAAGCTAGACATCAGTTATTTCCTGCGAGGCTCAACTTCCTGACCCACCTTTGATGTCCTACAAATGTTCCAACATGCAAACTTTGGCAGTGATGTTGACAAGATGCGTGGGGCAGTTGGAATCCTTCCCCACATGAGGAAAAATTTTTGACTTGGAACAGAGATGCCAAAATATAGGATATCACTGGAATCATTATCCCAAGGCTGCAATATATTGAACCACAAAGCAGCAGGGGCTATCCATTTCATCAAAGTCACAACCAGATTTCTAAAATATGGGATCAGATTAATTGAACAAGAGCTTGAACATACTGAAATCAACATGCCAAGCTATCTTCAAATTCCTGATCACCATAAGCCATAGTAAGGTGAGGTCAGATAAGACACTGTAATGCAATACTATGCTTCATGATCAGTGCATAAGCAGTGCATGCATATGTAAGGGAGCATGCAAATTTAAGGCATCTGGGTTGTAGCACTCTATCATTGTAATCCTCTAAGGCCTAACTTGAGGACTAAAACAGAACACACACAATTTGGTGGGCCATAATTCAGATCCCATCAAAATTGCTAATATCACTTGCTGACTGAAAGGCACAGAGCATATGAAATTTGCTTCTAGGGTTGAATGGGAATAGTCAAACCTTGAATAGGAAACTGCTCACGTGACACCACCATTAATATATTTTCAGAGGCATACCTTTGGACTCCACTATCACTGGAGTAAGAGAGCTTGATCAGTCAGCATATTTACTTGCACCTGTGCTTGGAACTGACAAACCCGCGACAGTTCAATGAGCAGTTGCATTGCTCAGAGCTGAACCCCCATCGCTTGCAGCACTTGCAGTGCAGTCAACACAACAAAACCATCATATCGCAAACTACAACCTCAATCGGTGGCATTCCAACACTTTTACGTGATCTCACAACAAAGGTGCTATTGAGGCGCAGCGTCGCGCATCCTTCGTCTTCGATCAATTACTCAATCCAAGGCTGGTAAAATCACGAAGCCCACTTAAATCCGTCAGCTGAGCACTCCCAACCATGCGGATGGCTCTAAGAATTATGAGTCTAACTTACTTATTTTAATTAACTGTTGAAGTCCGTAAAATTGCGAATAAAATGTAATTTGCGTCTGAATTTCCATTGTGTAAGATTCTGGTGGGTATCTAAGACTATGCGGCTATGGTTTTCCAACATTTTACTCGAATGAGCTACGTATGGATAAAAAGTGTAATTTGCCAGGTAGTACTTAAGTCCAAAAGTTTGAGAATAAGTGGAACTGATATTGAAGCTGTATTTTTCCTTTTTTAATCGTATGTTGCAAAAATATTTTCCTGCCCCTTACCCCCCGCCCCCCCCCCCCCCCCCCATTCCCATCTCCCTCAAGCTCTCCTGCAGCGCTATGCCCTTCTTGTCAAGGCCAGAGGGTGGTCGGTGGAGGTCGTGTCGGAGCCGATTGCAGAGGGGTTCTGGGGTGAGTGTGTGAGGCTTGGCATCGAGCGGTTAGCGGGGGTATCAGCGGTGTCTTTCTTCCTTTGCGTTGCATTCCACGCGGCTCCGTTTAGTGTGGTAGATCCTGTCCCACTTGTCCTGCTTGCCATGATAGCTGCATGTTTTATGATGTTCCAAGGGGTGCATTTGTGTTTCAAAGGCATCATATCAATGGAGTATCACACTGCTGTCCGAAGTAATTTACAGTAATATGAGTTCAGTGGAATTTTTGGCACTAGAAGTATTGCGTAGTGTGTGAACTTACATCTATTTTTGCTGTCCCAAGGACTGATTTGTGGTATTGCCATACAATTCCTCACACATCACAATTTTTGACATACAGGTGTCAAATGTCATAGAAATCAGTCAATATGATAGTTAAAATGGATGAACCTTTGAAATTCTAATATGTTGACACTCACAGGCAAAGGGGTAGCAGTATGTAAAAGTAATAGCTGCCGTATATACTGGTACTGCAATGGCCTGTGCAGATATTGCTCACTGCCTGCCTTTGGTTATAACAAATGTGATTGACCAAAAGTTGAAATGCCCAGTGGTTCAGGTCTGCCATCCTATTCACTTGGCCTGGGTCCTCCAGGTCAATCCATGATTGGCCCTGGCTGGGATGGTTGTAACTCCTGTTCAGTCCATATCTCATAAGAAAAATATGCTGAGAGTAGTAACATAAAAGCACATTAAAAATCAATTTGTTTTTCCAGCATGACTGTTGTTATGTGCCAATCAATCTGATTTCATTAGCTCCATGGGTAATGCCAAGTCTGAAAATAATCATGACCAACAGTGCATGGCTTCACAAAGCCATGTGATGTGAAGCTGTTTAGTTTTATGGCACAGTTTATACCAAATCAACATTTCTTAGTTTTCCACACATGAATTTAGTCTTACTAGCTCCAGTGCTTTGGAGAAACCCCTGGTCAAACTTGCTTGCTGGATCAGAAGTCAGGCTACCAACAAACTGAGCTGTGAGGGCAGAGAAACCAAACTCACAGGACAGGTATAATCTCCTTCGCTGTGTTACTTATGAAATGGTGCTTCAAGATGGATCTGCACACCCATTACATGATGGCCTGAACATTTTTCATAGGAAACTCTGAATTTTCCAGGACTTGTTTCAGATCTAAGGGGAAGGCTTTTGCCCAGTTTCCTATGCTCCAGCATGGCAGATGATGACCATGCTTCTGGAAAGGGACCTTGTGCATTCTCATTCAAGAAAGGAAAGCAGAAATTCAGAGCCAGAAAGAGGCAGGCATCAGATGAGCACAGTAAGTTAAAATCCTTATTCTTGAAACCAAATGTCCCCCCCCCCCCATTTCCTTTATCACAAAATGCAGCATTTTAAGCACTGTTATCATCCAGTTTAGCTCATTATGGATGCATCACAATGCACATCTGCTACCTTATTACAAGTGATGATTTTTTAGGACACCAGGGAAGGTGTAAAAGGGGTGATATTGTCACAGTATCACATTGTTCATGCTATCTCAGCAGACTGTGAAGTCCCTTGACTGGAAATGATTTGCCATGATTCCTATCTTCTGAAACAGTGCAAAGATTTAGTAAAAAACAGTATAGTTTATTACTGAATAGCTTTTTAATGTATCCATGTCTATCACAATATTGTGGCATGTTGAGTGGCCACCTTTTGAGGTCTGTCCTCAATATCTCTCAAAAGTTAAGGCTGCTCCCAGTTTTGGCAAATGGGCAATTTTTCTGATGTTATAACACACTCCAGATGGATAATTACTTCAAGTTGCATTGTCATTTGTCCCTGATGCATTTGGATCTGTGAAACCAAATGTCACTGAGAATGTGCTTGCCATGCTTGAGAGCTGTGAAGTAGAATATGTGCCTGTGTTTTGGCACATCTCTAGAGAACCTTATTTACATGTTTGGCATCTGGTACACCAGAATTTGGATACATGATTCATGTCATGTTTATCTGGTGGGCATACAGTGTCCAAATATGTTAACTGGCATCTGTTTTTACAGGCAGTGATGACGATACAAAGGTTTTGAAAATTGAGAAGAAGACTGCTAGAAATCCGATGTTTCAGACGGTAGGTGAAATATTTTGAAAGGTTTTGTTTATTTAGATGCTTGGTAGTACAGACTTAATAAAGTTTGCATGGATTTCCTTAAGATATAAATGTTTTGATTTAATGGGTTTAAGCATGGAAATGCTGGGTGAAAGACCATCCATGCTATAAAATGATGGCAAGTATAATGTCTGAAAAGATCATGTTTGTTTTCCCCTCTGATTGGGCTAGAGGTACAGAGTGAAGACAGACATGTTGCTTATCATGAGAAGGGCCTATCCATAGTTCAGGTTAATGTTTTGAAACTTAAGAAATGACCTTAACATGATTTTGCAACCATACCTTAGTGTAACATAGAGCTTTTCAGCACTTCCCCTTTTATGCATCAGTTATACTTCATAAAAATCCTCCCCCCCCCCTTGCATAATGTAAGGTATGGACAGTCCCTGATGGGTTCATGTTTGTGGAGCTTTTTGCATTCAGGCCATTATATCGGTCTTAGAAATGACCTCCGTTTTTGAAGTGTCCCCAAATCCAGAAACCTGTATCTTTCAGGTCATCGCAATGTAGTGCATGGTTATGGAGAAAAAGATAAAGTTACTTTTTAGGCAAACTGGGGTTACAAAGATCTGCAGGCAATGAACCATGCTGTAGTTACGCATCTGTGAGGCCCTGGGCTGTGCCACATTATTGGTTTTCCTGTCATGTTTAAAGGAGACCGATTTTGCCAGAATGCATTTGATGTTAATTGTTTAGGTTGTTAATGGTCTTAGCAACAGGCAGGTTTTGCAGATGCCATTACATACCTCTGCATCAGATTAAATTTTTAGTTGAATTGTAGCTATTGAAGTAGGCACTGAAGTTTCCGCGAGGCAGTCGGTTTAACGCTGCGTCATTTTGTCATATTTTCAGTCCAAAACTGCGAAGGCCGCCGGGACACCGAGGGGTGAGGTGGACAATGCCTCTTCAAGTGATGAGGACAAGGTGGGAGTATCCTATAGGTAGGTGTTCTCTTACAGCATACGGTTGGCCGCGAGGGTAGTTGATTAAGCTTTTAAATTAGTGTCTTGCATTTAACCAAATGTGTATGTGTGCTTGCATGTCATCCAGTCCTTACCTAGATTGTGGTTCATCCATTAGTCATGCCACGCTATTTTTCAAGTATCACCACAGCAAGCACGTACGTTTTTCACCCTATGATGCGGCCTCTATAGGCTGCGTATCACGCTAGTCGTGGCCCGTGCGGGCGGGTCGTGTCGTCCCGTGCCGTGCCATACCATACCGGCCGTGCCACGCCGTGTTGTGCTGTGCTGCGCTTTGTCATGTTCTTCCGTGTTGTACTGTACCGTGCCGTGCTGTCACACCCGACGTTCGCCATGGCAGTGCGTGCGCGTGCATCTGTGCGCCGTTTTGCGGTCAGGTCGAAGCGGACGGCGGCGCGCGAGGGCCCGCATGACATGGGCGCCACGGCCACGGTCGAGATCGACACGGAGCGCGACCGCGACGACCAGGCCATCTTCGAGCGCGCCATGGCCGTCAACAAGGTAGGCTGATCAACAGGGTCGACGAGCGGCCGGGGCTGGGCCCCCGGGCACCTGGCGTTAGGCGACGGGGTGCGGCTGCGGAGCCAGACCTGGGGTGGCGTCGTGACAGCTTTTTTGCAGAGCGCAGTGCCAGGTGTGATGTGGTCAATATGGAGCCTTTTCATGCGGCCGATGTGTGAGTTTCTTACTCTCAAGACTAAGTTTTGGTTTTTGTGAACCGACGGGTGTCAAGTTTGTACTGCAATGCCTTGAATCGATGACATTAATGCCAGCTGTGCTGAAAACCAGCGTATTCAGCAGCGAATTTTTCAACTGGGCCCTTACCATGTTGCCATTAGCACCCATTTACTGTTCTACCCGGAAGCCTAGCTGGCCTGATAGTCCAGCTACATGTGATGCCCGCGGCCGATGTTCTGTTCCTCCGCTGACGCCGCCCGCGCCGCCAGGAACTGGAGGGCAAGGCGGACGACAAGGTGTACCGGGGCCAGGCGAACTACGCCCAGTACATCTCCAAGCGCGACACGCCGCAGGGCAACGCGAGCAGCGGCGGCGTGCGGCACGGCCCCATCCGCGCGCCCTCCAACATCCGATCCACCGTCCGCTGGGACTACGCGCCCGACATCTGCAAGGACTTCAAGGAGACGGGCTTCTGCGGCTTCGGAGGTGGGTGCTATGGCCTCGTGACGTTCTGGTTCCATGGCGGCTGCTGGGGTTCGAGACCGGCTTCTGCGGCTTCGGAGGTGGGTGCTATGGCCTCTTGACGTTCTGGTTCCACGGCGGCTGCTGGGGGTTCGGGACCGGCTTCTGCGGCTTCGGAGGCGGGTGCTATGGCCTCTTGACGTTCTGGTTCCACGGCGGCTGCAGGGGGTTCGGGACCGGCTTCTGCGGCTTTAGAGGTGGGTGCTTTGGCCTCTTGACATTCTGGTTCCACGGCGGCTGCAGGGGTTCGGGACCGGCTTCTTCGGCTTCGGAGGTGGGTGCTATGGCCTCCTGACGTTCTGGTTCCACGGCGGCTGCTGGGGGTTCGGGACCGGCTTCTGCGGCTTTAGAGGTGAGCGTCATGACCTCCTGACGCGGCCGGTTGCGCGGCAAACGCTGGTGGATTGCGCGAGGCCAGTAATGTCCACCGCGCTGCGGCACCTGTGTGCATTAAAACATTCTGGGAGTGGCATCCGTGGTAGTTGTTATCGCCAGGCGTTTGTGGCCACTTGTGACGTCGCCTTGAGACCCGCTCGCACTGCTGATGTCGTGATCGGCGACCGTCGCAGCGGTCTGTGCCGGTCAAACCGGGGAGCCACAGCCCAGTGCTCGAACTTAATTGTGCAGTGACACAATTCTAGGAATAATGCTAAATCAGTCAGAATCAGCAGATCTTCGGTTAGCTTTTTCCGAGGTACGCACTACTCATGCCGAAGCTTACGAAAACTTTAGGAGTAACCACTTGGGCCTATTCAGCATCAGAGCCTAAAGCTGTTGGACCCAAGAGCTGGTAGTCAGACGGTGCGTGTAACGCCGCGCAGTAACGAATCCAGATAGTTGTAATCCAATTTCATTGCACTTCTCACTTACCATCGTCTGCAAATTTTCGTCACAGCCGGATTGCTTTGCTTTGCTTTGCTGTTTGCATTGGCAAGGCCCACGTGTCTCTCCATTGGCATGTCCATGCCTGTTACACTTGCGGACTATTGGAACCAGACCCAGCACGTTCCGGGTCGGCCGACGGTCACGGCCACGGCGCGGCGCCAGCGGCCGGCCACGGCGCGGCGCCAGCGGGCCGGCCACGGCGCGGCGCCAGCGGGCCGGCCACGGCGCGGCGCCAGCGGGGCCGGCTACTGTGCGGCGCCAGCAGGCCGGCCACGCCGCGGCGCCAGTAGGTCGGCCACACCGCGGCGCCAGCAGGCCGGCCACGCCGCGGCGCCAGTAGGTCGGCCACACCGCGGCGCCAGCAGGCCGGCCACGCCGCGGCGCCAGTGGGCCGGCTACTGCGCGGCGGCAGCAGTACCGCTGGCCGGCTACCACTGGCGCCGGCCACGCCGCGGCGCCAGTGGCCGGCCTTTGCGCCCAGCGGGCCCTGTGCCGCCAACGAGGTGTTGATTTATGGATTTGCTTCACTCTAGTTTTGAGCGCGTACTTATCCGCAAGTTGAAGGGTTTCGGTTCACGTTAGAGATTCTTGATGACCACCATCCTGGAGGGCCTGGGGCCTGGGGGGGGGGCGTTATCCATGGAGCCATGGGGCCGATGGGGCCCTCAGGGACGAGCCCAGCACGCGCCGGTCAGGCCTGGCGGCGGCGGCCCGCTCGTCGCTGCCGACGGCTGACCATCGCCCGTTGTGGGCATAAGTGTTATGCCCGAGGGCTCATCGCTACTGTTTGGATTTCGGGCGGGCCCTTGGAGTGAGTGGTTCGCTTCACTCCTCTGGCGCCCGCGCAGGTATTATGTGGAAGATGAGTGCCGGCTGGTCGCCAGTCGCACTCCTCCACTGAAGCCCATGCAGGCATTATGTGATAGATGAGTGCCGGCTGGTCGCCAGTTGCACTCCTCCACCGACGCCCGTGCAGGTTTTATGTGATAGATGAGTGCCGGTTCCGGCACGTCCCTTTCATGTGACGGGGATCGCGATTATATCGCATAGCGTGGCTCAGAATAGCCTCATTCTGAATTCATGGTATGCCATTTCGCACGACAAGCGATTGCCAAGCGCCACCGTTAATAGATTCATCGCTTCTATCCGTTGCCACAGATGCTGAACGAACTAGTCGCGTTAATTTTAACATCGTTCGAAAGGTGTTGAGAGAACCATATCATGACATCGTGAGCGCCAACAGCTCTGTCACGCTAGTGAACCTGACTCGAGCATTTAAGTGACTCACCGCAAAGCCGTTTGTCTGATGTCGAGATCTGCGTTCGGCCTGTTTAAATGGACAGACATGGCCACTGTTGGCGTTGTTGCATCACTTGTCACATGTGGTAGCGACTGCAAGTGGTCGTGAAACTGTTTATGAAGGCATGTAGTTAAATCAATGACAATCGAAATTCACTTTGGAGATGTGCTTGTGATATGCTTGCACCAGATGATAGAGCTATGAATCGGGTGTGCGAGATGCTGTGAGTTGTTACGTCTGTTTGAATTAAGTTTCCATTGGCATTCAGCCGTCCAATGACTTTCGATTTCGATATGTCTAGTGAAAAAGGAAACCAACGACCGAAGTTGTTTCGACTTTATGGATGTCTGGGTGCTGTTAACTTACGGATATTGCCGGTGGGTAAAACAGTACAGTAAAGCAAATCAGTACCGCGGACGAGTGTGGTTTCTGGCGTGTGATTTGACGTCCCCCCAAAAAAATTTCGGGTTGTGAAACAAAAGGTGTCACTTTCCGATGTTTTCCAAGTTTTCCAAGTTTTCGTAACTGTTTTTACGCTGCAATTTTGACACGTTTTGACTTTCGCGTGGGTGAATTGGAGTTAGTGCCATCGGCTTGCAGTGCCGTATTTGATTCCATTAAGGCAAAATAGTTTGCAATCGAATTGTAACGGACAGAGCGAATGGCAGTTGAAATAAATGACGTCAGGAATAGATCCCCAACGGTCCACGTATGGAGCATGTAAATCCGGAACAGCTCCAAGTTGGCCAGGATTTCTGTAATTGGCTGTGGCACGTGCCGCTGCCTCGCATCAGGGACGATTAGTGACGCAGCGCAACGTTGAGCGTCGTGGTCCGAAGAACAAGTCTTACGCATCTGCAGACGGCATTTCTGTGTCAATTGACCCATTATTTTAGCTGTGGAGATCATTTGTGTTCGTTGATCCTGTCCTAATGCTCGTTATCATTCAAAGGAGACTGTTTACTCTGGCAACAATGTTTTATGATAACGTAATGAAGCAGATGTTCCTCACCGCGTGATGCCCGCACCACGTATGACAGTGATGCACCATTGCCATCCTTGGCGACAGGCCCCGCCCTGAGGGCGTGTTCAGGTCGGTTGGGACTACTCACTACAAGCAGCGACATTTCCCAGACTCCTGCATCTTCATGCACGACCGCACCGACTACAAGTTTGGCTGGCAGCTGGAGCGGGAGATGGACAACAACACGTACGGCGCCAGCAACGACGAGAACTACGAGATCAGCGACGATGAGGACAACCTGCCGTTTCGCTGCTTCATATGTCGCGAGTCTTTCAAAGAGCCGGTCGTCACGAAGTGAGTGTCCATGGCGCGTATGATGGGATGCCCTCGCAAAATGGACTGTGGGGAGGGGAGGGGGTAGTTTGAATCATGGATATTAGAAAGCGTTATCCTTGAAGGGATTATTCGCTTGTATTTTAAAGGTGAGAGTTAATGATGTTTTAGAGAACTGGGAGCTAGTGATATTTTGCAGGAATGGTGGTTATGTAGAATTACAGCTAGTATCGCTCACCCTAGCGATTTTTGAAACATGGTTTTGAGCGGCGCGTTGACTTGCGTCTTAGATGGGCACGCACATAACGAGTGACTGACGATAGGAGACAAACTTCCCCGTAACGAACGAAATTGTCGGCACAGGTCAGCTCCTGGGAGCAGCAATGCCTCATGCTCGTGTGTGACAGCGGGCGACGTACCGCGGGTGGAGAACATTTAGCGTTCAGCGCTAGTTTCACTATCATGTTTTTGAGGTGCTCGGCTTAATTTGAAGCAATGTCTGCTTCCTTAGCCTGGAACAGGGCATGTGGCTGCTGTCCCGGTGCCAAGCTGCGACAAAGGGTAATCGGACGCGCGACCACGGATGCGCCCGTGGAAAAGACAACGTGTTTGGGTATTGGGTGGTTGGTTAGTGGTACGAATGCAAAAATGCGATTTGCATAAATGGGCAGATGTCATGCAAATATTCGTGAGCAGGTGTGATAGCGACAGGAAATTGGCACGCTGCTCCTGGGAATGGCACGTGCGAAAGTATGGGCCTAAGCTGGACGCCGCACGTGTCACCACTACCAATATGGAGTGGTTCGCCGTGCGGGCTGGCTATCTTTCAGCATATTTTTCCGAAAACTTTTTTGGCTAGAACATGGTCAGATTTGGTTGATATTACCAGTTACGGTAAATAATTTCGTAACACCCGCCAAAGCACTATCAACTTGGATTTCTGCTGCGCATGAATGTTTCCAAGCACCCGAGATGTTCTTGGAAGCAAACTTGTCGAAATGCCGCCGCTATCATTGGCCATTAAATACTGGTTCTGTGATTTGTTAAGTTGGGTATCGTGAGCAAACGACCCATGCCCACGAGTTGTAGAATGTCACCGGCCCAAGCAAGGTGCAAACTTATCGGAGTAAAGTGAACCAACCTCCAACTGATCCGTAGAACGACCAAGCGGGATGTGACAAAGGCGTAGGACGGGCTGGTCTTCCTGGTGTTCACCGTCTTTGGTAGCAGCACCCATCATACCCCACGGGACTGTCGACATCCCTCGTGCCGTTCCATCGTGAGGGTGTGCCGCGCGGGACTGTGATGCGTATCGTCATGTGGTGATCACGGTGTCCTTTCCCAGGTGTAAACACTACTTCTGCGAAGGCTGTGCGTTGAAGGAGTACAAGAAATCAAAGCGCTGCTTCGTCTGTGGTGTGCAAACTCACGGAGTATTCAATGTCGCCAAAGAGCTCATCGACAAACTCAAGGGGTCTGAGTCTAAACAGAACGTGAGCAGTGACGGTGATGGAGAGGATGTGTGACGATTGAACAGCGGATGGCGACGTGACTGATGGGGGTTATGAATTGTGATGAATGTCATTGAACGAGGTTTAAGGCTTGTCGCGCATCCTGTACTGATGTTAGATGTTGTCACAGAGGCCTGGTGTCGGGGTCATTTACCATCAGACATCAGTGCTGCACGGTTTGTTTGTCTTTTCATGAAGGTTAGACATGCGGTCTGTCTATGAAGAATGTCTGTGTTTCCTCGTTCTTTCGAGGAGTTGGGTCGTGTATGTTCCTACTGTCTTACGCCTGCTGTACATCATACCGGGGTAGAATGTACACATGTATGACAAATGTTGAATGTGAATGGCCACATCATGCGTAACTGGGCTGATGCAAGCATGTGGGTTTACAAAAACTCGCATGGTGTACAAACGCATTTTCGTCGTCCGACTTGCACTGGAAGGAAAACATCCGCCAAAAACAGATCCGGTTCGTTTTCTGCTCGTGTACTAGACGCATGTGAAAGGGAAAAGAATGCCCGCCAATGATCTAGTTGTTTTGGCGCGCTGCGTACTTGCGCGTTGTTTGTACTTCAAGAATGTTGGTTCGTAACTGAGACACATTCATTGTACACAACCCCACGCTTCATATGTTGCAGGTATGAATGCATGACATGCTCCTAAAGTGGTGCATATCACGCAACTTTCATAGGCTGCATGATAAGCCTACCATAGCAGCAAATTCTTGGTCATTAATGACATTTTCGTTAACCGTATGGCAGAGCACCTGGGGCCAGCCTCGATTTGGCCTGAGTGGGTCGTCTTGTCTTGACTTGCACCAGGCATTCTGTCCTGTCATAAAGTTTGTACACGCTGGACCGGCGGCATCGAACGAGTTTGTACACGCATCGAAGTTTGTACACGCCGGACCCTTGCTGCAGCCGACACGCGCCCGCTGCGAGTGTCTCACGAGGGTTGCGGGTTGGGGTCACGACAAGTCCGTGTCTGCGCGGGTCCGGGATCGGCTCCCGAGACGCTGCCCTTTGGGAGGCCGGCTGCGGCTGTGTCTGCCAGGGCGCGGAGGCGTGACCGAAGCCGTGCAGTGGCCAGTCGGGTCCGCCGGGAGCCGGCTGCCTGGGATATAGCGCAGCAGGTAACCATGGTGACTAACCGCTCGCAGTTTATCGACCAGCAGCCGAATGTCTGCTGCCCGCCGGCGCTCGCCGACCGGTGCAGGGCGGAGCGGTCCAATACCGCGCCCGTATAGAGGGTCCAACGCCGCGGCCGTGTGGAGGGTCTAACACTATGTCCATATAGAGTGGCCCAACTCCGCACCCGTATAGAGGGTTCGACACCGCGTGCGAGTAGCGTACGGATTGCCTTCACGGCGGACTGGTGGTTTATGACTGACGCCATCCAATCGCGGTGATTCAGTGAGTTTGCCGCCGTGGGGCAGTGTCACGGACATGGCCGTCCGCCGGGTCTGGCTGTAGTCACAGTCGGCGGCCATGTGTGTGTGGCTCGCGCGTCTGACTGGTGCAGGCACACGATCAGGCCGACGGTCGTCCCAGCTCGGTGTGCGGTGTTTGCATGGTGCTGCGTCGCGGGAGTGATGAAGTCAGGTGATTAAACGGCAAGAGGGCTATTTCCAGCAGCTCATACCAGGAGATTTCGCTGCATGCGCGCGCTGCCTATACAGAGCTCAGCGAGAAATAGACCCGGCGGACGCCTGCCTCCGGTGAGGGGCTGCACGCTTACCATTAAAATATAGCTGCTCGCTCGGCGGACGTGAAGTGTAGCAGTCAGCCTTGGGTTTGGGACCCGTTTCGAGAAGCCTGGAACGCTGGTAATTTTTGGAATTGACGTAAACCTAATCTGAAACGTGCTTCGACAGTGTCTATGCTTGAGGTTCACACACGCGCAATACCGTCGTGGCGTGTGCGAAGCTAGCAGTAGTTCGGTATTCATACCCGGCGGCGCCCCCTACGATTTTAATGAGACCAACGATAGCCCAAGGCGCACTGACACATTGCGCAGTCTTTTTGTTGGTCACC
This sequence comes from Pollicipes pollicipes, assembly GCF_011947565.3. Lineage (NCBI taxonomy): Eukaryota > Metazoa > Arthropoda > Thecostraca > Pollicipedomorpha > Pollicipedidae > Pollicipes > Pollicipes pollicipes. The sequence goes on along the minus strand of NW_023597054.1, from coordinate 43,571,558 downwards.
ATACGGTTTGACTCCCAGGGTTCACAACGGATAATCGTTAAATGTTGACCAACATGATGTATGTTATACGCAGTCCGATCCGGAACGTTTTGCACATTCTAAACAAATGTCTTCAACATACTCGTCCAACAAGCAGATCGAAAGATGTTCATTTTCTTGCACGCTGATCAGTTTTTCGCCTGATGATTTGTTTTCCCACTAACCGGTGCAGGGCCCAGCGAACCAGCAATTCGTAACCCTTTCTATTTTTGATAGCTACGAGTATGTATCAAATAAACTGCCGGCGCGATTCATGTCAGTGCTTCGTTGGACTCCTATACCGATACACGCAGGGGCTTTCCTAAAAAATCGAGTTTCTTCAGAGGTATTGCGGATCCCGTCGATTGAACATAGATTGATGATCGGAGTGGGGCAAAAAAAAGTTGTCATAACCATCCTATGTTTGCCCAGAAATCGTGCTCCTTAATTCAGGACCGAGCACTGAAAACACCGGGAAAACACATGCGCGTTCGTAGCCCAAGAAAAAAACCGACGCCCGGTGTTGCAGTCTCCATAGGTCAGGTGGTGTCCGCCCTGCGGCTAACACTATGTGACGGCCAGCGGGCAAACGAAAACGGTCACGTATCTGAAAGAAATACATTTGGGCGCATTATACATCGATTCGCACGGTTATAGGGCAATCTGAGCCGTTTAGTTTATCTGTACCATTTTCAGATGAATAATGGAAACATATTAGCATTAACAGCCCTGCGAACTTTAGCACGCGCCCAGGTGGTCGGCTAGATACCCTTCGCTCGGGTGGGGGGCGGGGGGAGATCGATTTGACCCCGCTGAGATCTCGGGAACCAAGTAAGCTAGATGCACCAAACTTAGGGGGTGTGTTGAACTGTACGTGGACTCACTTAGGCCAAAGTTTGAGGCTTCTAAATCATGGCATTCAGGTCAAATAAAGTCAATCAACGTCAAATTCCAGGCTGGTCTCCAAAGGGCCCCGAAAAAAAGATAACTTTCTAAGCAAAAGGTCACGAGCTCATTTAAGGTCAGTGACACTGTTTTACGTTTTGAAGGTCATGGTGACCGAAATCATACAAGACTGCTCTGAGTTTTGCATTTGAATAAGCGACAAAAATTACGCTGGCATCATGCTTCTAGAGCAAAATGTCAACCTGGGTCATCTTAGATCAAGGACCCATTCTGACCTCTGGCAAGTCAATATAAGATGTATAATGCGGTTCATGCTATCAATAATTCGAAATCAGCACCAGAAACTACCCCATGCAGCAAGCACTAGAGCAATGAAATAGGTTGGGTTTGACCTTAGTCTGACATTCACACCTGACCTTGGGTCAACGTAATCTGCTCATTCAATATTTGTGTTCTCTAAGAAAGCATCTAAGAGATGCACGGCTTTGTCAAACACTCCGTTTTTGCACCAGATGGAACGATTCCCTAGAAATTGCCTTCGCTGAAACCGTGGCCTGACTTTGACCTGCCATAGGCATATCTTACACACGAGACATATCTTATTTGAATGACCTTACAAGGCATATCTATTTTTATCAAACGATCCGCCATTCAACTGCTTACAGCTATGCAAAATTCGGCGCGGTTACGCCGCGCCGTTCGGAAACCATTCTGGAAAAACCTTTGGGGGGTCGATTTGACCTCTCCACCTGAGCCCGTGTTAAACATCATGGTGGAATCCCTATTTTTCGAGTTGCTGCAGCTATGTTAGTGTTCAGAGCATATCCACCAAATTATGTAGATGAAATGTACCCAGCAACCCAATGTAAGAAGGCCACGAATTTATTCTGAGACTTTTGGAGGCATTGTCTCACGACACATGGTCGCTCTTGCACGCCCGGCGCCCGCCGTCCGTTGTTGGCTGTGACGGCTAACGTCGCTCGCTTTAACGAAAACTGCGGCCCCGGGTGTCGATGGTCCTGCTCCTAGAGGCTGTGAGTGCACAGGGTCGCCCTTCGAAGATGTTTGATATAACTGTTTTACTAGTCGATTCTGAGAAAGGATGGACATCCTCAGGCAAGCATTCGTTGGCCTTTTGGAGGACGCGCAGTTCATTTTTGACTTCATTTCCATCTACCCTACTGAACACTAAGGACACCACTTACCTTTCCCAGGCAAGGGGTCCCCTGGGTAAAATACAAAGAGACGCATTACTGCCCCAGTCAGGGACTGAAGGGACATTCCGTCCGGCGCGGGGTGCCTATAGTCTGCGATTCTGCCGGCACGGGACGGGGTCCCCTGGTCAATCTGGAGGCCCATAGAGGGATGCATCATGCATTGTTCCCTCCCAACGTGGCAGGCTATCTGATCCAAGCAGTTGGCCTTGCATGGACGCAGAGGACCTCATTGACGCAAACAAATCCCTTTTCGTCGCAGTTGGTTCAATAATTGGCCAAGAGAATCCAGTTAGAGATTCTAGACCAAAAAGTCTTTGGCTGAATTAGAGTGGGGGTGCCGTTCAACATAAGGCCGCTGACTGATACAGGGCCGTTCCATTATCTCACTATGGACTCTCATCGTTACTTATCACATTTCCTTTCGCTGCCAGGGGGCTTTGCCTTCCACCAAAGCAAGGAACCTCTGGCATTTGGGGTCCCATCACTGTCCCCGTTCAGCGAATGCCCCCCTGGCCGATTCAGCACCATCGACCTCGCTGCTTGAGGCGCCCTACGCTTTTCGGGACTATGTAAGGGACTAATTGCACTTGCGGTGGCCTTGCACCCAACGCATTCCCTATGTGCTCCTGGCCGTGTCTTGCCGAAGCGACCATCTAGGTATCGACCTTCTCCAGGTTTCCACAGTCATCCCGGAACGCATAGGCCGTCTCAAGGAGTCAGAGGCCCCGACCTTCCCTGGCGCCGTAACTGTTTTGGGACCCAATAACCGTCTTGACTCCAGCCTAAGCGTGCCCGAGTCCACTTTCTTCTCTGGTGTCTCCTAATGTTTCCTTCGCTGTGGTCCCCTGATGTTTCCTTCTAATGTTTCTTTCTCTGGGGTCGCCTGTTTTTCTCTGAAGGGACCCCCAGAGAATGTTTTATTATCTGGGGCCCCCTAATGTTTCCTTCTCTGGGGCCATCTAATGTTTCGGGGGCTGATCAAATGTACTAGCTCCCTGAGCTTTCATGACACTGGACGTCTGTTACGTTGCGAGACATTTGTATTCGAAATAAAATAAGCGTTACATATTGCTCGATTGACCCGAACCAGGCGCCGGAATAGGGACAGGCGATGATGCTCATGCATGTGGGTCAATGCTCATAACATAGCTCACCTGCCATCATCTTGGTCTGAATAAGAGCACGATCTCAGTGAGCATTTGAACTTATTTGTCGCACAATATCTCGAGCATCACAATTTTGGTGTCATGTGATGGTGACTTTATTGTTGGTGCATAGGCGTACGAACGTTTCAAAAAGTGGGGGGGGGGGGGCAAGCTCAGGGTGTACTTCAGGAACAGTTATCGCTCTTTATTTAAATGTCATGGTTGCTATGCTAGATATGCATCTAGAGCTCTTTCTCACTGTTGCACAATCTTGCCTATTCGACTTATCTGTCATTTGGCAAATAAGGCTAACCAGCTTCCCTAGTTTATTCGCCTATTTGAACATTGTCTTTCCTGGGGAGGCGAAATTCCACGAGCGGGTAGGCATTTTCAGTCATTAAGGAAGCATCTGCGAGAATTTTGAGAGTGGATCGATGACTCACAGTGCGACAGATTTGTCATGCACCTTCATTTCACTGGCTGCTTTTCAAATGATAATATTTGTCGCAGCATTTTAGGCAGAATCCAGTTCGGGAGCTTGAGACTGCTAGAAACAATGTGACAAAAGCCATAAAACTAGAGATTGCGAACTGATGGTATGGATGATTTGTTCCATACTTTTGGATCAGCGTCACTACTACATGGTGTATGAAACATGTGTTGGACACCTGCAACAGTATCTTTTTCCGAATTGTCTTCCCTCACACCACACTACGGTAGAAAAATAGCTCCCGGGAAGCTGTCTGCCTTAGATATGAATTGGTCCAACGGGCATTCATTGTTCATCATGCAACGTATACCACTTGATCTGCTTTTGTGTGCAGGCAGGGGCGTAGCCAAAGCCTTGCCAAAGGGAACACAAAGTTGACAAAACCCCATCTTATGGTGATCCCCCCCCCCCCGGACGTAGCTTACTTGTTAACAAGTAACACGGTTTTCTTCGTTTTATTGTTATTTTTACCTTGTAACCAGAACGGAAACCAGGAGCTACCGCGAACTCAATTCTGTTTGTGTTTTGAAGTCAATAGTCAATAAACTGCAGAAATCAGGCGTTGAACGACTGCATGGAAGACACCACTGTAGTTCTTAAGTTGCGATGGTTAGTTGACCCTTTCTAAACCGATAGAATTCAGAAGCTTTGTCAAAATTTTGCATCTGGGTCCTACAGACATTGAGGACATCGCGAAGGTAGATTGTAGATCGATACGGTTGATCCAAATTTGAAGATGAAAATTTTGCTTGCAGATCGAGTGGTTAACAATGTGTATTAACATGGCTAAGCCATGTCTGTCCGAAAATGTCCGCCATTCAGTCAGAATCGATTAATGATGCAATTTATGTAGCGTGTTTTTACATGCGCGCTCGCAAATCTTAGCGAAAAAAACTCGACACCGGGCGTTGCAGTCTCCATGGGCCTCGGAACGTTAGCCTAGTAGGCAATATTTGGCCGTGGCCCACCGGTGGACGAAAATAATGACGCTTCTGAAATGAATATCTTTAAACACTTTAATCGACTAGTAATGCAAGTTATGTGACGTAATTTTGAGCATGCGCACTCGAAAATCTTAGAAACACAAGCCTCGACCCCCCAGGCGTTGCAGTCTCCGTAGGCCGTGTAGCGTTGGTCTAGCAGTCAATTAAGTTGTCGCCAACGGGTGGACGAAAATGACGACACTTCTGAAAAAGATATCCTTGAACGGTTCATGACGTCATATCTTACATTTAGAAGGCAGCCTGGGCGCATATTTCACGCGTGCAATTTTTAGATTGATGAAAAGAACGGATTGGCCCTTAAAGCACCGCGAAGGAAGGCTGGAATCTGGTGGTTGAACTGGAAGAGTGAAGGCAAAATCTCTATTTTCGTGTTTTTGCAGCTATTTGCCTCTTCAGAAGACATAAACACGGCGTCCGTCGTCTGGTGGCACTTGCGGAGACCGAAACTTTTCGGTTTTACGGAAGCTGCAACCCAGACCATCCTTGTCCTTGCTCTCGAGGTTGCGGGCGGGCATATTCAAGCCTTTTGATGTAATTTGTTTCACTAATCCATTCTGAAAAAAGAACGTTCTCAGGCAAACATGGCATGACCTTACCCGTTTTTTAAAGCTTATTTCGACCCACTATTCAATAATAGACGCACATTTACTCAACAACAATGGGACTCCTTATTTCCTTCCGGGCAATGGGCCTTTTGAGTGAAACGCCACGGGTACATTACTGTTTCCGGTCAAGGGCTGAAGGGCCATTCCGTCCCATCGCGAAGTGTCTTCTGGCTAGCATTCTGGTGGCAAGGGGCGGGATCTCCTGGTCGATCCGGAGGCCATTATATGGATATATCACGTCACATTGTTCCCATCCCTGACGCGGGAGGCCTTCTGACCCGCGCAGTTAGCCCCGGATCAGCACAGGAATCCTCATTGACGCAAAAACATCCCTGATCAGCGCAGGTAGCCCCATAGTTACCACATAGACTCCAGTTCCGTGTTTTTCTGTGTTCTTTAGAGATATTGAGTTCTTCCTGACTATAGATTGTAGATGAAATGGTGTCCCTAATTTGTATTAACATGGCTAGCCCATATTCGTCCTAAATGCTCAAGATCCTCTCAGAGCTCATTATTGATAAAACTGCGCAATATTGGTCTTAAACATGCGCGCTCGCAAGTCAACAACAACCTCGACGCCCGGCGTTGCAGTCTCCGGGCCGTGCGGCGTCGGTTTTCTGGCTGTAACACTAAGCGATGGCCAATGAGCAAACAAAAAAGATGACGCATCTTAAGGGGATACCTGGTAAACTGGGTAAATCGGCATGCATGTTTAATGTAGTGCACAAGTAAGTCAAATGCAAACTTAATCAGAAAAGTGGGGGGGGACAGTTAACATTGCTGCCCCCCCCCCCTTCAAAAGTGGGGGGCCATGGGCCCCCGGCCCCCCCTGTTCCTACGCCCATGTGTTGGTGTCATTCAACTGGAGTGCATAGGCTCCGTGCCTCTACATGATTTATGTGACCGTGGACGGTAGTTATGGTCGAAAATCATCGGACCGTCCATGACCTCTAGAGGTCATGTTATGCCATTATAACGTTCCTCACAGCGGTGCTGGAATAAGTAAACAAACCGGATTTTTAAAACATGAAATCCACGATTACAATCCAACGTCAGTCTGCATCTTAACAACAAAAGTAAAATTCAATGCACCGTGGAATCAGTATTTCAGTGTAGTTCACCAGGAATTGTCCCTGTTCCTATTGCATACTCATGTGACTGTGGGCGGTGGCCACGATCGCAAGTCACCTGACCTTGTATGACCTCTGGAGCCAATGCCAAACGCAAAACTGAATAACTCAATGGCGGCGTAATGCATTGGGTTATGTTTGGGACAAATGCAGTCGACTCTGTGTGCGGTGTTTATCAAAATAAATGGAGACCCGATTATCCGCCCCACAGGTTTGCATTGTCAGGGCCCATGAGTTTTAATACATTATGCTAAAAATTGTTTTTCAACATGCAAGGCACGACAACGCTCTAAAGTTAACATGTGCCGCAAATACAATAACAGCGTCCAGTTCGTCCTGAAGCTAGCTTTGCAGTGATGCCCAGCTGACATGATCTTGATCCAAGTGAGGTATTGAACCCAGTTGCCCTTTGATCTTTTTGACACTCAACATTTCGAACATCAGCAATCTGATATCATGGCACGTTGAAAGTATTGTTAGCGTCATTCCAGTGACCTGAATAGGTCACAGCGTCTTCATGCGTACCCGCTTTAGCGAAATCTTAAGAGACCTAAACATCCGTTCAATAGGGCTCTATGCTTGTATTAATGGGCGCTGTCGCTAACACTATCATCACACATTCTGTCGTCTGCACAACTTAACACAACTTTTCAGGACAAGTGTTACAGGTGCACACAATTGCAATCATGCGTGTAAAAAGGAATGTGTATAAACGTCTCCTACTCAAAATAATGGCTTCCCGCACTTTTGGCCAACTTTAGACTGACTGCCTGGAGATCGACTTTTAGACTGCCTGTAGTGGGTTTCTGATCTCGGTTTTTTTCTGATGTGTACTTTTGTTATGCAGAGCTCATCCCGTGTGTTGATTATTGCACTTAAAATGCCACTGTAGCGCAATATTTTGAATTATGGAATTGCTACATGCCACCGGCAGTTTACATTGGTTTCCACATGGCAGTTGACCCTGTTTACCCAACATCACATGTTATGTTTGTATATCGATACGATGTTCGGTAGCGTATGGAGGCCACACTTTGATATCCCGCGAATAACCAATAACCGTCCTTGCTAGTTGAGACGTTCCATATTTGTAGTGACTTTAAAGGAAAACGAAGGGATAGAGATTTTGAACACCGTAGGGTCTCGTGTGACGTCAATGATAGGCAGATCTTGGGCCCGAAACTGATTATTTCCAGACATTGGCGATTTTATCTTTGGAACCAAGCATCAGTTTCATGAAGCAACCGGTACCATTCGACTCGGCATTGCATGCGATCTCTGGAAAGGCGTCATTTTTACTTGCTTGTGCGGGGTTAACACGTGATCTGACATAATATCAACCTTGGTTCGGTCAACTGACTTTCTGCACCTGAAAACTTTGATAACGTTGGTGCGTTTATCCGGCTAAAGGAGGTTAAGATCTTTCGAAAAGAAAGATGTTTACGCAGCTTTTCTAGCATATCAGGTTACATTTGTCCACGCAGAATGCCGATCTGGTATTCGGTGACCTCAAGAGGCCACAGTTTTTTACGCCCCGTGAAAAGCCGAGAGATGGCCTCGTATTTCGGAAGGTCCACGCTTGAGGCGATTTAAAAGGAAGTGTAAGACATTTTCCAGTTCCGAGAAGGAAACTGTAAGAATTGTCGATTTCGTTAGATCTCGTACTGAATCCTAAGCAGATAGAGCATCAGACGAAAACTGATGTTTTCATGGCATATGATATGCAGCTTATGAGACAACCTATAGTAACTTTTGATCTGTTCGAATACGCACTATTTTGAGGTCTTTTGATGATTTGTTTACGCATACCAAACCGGATGGTACACAACATATATCGTGTTTGCCGCCATTTAACGGTTGAACTTTTTGACCTATGGAGCTTAAACCGTTCGACATCCCACAAAATACCTTTAAGTAAGGTTTCAGCGCACCATGGGCACCACGTTGGCACAATTTTCGTTAAAACTTAAGTGATCGTCGATCTTTGCTGAATACGAATATCGAACTGCTGCTAACTTCGTGGCCGCTGGCAGTATCTATGACGCGCCGATTACGACGGTCAATGTCGATTTTCGTCACAGCGCACACTGATCTGCAGTAGTAATAGCTTGCGCAGTGTCGGCAAACGAAGTGAGCCGCCATAATCACAATGCTACACACGAAGTTTGAGCAAAAACGTGGGGATCCGAGCACAGTGATTCCAAACTCGATGACTTTTGTGGGTTCTTTCTTTCGTTTGTCGAGGAACGAAGTGTGCCATCGTAAAAAGCATGCCGACCACCACTAGTGTTATGAGTTTGGGCGACATCGCAGTAGTCTGTGTTATAATTTGATTATGAACGTGATAACGGATACTGGACTGCCTTCACAGGCATCTCTGACATTCACAGTTTTCACTGCGTCGGAAAAGAGCACACAATAATGTTATAAGAACGCCGGAGACCGCTATTGATGAAAAGTACGGGTGCGATGACCTTGACTTATATAATCCCTGGGAGTCACAGTTTCCATATCACTAAAAACAGCATGCGTGGTCGTTATATCCATGTCAATTACTGCCAGCGATGTAAATTTAAGCAAAAACGTGGGATTCCAAGGCCAGTGACTTTGAATTGTCATGACCTTTAGAGACCGCAATTGGAAATTGTGATGGTTGGCAGCGCATACAGTCGAGACGAGCATATCAAGTACTACTAGTGACGCAAGTTTGAACAGCATTGCAGAGATCTGGGGTCGCTGGCCTTGAGCTTGGATGGTCTTTAGAGGCCAGCAAATGGCTGGAAGCGAATGAGATCACGGAGATGTGCACGCTAAATAGCTCTATTGATATCGCTTCATGCAAAATCGCAGGTTCACAGGAATTTTTGTCCGATCACATTGAACTTTTATTATCCCCAGAGGTCACAGCTTTTAATGCGGAAAAACGAGACGAGCACCATCGTAATCAACGTGTAAAAAACATTAGTGTTTTGAGCGTGAGCAAAATTGTAGAGCGGCCGAAATCCCAGCATCTAGAACTCTGATGACGTTTGGAGGCCGTAGTTTGTAATGTGACGGAACACAAGTTGCACAATCGTAGTTAGTACTTCGAGAACCACTAGCGATATTAATTTAAGCAAAATAATATGGTTCAGGGTTCAACTACGTTGAACTTTGATAACCTCTGAAGGCCATGTTTTTCTAATATGGTGAAAAGCGAAATGCACCATTGTAATCAGCATGTCGAACGCGACTAACTCCATATGTTCCAATAATATCCTAGGGGCCAGGTCTAAAGACATCTAACTTCCGTGGCCTGTGCATGGACCAATAGACCTGAGGGCACCAGATGTAGTGGAAGTCCTCCCAATGAAGAGGGAGGATTTTTGTTAATTTCTTTCCAGTCAACGGCCGAGGATGAGATGGCAGCTATTCAACTTTGCGGGGAAACACGACGCAAGTCAGTGAAAACGGCGCAGTAGGCTTGTGGGGAGAGTAGAGAGAGAAAGGTGAGATATGGGTGGAGCAGAAACAGCGAGGCGGCGGATGAAATACCTGGTGTGTTTGGGTGGCATTAAAACAAATAAGGCCAGCGAGGAGGAAGAAGTTACTGGAGTTGAATATTCGGCTGGCTTGCCCAAGGTGGGTTAGGGTATACGTTTTACTGTCCTGGCGAAAGCAAATCAACAGGCTAAACGCATTGCGTGTCGTGAGCACTAAGCATCATGTGGGCTTTTGCTATTAGCTCGTATCAAGCATGGGTGTAGTGATCTAGAGCTATCGTAATGCGCTGTGTTTTTCCCTATGGCTGTGCTATCATTAACACGCTTGAGGCGATGCTTCACCCCATCAAATGTGTAGGAGTTACTCAAGATGACTGTTTTAGGGGGGGGGGGGGGGCTGAGCAAAGAATAATGGCTAAATCTGGTACCAAAATACACTAAAAAGGCTGTTTCTCCCTGGATGCCCCCCCCCCCCCTCCTTTCAAAGGTGGCGAACAATATACAAGGGTGCAGCCAGCAGTGGCACAGACCAGTGAGACAGAAGCACGTGCCCCCTCCCCCACCCCTTAAGTTCCGAGGCGCCCTTTGGGAACCTCGAGACTGACGATAAAGGGCCCGATTTGAGCGCCCGAAGGGCTGACCGAAGGCTGTATTAAGGGCGTGGTAGGGGCATAATTTTGCAAAATAAATGAGGGGGGGGGGGGCTGACCAGTGAAAAATGACCCGGCTTGCTCCCAAACATATGCCGCCAAACAAGTTTCTCCACGGAGTTTGTCCACAATTTCTTCTCAAGATTGGGGGGGGGGGGGGGCTAAAGCCCAAGCTGGGGAGGCCCTCCAACTGAATACGAAACTTTACCATTTGGTTCTGGCCGTGCGGGCTGGGCCCCAGTTGCCAGTCAGAGGGCTCCCTGCGACGACCGGGGCCCTCCGAGCAGAAAAGCGCCTCTGCGTTGGTCAGACACCACCAGTGCCGAAACGTTGGCTTCGTGTCGGTCTGGGTCTGTGTGCCCATTTCCTAAGCATGGACAAGGCTGGGACCCGCGATTTACATTTGTCGGGACCCCCGAGTCAATGAAAAGCCCCTGTGTTAGGGGTCCATAGTGCCTTACAGAAGGTCCTGTGTTGGCAAAGGGTCCCGAGTCGACTAGGGGAACATTTGCTGAACAGGGACAGGAGCTGGACCTAGAATACCAAAGCGCTTCTTGCGTTGGTCGCGGTCCTCGGACATTGGAAGGAGAAAGGGGAGTTTATGACGGTCCACAATGAGACAATTGTGAACCAATAATGCTATTACGTCGATCGTAGGCCGGCTGACAGAGGAACTCCCGCGTCAGGAGGAGGACTAATGTATGATGCATCCCTCTAAGGGCCTCGCTGCCCCACGTGTAGCCACAATGGCAGCCGATAGACACCTCGCACCTCGCACTAGGACGGAGCAGCCTTTTAGCCCATGACCGGGGACGATAATGTGCCCTCTAATATTGAACCCACTAGGCCCTTGCCCGGAACAAAGTAAGGAATCCCATTAGTGTGTACTAGAGTGGATGGAAATGAGTCAAAAATGGAGAAAAGGCCAGCATTTGTTTGCCTGTGGACGCCCATCTTTTCGCAGGATTGGCCTGTGAAACAGGATATATGAAAAGTTTTGCCCGCGCGCTAGCAATATTTGGAGCAAGGACCAGTATGGTCGGGGATACAGATTCCATAAAACTGAACGGCATTGTCCCTGCAAAAACACCAGGCGGCAAGCGCGCGAGGACAACCATGGTGAAAAACATACTTACGAAAGTCTTCCAAAATAAAGTCAACCATCCAAAGATTTCATTGGGGCGTATATCCTAATCCCAAATGTTAATTGTAATGCACAAATTTCCAACTTAACAGCCTCCTGCATCATTTGATTTAATATACAAGCTCTACGAATGGAATGAAATGGATATGAGGCGAGTAAAACATTTAGACCAACCCTTCTCTAATCGTAATTATAGGCTGTTTACAACATCTTGCTTTGGCCCTAAGCTGTCGAACGATGTTATGATTTCATATTTTCCGAGAATAGCTGATATCTTTGCATCAAAAGCCATCGTTAAGGGCATCATCTGCAAGTATATCGTGAATTTATTTTAACGTAACCACCATATTTGAATATATTGCAATTTTTTGCCCTTCACGTATGTAAGTCACTTCATATTTAACCTTCTTCATGCTCCATAATTACGTCCTGATAGTTATTTTCATGCACTTGCACACAAATTCATGGTGCCGGCTCCGGGAGTTCTCCTGGCAACGAGCTCCGCTTAGCTGGGTGGACGCCCTGGACATCCAGCTCAAAACCCAGCACGAGAATGACCAGTTAGAGTGGTTGCAGCTTATTGGATGGTTCTAGCGGGTTGTCATTAACTGACTTTGGCTAGGACTGTTTTAAACCTTCTCATATATGATTTGTCCTTGCTTATTGCATAACACAATTCCTGTCGGGTCTGCATCACCTCTTCGCCTGCTCCTTTAGGTTTGTTTCCTCCTCGTAGCTGGGAGTGCCGCGACCTGATCGTATGTTTCCTAGTGTTAACGTACGGTGTATTGCGTCGCTGGGATAGAGGGAAGGACACTCCTGGTCACCTGTTCCTGGGTACCGGTATAGAAAAAGAAGAATTTCATCTTTATCATTTTGAGGATTTCCTCCGAACAGATTAACAGTTACAGGAACGGGAAAAATATATATTCTTCCATTAATGTTCCAGTTTCACCGCCAGTGCCCAATGTCAGTTGGCGATGCTGTGAATGCTGATACACTCCTATTATAAATTTAAGAATCGCACAGATGAAAGATCCGCCAGGAATGCCGTCTTAACGTACAATTTGATGCCCTAAAACGTTCAAAGGTGTGCATGTGTCATCGTTTTCTCCCGCTGTTGGCCGCCGCTTACTGTTTGAAGGAATGTTCCATATTTTAATATATTGAAGCAAGCATCAGATGTGATGAAATAAGCGCACTTTTAAGTATTGGTATGCTTTTAAGTGGAAAGGGCCGCTCTAAACGGCACACATTCTGTGTTTAGAAAGTATCCTCCTGAATATTTCATTGCTTGGTTACATCTTCGTAACGTGCACAACATTGATTGAGCGCCAATTGACGGCCACTATATCTGGAAATCGTGCTCACGAACACTAGATATGAACGACTCGACAATGATGTTTTTCTCGGCTTCAACCGCCGCATGGCCAATGGAATAACAGGTTTTAAATGGCGGTATAATGGCGTCGTGGATGCTTGAGTGACCTTGAAATATTCTCCCGGAAAAAGTCCACATCTTCGCGGGCGTGTAGCTCAGAAACTAGTAGGATTTGGGTCCTAAGGAAGGCATAGCTGTTAACTGCATGAAATGGTGCTCAGGATGGCTTTTCCAGCTCAAAATCCCTTTCAAATGTGGAACGCTCCCTTTATATATACACTCCCAATATACATATAAACATAAAAATCTGCCGTTATATTTTGTGGTTTTTGTTCCAGTTAAAATGTTAAAAGTAAAAATATTATGTAGAAAGTGACGCCCCTTGACATGAAGTGGGCCAGATGTTTTTTTTTTGGGGGGGAGGGGCTATCGCCATCAGGCTCCCTTTGAGAGTCCTGTGTCCCCACCCCTTCAAGAGGCTGCGGCTGCGCCCCTGACAGCCGGTATCCTGGTAAGGGGACGGTCGAAAAACAAGCGCCCTGAAACAAAAATAAATCACCATAGTTATCTTACTGGATTTTGAGGGGGTGCGTTTTTAAAATTAATTTTTGATTTTACCTTTTAGCTGGAACAAAAGCGCCAAATCTGAGTGGTTCCGCCAACCATCATCTGCCGAGGGGTTGGGGTCTTAAAAAACGGCTTTCCTGTCAACCGTACCGAATTATCCTCAGTCTGGCTATTTCAGTTCAAAACCGCATACAAATGTATAACACTCCTCCTAAGGAGCCCTTGGATTCAATGCAGATTGTAGGTCAAAATGGGGCCAAAATCTGTCCGTTTCGAGATGTTCATTCTTCATTTAGAAGGGAGCAGTGAAAAGGCTATCCCACGACAATTTGGCTGGAGGATAATACGGCATCACCTTCAAATTTGGCGAGGACATATTTGTGGAGGCAATTGTACGGCCAAGACATGATTCTACCAATTTTAGGCTTGTGTGCGTGTGTGTGTGCATGTGCGTATGCGTTTGTGTGTTCCGAGCTAAATTTCCGTCAAAAGGTTGTCTCCCGGCGTATGTACAGAAATACTGGAGAAATGAAATATCCTCATTTCTGTAAGTACAGAAATAAGGATATTTTCCATGAATCACCAAGCACAAAGCCAGAATTTTGATAGAGGGAGAACAGATGTCAAATTTTCATGAATCACCCGTTATCTAGCGGAAACCACTTGGCTCCGACGGGGAGGGTATGATCCCCGTGCCCTGTCCCCTTGGCTACGTTCTTGTGTATCACCGTGCGCTTGATGCTAAGTAAGTGTTAACGGGGTTAGTGCTAATCAGCTTGTCATGAGTGCGGTAATTTAGACAATATCGGCGCACCCCAGCCTCCGTATTTCAGGATTTTACCCTGGATTGGTAATCTGGACTGATCTGGCATGGTCTCTGGCGATCAAGAGAGCAAAGGTCAAACTGACAGCTTCTTGCGGCTCAGAGCCGAGCTCGTGCTTGACTTTACTGGAATCAAATCCAGCTCAGGAATCGATTCCGTTTTGGCGGATTACAGTTATCATAGTCATCAGTCGATTCCTATTAATCCCTAAGTTATTAATCTGAATCGGGTTCGGCATCGACTCGCATGATTTGCGTCGAAAAGCAGAATTGATTCGTTTCCAGTTTGAGAATGGCCGATCCTTCAAATGGTAGTGCCGCAATATCTGGGGCGTTTAGATAGTCGTCTTGTCGCTGCACAGTGTGCGCTGCCGAGCTGGTACATGATGACACTAAATACAGCGTACAAGGTGAGCATAGTGCTAGGCCGCGTCCGCGCCCGGAGGCTGCGCGTGCTCTTGGAGTCCGTGGGACCTGCATGCGGCAGAAAGCCTGTGTTTTTGGCGTTCTCAGGCATCCGTGAGGTGTCTAACCTGTCCACAAAAGGTACTAATCTATCGAATTGGGTCTCAAGGCATCGAAATAAAGTCATCGGCAGAAAACCATTTGGCCTACGCTTTGACTTGAATGGTCCTGTGAATCGAAACAGCAAGATGACGGCCACGCAACTATAGAAGGGGGTAGAGTACTTGACACGCGCACGGGAAGTGTAGGACGGAGACCAACGTCACTTTTCTGGAAACATCTTCCAAACGAAAGGACGAACACCTGTGGTTGCTCGTAGACCTGCTCTAGAATTAACATGGACGCGCTATTTTGACTACAAATTATAACTATGTTGCAAGTTTTGGAAGTCATCGACGGATAAGACTTCTGGCGCCGGCAGAAACCACATAAATGTCGGCGTGAGAGTGAAGAAATCGAGACTCGCCCATGTCACCTGGGTCAAATGCACGTGCTTCCTGGGCTTCCTGATTGCAGATGTTATCAGGGTTATCGGGTAAGCTGCTACCGCATTAAGCTTTGCGATTCCATGAGGAAATTGAGCATAATAGCCTGGATACCGTAAAATGAGCAGATTGCATGGCACATTCACTCGACTGGAAATGGACATGACCTACGATCAAGGAATTACGGTCAAGTTATCTCTGAGGTCTTAGGTGGCTGGCGGATCCCACTCCACCCCTCCCCCTCCGCCTGCTTTTCAGAGCGGGTATTTTTTGGAGCACTTTCAGTGTGCATGTTGACATTAGTGCTGTTGGGCCTTTCATAGACTGAGGCTCATTTAAAGGTGTCCTACGGGTGCACATAATCCCGGTAAACCTATGTATGATGGCCACGGAACATTTACCATCCCGCATCGTCCTGGGCCCGCAAGATGTGAAAATGTGTCGAGACGATCAGAACTGTGGTCACTGTAATCGATCCCGTGATGAAAGCCATGGGTTCTTCTCACTTTCAGAGGAACGAAAGACCTCGTGTGGTCCCTGAATTGGCCACTGCTCGAATCGAGTCATGACACTCCGAGGGGGTTGCTGATTTAAACATACCCAGACAGTTCAAAGTGGTCACGGAGCCCGGATACCGCGATTGACTTGGGCATCGCCGGGTGACCCCGGTCGGAACAGAACGGAACGGTTACGGAACGGAACGGTATGGGGGCCCATGACCTTCCCGAAAGGCGTCTGTTGGTGAAGGCTTCTGGAACGGTACAACGAGCTGCAACAGCATGAGAATAGTCGTTCGGGCGATAGAGGCTTGAGATCTGCCCGGTAATGCTGCATGGCATGAATCGTCGTACGCATTGCACCCTCAACGTTACGCCAGCAATTATTTCATTACATTCAACCTGTTGCATCAGACATGTTTGCTAAGCGTCGCTACGACACAAGGTGGTGATTATCGATTACGCAGGTACGGTTGTGTGAAGATGGAACGGTCGGCAAAAAGTAAACTACTCCACAAAAATAGAATTAGGAGGAAGTGCAATAATCAAATAAAGTGGACAGATCCAGCGTGTCACGATTTTTGCGGCTCGATCCCGCTGAGGCATGCCGATTGACACAGCACCAGTTATGCGGTACACAGCACCAGTTATGCGGTACACAGCACCAATTATGCGGTACGCAGCACCAGTTATGCAGCACACAGCACCAGTTATACGGCACACAGCACCAGTTATACGGATTTTTGCGGCCCGATCCCGCTGAGGCATGTCGATTGACACAGCACCAGTTATGCGGTACACAGCACCAATTATGCGGTACGCAGCACCAGTTATGCAGCACACAGCACCAGTTATACGGCACACAGCACCAGTTATACGGATTTTTGCGGCTCGATCCCGCTGAGGCATGTCGGTTGACACAGCACCAGTTATGCGGTACACAGCACCAGTTATGCGGTACACAGCACCAGTTATGCGGTACACAGCACCAGTTATGCGGTACACAGCACCAATTATGCGGTACACAGCACCAGTTATGCGGCACACAGCACCAGTTATACGGCACACAGCACCAGTTATACGGCACACAGCACCAGTTATACGGATTTTTGCGGCCCGATCCCGCTGAGGCATGTCGGTTGACACAGCACCAGTTATGCGGGAGCGAGGCTTGCCCGGAGAATGTCTGTGACTGCAAGAAGTGGTAGAGGCCCTGGCCACCGAACTGGTTGCCACGTGGTATTCTGATCTCGTCTGGCTTTGTCATCGAAAAGCATACTATTGCATCGGCGCTTTCCCCGGTTGAAATGCATATCAGCTCTGATCCTGAAGACTCCGTCGACAGCCGTGGTCCCTGCCTAGATGTATCTAGGTTCTTAGTTCGTTGCAGGTGCCAGGTGGTTGCTGCGACTTGTTCTCTTCCGAGAGATCATCCTGAACAAAGCCCTTTTTGTCCATTGAGACATACCTCATTGTCTACCCAGTTCGCTAAATTCGATCATGTAACGTACAGCAGTTTGCTGCGAACTCCACGTAGGAAACCGCTGCGGCATTGTGCCGCAGTTCCTGCATTTACAATTTCGGATTCGGACAGCCAGTAAATCATTGCATCGTTTGCGATGCCCAGTTAATGCTAACGTAGAACAACGTTTTCTGATTTACTGGCGCGGGATGGCGAATTACTCGCTTGTAGTGAAATACTTGTGCAATAAAGTTCTTTTTAGGTTTGCCCCTGTTAAAATTGACAGTGCCTTGGAAACTTTTGATGCAATCGTCCCATCTACGTGAGGTGCATGTGAGCCACATTCCAAGCAGCTCTCCGACTTTTTAACCCAAGTAGCGTAGCGAGTAATGCTCGCCTTTAAATTCCATCAGATTATTGTTGCTCTTTATATTTGGGGAAATGAAAAACCGTCCACTTGGAACACTCTTCCATCAACTTCAACAGGCTTATTTCGCTATGAGCTTTGCGGAACATAATACCATTGAGTCATATGATGGTAATGAGACGTAATAAACCGCCCATTTGCTGTTCCGGCCGTCACATTGCCCTGCAAATCACAGTGGATGTTCTAAGAGCATTTGTTGGTAAGCCAAGTACAGCACTGTCTGTGCGGACGGCCGGGATGCTGGGAAGAGTTGCCTGCGGTCGCTGCTCTAGCGGCCGCCGCATCAGCGGGGTCCGGCGGGCGCCCGCCTGAGCGTGTTGCTCGACCGACGCGCCGCCTCCCCTGTGACAATCGCCAGCACTGGACGGGTCGCCGCCGGGCTGCACCGGCCGATGCCGTGTACGCTGGCGTCGTATTGATTGCCGTAGTCCTGCCTGCCCGGCCTGCAGTCACCATTGATCTGTGCGTGTGCTCGTGCCCGTTCCAGTGGCGACGAGCACTGGCCGGGCCCGGATCTGCAACGCTCGGCGTCGGCCGGCCGGCAGCGCCCCACTCGGGCCGCTCTGGCGGCTGGGCCGCGCCCCGCTCGGTCCCCCTGCCGCCACCATCGGCTGCCGCTCGCCGAGAGCAGTCCATCCATACCAAACACCGCCGGGGCCGGGCCTGGCCGCGCGCCTCGCTCGCCGGCAAATTATCCGGAGTGAGGGCGCAGCGGATTCCAGTTGTGCCGGTGACGTCACGGCCGCGCGCGGCCGCGCCGGGCGACTTGTGCTGGATCCATTTCGTTTCCCCCGTTATCCGCGCACTCAGGTACGGCGCGCGGCGGCGCCTCGTCGGAGGGCGCGGACGCGCAGTGGTGCACAGCTGGTGCCGACGCAGGGACGCACGCCGCCGCGCCGGGGGTGAGTACAGCCGTCGGCCCCGCGCCCGACGACGCCTGCCTGCTCACCGTCGCACGCTGCCGTGTTTTCTGACTGGGTCATTACTTCGTCCCGTCCGTCTTTGTCTCGCTCCCGGCCGTGCGCCGAGCCGCGCCAGTTTTTCGCTCGTGGCGTGCTCAGCGCGATCTGAAACTTCCCGAAAATTACACCATGACACAGCGATGGCCTAGCGGCGCGCTGTGATGTCGCTTTTGTGCGTGGAGAAGCGCCCTGCGGCGCCGTTTTCGCACTTTGCGTGGCCCCGACCGGCCGGCCGGCGGCGGCTGGCCGCTTGACAGTCCACGGCAGACATCTTGTGTGGGTCGCGCGGGCGGCCGCCGGCGCGGCCCGCACAGCCCCGCGAAGATAGCGCGCGGACGCGTGATTCATTTAAGCACACGAATACCATTAAGTGCACGTGGATATGTGGCCTTGACATTGTACCGTAGAATGCCCATTTTAGACGGTTTTTATTTCGCGGCGGAGTTATTAGGAGGCGAGTTATTATTGTCGTAACTCGCCTGCATGGGGTCGTATCGGGTTGATTTTGGCATAGTTGGACAGCTGAGAGCACGGACAGTCGTATGGCGCATGAATCAGGCCGAGAGTGGCGTCGCGCGGGGCGTGACGGGCCGTACGGGCCGGCGGCGTCCCCCTGGCGGGAGGAGAGGCGTCACACGGCCGGCGTGAGTCAGCCGGGCCGGGCCGGGCCGGGCTGGGGACGGCGACGGCGACGGCGACGGCGGCCGGCAGAGATCGATGGTAGCCGCAGAGACAGGCCGCCAGCCAGCAGCCAGCCGCTCGCTTCACAGCTCTCCGCTGCGGTCCGGCGGCCGTCAGCGGCGCCGCGCCCCACGGCCGGCGCCCTGCGCCACTTTTTGTGCGGCCGCGGCGGGCCGGGCGCCTCAAGGCTGCGGGCGGCGGCCAGGTCGCCGCGGCGGGCCTGGCCCGGGCGCGGCGCCGGCCCGCCGGCTGCCAGGTGTCCCCAGAGCGGCCGGCCGGCCCGACCGGACCCGGCCGAGTGCGCCCGGCCGCCGCCTTTGTTCTCGGGATGACGCCGGTGGCGGCCGGAGCCGAGCCGCGGCGCCCCCGGAGCCGGCCGCGCTCCGTCCAGCTCGCTGCTGCCC
This sequence comes from Pollicipes pollicipes, assembly GCF_011947565.3. NCBI lineage: Eukaryota > Metazoa > Arthropoda > Thecostraca > Pollicipedomorpha > Pollicipedidae > Pollicipes > Pollicipes pollicipes. Next base: position 43,551,613 of record NW_023597054.1, on the reverse strand, counting down.
TGGCGGGGCGGACGTGACGCCTGCCTGTCGGCTACGGAGCACCGGCAGGGCCCCGCTGTGGGGGCGTCGAGGCCAGTAGTGGCGTGTTAGTGACGCACTAGGAAGCGTCGGCCCGTTCTCCGAGTCTCGCCAGCGGGCACTCCCGAGCTCAACCCTGGCCGACCCTGACTCTGGCCTTGCCTTGTGGCGATAGGCGACCTCCTTCTATGGCATCACGAGTCCACGCATGGCAAAGTTTGTACCTCTGGGCTGTCATTTGGTCGGGAATAGCACCGTGTGGCGGATGATTTCATAACTGAGTTGGGAGTATGTTTTGTGAGAACAGTTGCTGCGCTTTCATGCTGGTGTTCCCTCAGGCTCACCCGCTTCCATTGCTTTGAGGCGTTCGTGTTGATGTTATACGATATATTTACTTTTCTTCTTGGTTACGTCACATAGAACCCTGGCGAGGTATTCGGCAGCGTGAGAAGCTGCCGCTATAGTAGCTGCATCAGTTACGTGCATCGATAACAAGTTGAAACATCGGAAATTGTTCGCCGTGAATCGAGGGCATTTGGCCGCCAGTTGGCTGATCTGCAGTTGATGGCCATCTTTCCACGCGGCAGGTAGTTTCCCGGGAGGCGGTCTGGGGACGTTCAGTCGTTTCGAACGAGACAAGTGGTGCGCCATGTGGGCGCTGATAAGCTGTGCTCCCCTTAGGTCCGGCTCGAGCGTGCGCCACAGCACCGGCGCCCGGACGATAGATATGCCCTTCAGACGCAATGTTTGTCAAAGTGTCGCGGTGAAGTTTGAACGACCTGATTATGGGTTTGAACTTTTTGCAACTGAATATTTAGCAACTCGAAATATCCTTCCCTCGTTAAGAAAAGTCACTCGGTGGCTGGAGGCATCTGGTCGCGCGCAGACCAGGTTGCGCGGAAGTTGGCGCACGGATGGTGTGTTCTCGGGCCGTGACGAGTGCGCACATGCCGTTAGACACGACACGCGCGCAACCCTTGCAGTTTGGGAACCACATAGCACCTGCCCGCGATTTCGGCGCAACCACGCTGAGGTGTGCCAGGGTCCCTTCAGCCGAGGCATTGGACGTTGCGCTGCGCTCTGCGGGGTTACCCCACGCTGCCAGACCCAGCGCAACGGAACACATCAGGAGCTTGGCGGGGTCGTGCCGCCCAGACCCGTGGTCTTTTTGTATCCGTATGGCATAAAAGGGGAAGAGAGAATGGATGCTACGGTGCGTGGCCTGTCGCTGCGACTCGGAGGCAGCAGTAATGTGAAAACGATCCGGCTGAAGAGCCAGTGCTCTTCTTGCCAGTGAGACCCTTCACCGATGACATGTCGCTTTGCACCATTTCTGCTGCGTGCATGAAGACACATACTGCACTGGTGAGGCTTGTGTACTGCACAGCGTCGCCACCAAGTCCCCCTGCCAAGTCGTTCAAGGATGCGTGTTTGGTAGTCGCGCTCGTGCCGCCGCCGGTCGCCAGCAATCGCGACCCGGGAGTCGCGTCGCACGCGTCATGTCGGAAGGCGGGACAGTCCCGCCGCCCGCAGAGCGCTGGCACCGCGGAGAAAACACAAAACGGTATGTGCCAACTGCAAGTGCAAAGTGGGAACGCTAATTCGAAACGAAAGGCGGGAGGGCCCGTAGGCCAAACGCCAAACCGTTAAGTGAAATCGTCATGCTCAAATGCATACAAGGTCATGTCCGATTAAAGCAGAGGCCTTTGAGCTGTGCGGAAGGCATCAGTCTCTCAAATACGCCACGTCAGGCGCAATTCTGCGATGAGAGAACCGGCGGGAGATGCATCCCATGATTATCCCGTAGACCAGCGGAATATTGACAAGTTTGTCGGCGCGGGCACGTTGACTGCGAATGCTGCGTGTGTTTTCTATATTGTTAGAATATTCTTGTCAAGAAGTGGTCCACATCGGCAGCAACTACCTTTTCTGTCCTACGATCGCGCCGGAATCCGGAATCACGGCACATCACGGTGCGATGATTCCGGATCTGTTCTGACCACTGCTGTTAACGTTTTTACCCCATTCCGTTTGGTAAGTTGAGCAAGTCTGCTCGCGCCTTACGTGCCTGCTCTCCGTACCGCGTTTGCAGAATCTTGAAACCTGAAAGGCTCGACTTTTCTAGCCGCCCCCGTCACATATACCCCATCATTCCTGGACCTTTAACAGGAGATTGCTGTTCCAAAGAGGATTTGCGGTGGCATGGACGTGGTAGAATTCATTGCATTTGTGGAAGTCCGTAGTCATTGCGAAGAAGATTACATGCATCAAGGGAACTACGGAAAATTGAGCCACGTATTTCACCTTTGATGACTATCAGACAAGGCAAAATGTGACCGTCGGGGCACGCCGGGCATCTGTGACGTCATAACATTTGTTTCTGTTACGTGTGCTGAAAACATCTTACGCTATCTGTGGAGAAAATCCGGCCCCGTCGCGGCATACCGCGTGCGACGTTACACTCGGCCAATCAATGGCACACAGCGGCGGTTAAGGGGCAAACCTGTGATCTGTGGTCAATACCTTGACCTTTGGTGTAGCATTCCTGATCACGTATTTTTTTTTGTCTACACAATCCGGTTTGGAATAGGCTGGCGGACAGCATACATGCAAGCGCGGAAACAAGGATCGAAATAACTATAAAAGATTTAGAGGCTAAAGCAGTTTGGCTTTCAATGGGGTGACGGCTTTGAATCTCTCAGCGTGCTGCAATTAGCTATCTCGTACCAATTCGAAATCACTTCAGAATAAAGCGGCCAGTCTTAGCACGTCTTCGGGATATGCGCGTGCACAGTTGAGACGGGCACATCGTTCCAGGCGCGGTTTTGCAATGTCGTAGTTTTGAGTACTGAAATAATATGCCTGGCGGCGTTCACATGGGCGGGAAGGAAGGAGAGGGAGGGGGGGGGGGGGAGGAGGGGCACGGGGAACTTGTGCCAGCCAGGAGCCTGAAGACTCGCTGGGCGGGGTGTGGTGATGCCTGACCCCCATGCCGCCCGGCTGAGCCGTCGGTGGTGACGCCCTAACTGCCAGGACTGGTCCTGATGACGGCTGTGTACTCTGACTCCGAACCTGTCCTGACCATCGATGCCTTCTATGACTTCGGATCTGTCCTGTCCACTGCTGTGTGCCGTGACCCCTCGACTCGTCCTGTCCACTGCTGTGTGCCGTGACCCCTCGACTCGTCCTGTCTACTGCTGTGTGACGTGACCCCTCGACTCGTCCTGACCGCTGCGGTGTGCCGTGACCCCTCGACTCGTCCTGTCCACTGCTGTGTGCCGTGACCCCTCGACTCGTCCCGTCCACTGCTGTGCCGTGACCCCTCGACTCGTCCTGTCCACTGCTGTGCCGTGACCCCTCGACTCGTCCTGACCGCTGCTGTGTGCCGTGACCCCTGACTCGTCCTGACCGCTGCTGTGTGCCGTGAGTTTTCGACTCGTCCTGCCCACTGCTGTGCCGTGACCCCTCGACTCGTGCTGTCCACCGCTGTGTCGTGACCGCTGACTCGTCCTGTCCACTGCTGTGTGCCGTGACCCCTGACTCGCTCCTCGTCCTGTTTACTCCTGTGTGCCGTGAGCCCTGACTCGTCCTGACCGCTGCTGTGTGCCGTGACCCCTGACTCGCTCTAACTGCTCCTATGTGCCGTGACCCCTCGACTCGTCCTGTTCGCTCCTGTGCGCCGTGACTTTTGACTCTTGCTGTCGCTCCCAGCGTCTGCTCTATTAAACACATCCGAGTCACGTGTTTTGTGCCGGGATCCTTCGCTGTCTCGAGGGGCCCTCCCGCCGGGCCTGCTGACTCACTGGCATGGGGCAAGGAGCTGATTCACGCGGAGTGATCCCCTTTGGACAAAATCGGGGACGTGCTGTTTTTGTTGGTTGTGACGAATGGCCCACATGCACCTGGAGCGATTGTGGGCGGCACGGACAGGAGGGCGCGGGGCGACGTTTTCACGTGCCGGAGCCCTCACTCGCCTCTGGCCGCGGCCGGTCCGATCCCCCGGTCCTGCGCAGCGGTCGCGCCGGCGCCGCGCTCGCTCACATCAGGCAGATCGGGTCGGGCACCGGGACAGGGGCTTCCCCTGCCGACTGTCCATCTGCTCGGCTCGTGAGTGGAACACGTGACTGCAACGGCCCACGCCGTAGAATATTTGTTGCATGCACAAGCTTGGACAACAGGTGGAAAGTTTGCAGTTTGACCCACTTTGACGTGGGATCTCATGTCTGTGTTTATGCCTCCGTATTTGAGGTCAGGAATATTGAAGCGAGCTGAACACAAGTGGGGCCGATTCTTTAGAGCTGGGATGGAGCGCCCTGCGCCTCGACCGCCCGCCAGCTCGAGAGCTCGTCGCGCCACCGCCGACGATAGTTAAATCGCGCCGTTGTATCATGACGGGCGTGCAGGAATCTGAGATTCTAATCAGACATACTGATCGGCATCAGGTGTAAGTCTCGGCACTGCTAGTTTGTCACAGCTCTTCACGAGGAAGAATGTAGCTGCTCACGCGGCGTTGGCCCTGGCTGCCAACGGCGGGTAGCGGCGCCGGGAATGCCAGTAGCCATACGGTCCGATCAATAGCCGAACAATTCTGATTAAAACGCAGTGCTGGGATGTACCTTGCATGGCTGGGGAAAGTACCAAGGAACTGCTCTTCATCGGTGTGACAAGGGAGCCACCGTGGATGTGGGATCGGGATGGCGGTGAGCCCCTTCCCATCCTGAATGCCAGAACGCAATGTGGCCTGCAGTGGGTATGGTTATTAGCAAAAGCACGCAAGCGGCTATATCGCTGCTTCATCGGAAATGAAAGATGCTTCCCTCGAGTTAATTCCGCGCGTGTTGTAAATGTTTAAGCTCAACGCCAACGTGGAAGAAGTGCGCGCAAACAAAGATAAGCGATATCACGTACATGACCGGGCAAACTTTGATAAGTGCCACGTCAAAATTCCATGCAGTATTGCAACAAATAGTGTTTGGCTCTGCACTTAACATCGTATTGGAGGCCGTGTCGTTACCTCTGGTCGGAGAGCCGTGTCGTAATGAGCACACGAGGTGGCGTGTGCACGAGGTATGCAGTGGAAGACAGACTCAGTGTACATTCCTTCTGGAGTGGTTTGGGCTTCCCCGATCCTGTTACTCGCAGTGTTCCCATAATAGAGGCACGCTTCTGTCATGATTTGATTTGGCTCAAGCACGTTTCACTCTGTCGTTGCGAGGAATCACGGTTTGATGTTTCGGGGCGGTGCGCTGCTTTGGCTGCTAATGTTCTGTACGCAGCTCATTGTTTTAGCGTTGGACGGTGTTCATCTCATTTGAAGACACCTGCGCTCTCACCGGCCCGTGTGCGGCGCCCCGGCGTAAAGACATCAAGTTTGCCCGGCGCTCGTTCGTCCTTGGTGTCATGGCCACCGTTTATTGGCTTGCTCCCTCCTGTTGGAGCGAAGGAGCTCCAGTCTGAAGATGCAACTGGAGCCTTACAGATAGCGTGACGTCGATTTGTTTTTTTCAGCAATTCTTCTTTGTTCTTACCGTTTCCCACAAAACTCCTCTGTCTGGTCATTTTCACGACCGCGGCGCGACGCTCTGCGCATGAAGTGTCCCTCGGCATGCCAATGCGGCGACACTTCGTGCTGGTGTTAATGCGTCTGAAATGTATTATGTCAGACCTGTATGCAGCGAAGTAGGGCTGGGCACCGACACTGTAATCATAAAGCAGTCAAAGCTGAATGGACGAGCTGCTCCCGTAACGACATGCGGGATTGCATCTTTGCCATTTTGCGCCGCCCTTTTCGCGGTGAAGCGGACATATATTTTGATGAGCCGGCCGCCGTGCGTGAGTGAGCGAGGATTCCCGCCGAGGTTGTCTGTCGCGGAGGATGCGAGCGGGTAGAAGTGTTTATTCGGTTCCTTCTCTCAGCTCTGGATAGGGGGGGGGGGGGGCGGGGGGAAGCGGCGTGGATAGAATATTTACCACGATCTGACCCCGTGCAAAACGTGCCGCGCCGCGTGCGGGCTGTTCGTATTATCCGCACCCGATCCGATGCCGCTCTGCCGTGACGCGGCGGCCGACCGACCGCTGGCGGCTCCATTGCCGCCGGCTGCAGTGACGTGTGCTGACCTGGATGCATGCGGTCTGTGACGCTGGCCGGGACTTTGGCGTCGGACGGGGCGCGGCGGCGCGTGGTTGCGGCAAGGCGGTTGTTCGGTGGCGCGGTCTGCCGCGTGGGCGGCTGACGGCGAGCGGGTGGCGGGCCTGGGGCGACAGCGGCCCGATGCTGGGCACCTCCGGCGTATCGGTCCGGCTGGCGCTATGCCTCGCTGAGAGCTCTTTGGGCGCCAGCAGCTGTTTCTGCTCCACGACATACCGTGGCCGTCGAAAGCGACACCCGTCCGGTCTTTGCCTTTGGTCGCCGCCGCACGCTAGCTATCGGCTCAGTGGTCGGGCGTCTCCGTTGGCGGTCGTCTCCGCCGCTTTGCCGTGCCGCGGCGTGGCCTCCTCGTCTCGGTGGCGGGTGGGCGGCCGACGGCGGCGGGCGGCGGCGCGGGGCGCGGGGCGCGGGCTGGCCCGGTCGCCGGACGGCCGAGATGGCGGCGGGTCGGCCGGCAGCACGGCGGACGCGTCTCCATTTTGTCAGCGCCGGCTGCGGGGGGCGCCGAGTGGCGCCGTTTGGCACCGGCCGCCGGCCGCCTCCCGCCGCCGGCCGCGCGAGCGCCGGCCGGTAACGATTTTCCGTGTGCAGGCGGGCGGGCGGACGGGCGAGCGAGCGGCGGTGGCGACGGCGGCCGTGGCGGGCAGCTCTCCTCGGCGCCGCTCCCGGCCGCACGCAACCGCTCCAAGCTGTGGTCGCGGACCGGCGGCCGCGACTATTGACGCGGCACGCTGCACAAAGAGCGGCCGCTCCCGTTCGCCGCGACCCCACCATCTGCCGGTCTTTTTGCCTGTGGCGGCCGCCAGCGCGCCCGGCGCTGCCGCGCGGCCCCTGGCGCCGCCGCGCGCGCCTCGGCCGACCCTGCGCGCGCGAGCCGGTGAGCGAGGCCCGGCGGCGCGTCCCCTCGCGGCCGGGCGGCCGGGCGGCGTCGGCGGCGGCCGCAGTCGGTCCGCGGTGGCGCCGGGCGCAGTGCGTGCGGCCGGTGGAGCGCGCTCGCGCTCGTGATCGAGTGCCGGGGATCGCCGCACCGAGCGTCGCCGGTCGATAGTTTTGAGCGGGGCCGTGCCAGCGAGGCAGCGCCGCCGCACCCGGCCTCCCATCGACCATTAGCGGCGCGGGCCCACAACAAAAACCTGCCGGCTGGCCGCGAGCGCGTCCGCTCTCTCTCCGCTCACACACACATACACACACACACATACAGCCGGCGCGCGGTGTGGCTGCCGGCCGTGATCAATATGGCCGGCGCTGGAGGCTCGGCCGCGGCCGGTCAGTGAGCCGCTGCCGCCCTGCCGGTGCGCCCGATAGCCCGGCCGGTATCTGTCGGGCCGTGCCGCCTCGAGTGCCGACCCGCGGCCGGCCGCCACGCGTCTGTGAGCAGTGCCCGGGCGCGCGCCAGTGATCTGTGAGCTTCGTGAGCGGCGCGGCGCCGTCGTCGCGCGCCCTGCAGCCGGCGCATTCCAGCTGCAGTCGCAGGTTGGTACCCCGCCGCCCGCCGCGTGCACGCCCGGCGGCGGCTCCGCGCGTCCGTGTGAGTGGTGTGGACCGCCTGCTCGCCTGCGCAGGTGTTGGCCGTGCCCGTAGAGGGGCTGCCGCGAGCCGGCTCCCAGCTGCGTCCTGCCCGCCTTTCGTTTGGTGGGCGCTTGCCGTTGTGTGGGCCGCGGCTGCCGCCTGGGCGGCGCGGCCGCGACGCAGCCGTCACAGAAGGCGGCGGTCTGGGCTGACGTCAGCCGTTTCGTCACCGGGACACGCGGCGGCCGTGTCAGGCGGACGCCGCGGCCTGCCCGAAATAGCGGCCCGCCGCCTGCTCTATCACCCCGCCGCCGCCCGCCCGCCCGCCTGCCCGCCAGCCAGCCGATCCGGCCGCTCCGGCCGCGGCCCCCGTCCTCCGCCTTTCTACCGCGCCGAACTGCGCCGCCGGCCGGCCGCGGCGGGGAGCCCCGGCCGATCCCCCCCCCCTCCCTCCCTCGCGCCCCGACCGCCGGTACCCCGCCATCCTCGCGCGTCGGAACTGCGCGTCCCGCGCGCCGGGCCGGAGCCGCGCTGGGGACGCGCCGCCTGCCCCGGCCGCTGCGCCGGTGCCCCCTGTCCTGGCAGCGGAGCCGGGGCGCGACCGCCTCTCCGCCGGCCGGGAGTCGGGACTCGGCTCGGTGCGGGCGGCGGGCGGCCGAGTTGCACAACGGCCATGACTGCCCCCGTTCCCGGAATCGCCGCCCGCCCGGCCGACCGTTCCGGATCTCGGCCGCAGTGCGGCGCCGGGCAGCTCCAGCGAGGTCGGCCGGCCCGCTCGCCGTGCGTCCGCCCCCGGCCACCGGTCTGGTGTCGGCGCGAGCCGGCCGCGCGCGCGCTCTCTCCGCCTGCTCCTGGCCGTCAGGACATCTGTTGGGCTAGGCGAAGCGGCCGTCCCTCCTCCTGCCCAGCTGTGGGGAAGCGGGGCTGCGTGCACCCGGACGTCCCGCGTGGCGCGACAGGTCCGTTCTGCGGCCGAGCTGCGGGCGCCGGTGTCCGGCAGAGCCGGCCAGTTATTGCGGCTCAGCCACCAGCTCTGCCAACCGGGTCCAGCGGCCGCCCGCCGCAGCCCCGACCCCCGCCATCGGAACGATCCGCCCGCCCGGCGGCTGCCCGTCGCCCCTCCCACCGAACTCACGAGCCCCGCGCTCGCCGGCCGAAGTTCAGGCGCGTGCTCGCGACCCTGCCGTCTTCCGCCGGCGACGGGCGAACGCCGCGCTGGCGCCGGCCGTGATGGCCGCCGCCGCCGCCGGATGCCTGCGACGGCGGCCAGGCTGGCAGCCGTGCTCGGCCTGTCCGCCGCCTGACCCGGCCCGGTGACACGTGGCAGGTGGCCGGGCCGGCCCGTTCTGCATGCCTGCCGCCTCCGGGACCGCCGGCCGGGTGAACGACACGGCGGGCGCGTCCGGCGGACCGCAGCTGGCCGGCGCGGCGCCTGGAGCAGCGCTCGTCGCGGCTGGGCCCGCCGGCGGACTGGCCCGCTCCCCGTGCCGACTCGCTGGCCGAGCCAGGCGCTCCGAGCCGGCCCGCTTTCCTGCTGGACCCTGCCCGCAGGTCCGCGTACTGCCCCGCCTGGTCTCCGTGTCCGGCCTGGTGCACTGGGCGGCACGGGCCTCTCCAGGGTGGGGCGCAGTGTACCGACGGAGCTCCGAAATCCCCGCTGCAGCGCCCTGCTGGCCGTCGACCGTCGCCGCCGTGCGGCGCGCTCTGGCCGCCATTCACTCGGCGCCCCTCCACACAACATTCACACCTGCGATCACGTCCATAGACCTCCGCGATCATTCGTGCAGTTAATCCGCCTGATGCAGCAGCTCGTCTGATGGAGCAGCGACTGCATTTTAAACCGGCACCGCGTTTTAGTCCGGCCTGGGCCAGCTTCGTCACGTCTGGGCGCGGGCGCTGCTCGCTCCCCCCCCCCCCTCCCCCTCCCCCGGCCTGCCGGGCCGTCCTGCCAGCCTGGCGAGGTCGGTGCGCCCTGGCCCTGCAGCCGTCCCATTGTGCGGCCGCGCCTCCGTGCCCATCCCCTCCGCCTGACGTCAAAGGAACTGCCGCGCGCTTGAGTCTGGGCGGGAGCGAGCGCGCTCCACCCGTTGGTCCGGGAATGGGTCACGCCCCGGGCGCGGGAGGATGGCCTCCGGCGGCGGCCGGGCCGCCCGGAAGTGAGGCGGCGTCCCGTCGGCCCGCCGCGGCACCTTGCGGCGCTCTCCCGCAGAGTCCGATGCGCATCTGGATTGACACAGCTGCTATCTCGACGGCTTGCCCCGGAAAGCGTCGATAAGGCGTCCGGGCGCCGCCGCGCTGTCGTCCGGGCGCCGCCGCGCTGTCCGGGCGCCGCCTCGCTGTCGTCCGGGTGCCGTGTCGCTGCAGTGCCGGCGAGGCGGCGGCCGCGGCGGAGTCCCGTCGGACCACGGCGCCCCGCCCCGCCCCGTCCCGTCCGTCCGTCGCTGTGTGCCGTCACCAGGCCACAGCTGGCCGTCCGACCCGCCAGCGGCGCGGCCCGGGCCGGGCGACCGCCGCGTCCTTCCACGCCGCAGCACTGTGCGCTGGCTGCGCTGGGCGCGGTGACAGGTCATGCTCTGGTCGTGCTGGAGATTAGACGAAAAACAGCCGCGCTCCTGGCGAGCTGTTCGATGGGTGATCGGTCTTCGACGTCGGCATGAAAGCCGGTAGATGCGGCTTGACATAACATCAGCCGTAACATGGTGCATTTCTGTTATATACACAAGACTGGCCCCTCTCAGCTCGGTTTGAATAAGGAGATACCAAGGCTCTATGGGTTTTCATTTTCCCACGCCTTTTCACATCTGGTAAACGAACCGTCGCCGTGCCTCGCAGGTTAACAGATGCTACAGCCGCAGTCCGAAACACTCCCGTTTTCCAGCGTCAAGATGGGATTGTGCAGCAGCCAGCCGGCCAGCTGCCTCAGCTGAAGTACACGGTTGGGAGAGCCGATGCATTTCCGCCATTCGCCGCCGGCTGGCCAGGCGCTTGGAATGTCAGGAGCTCAGCTCTCGCCTGCCCTCAGATGCATGCCGTCGCTGGTTGACTGCAAAGAACGGGCTCTATCGCAGCACCTCTCCTGCAATCGCCGCTTATGGCGTGTCGATTTGCGCTGGCCATGTCGATACGTTTCCCGTCTGTGTTGGTGCTGCTCGCGCGCCGACGGTCGCTTGTCGGGGCTCGCCCGAACGGCGGGACGACGCCGCTTCCCCTCGTTCGAGTGGCGCCGCCGACGGTCGCTTGTCGGGGCTCACCCGAAAGGCGGGACGACGACGCTTCCTCTCGTTCGAGTGGCGCGGCGCCGGTGTTGGCCGTCGGCGCCAGATGTTTGCCTCACGGTAGCCGATCGATCTCGTCGAAAGATCCTGTTCGCGGCGTCCCCGGGTGCGGCTGAGCGGCTGTTACGCGCCGTGAGCGCGCGCCGAGACCCCAGCCGTCAGCCGTGCTGCTGGCCTGGCGCCGCCGCGGCACCATTGGACCGCTGGCAGCTGCGTCCGGGCGGGCGGGCCGGCGGCCGCCGGCGCCAGGGCCGGGCCGGGGAGCAGGCTGCCGGAGCCGGCGCGATGGCGGCCGGCCCCGCTCTCCGGCCAGTTTGCGACGTCACCGCTCCCGGCGACCGAGAGGCCGAGGGGTGGCCGGCCCGGCACGGCCGCCGACCGCCGGCGCCGGCAGCGGCGATCGAACGACCGGGCCCGGGTTATGTGCAACTAATGCGTCGGCCGGCCGGGGGCCGTAAATCTCCGGCCCGGTGAGTCACGAGTCGGCCGGCCGGGCCCGCTCGGGCCCGCCGGTCTGTCCCTCCCCCCTCCGGCCGCCCGCAGAGTGCGCTGAGGACGGTGACTCGGCCCGCACGGTGGCGCCCGTCGCGCTCTCTCCCCTCTCCCCGAGCTGGTGCCGGCGCTGCGCACCGCCCCGTCGCCGGCCGAACTCGATAGCTGGCGGAACGGCAGACGGAGCCGGTGCACCTTGCTCGTCGGGCCCGCTGCCGTGCCGGCCGGGACCTGACGCCGCCTGTGTCACGCTGATTCTCATGTGCAGGCTGAGGGGATGTCAGCCGGCGGAAGCTGGTGACACCTTCCGTGTTACATTACGCTTTCGCTTGGATTGACGACGTAGCGGATTGGGAAAATTGAGCCTCTCCCACTGTTTGTTGCTGTGATTTGAGGCGAGCGCATGGTTTGCTGGTACTCGTCTGCCATTCCCGTTTTCCTTTCGGGTGATATATCGTGTTGATCCGGCTAATTTTCATTCAGCAAACACCGCCATTCGTTGTCATTGATGCTGCTGTCGACGCCGTGTTTTGATGCATTTTCATTTTGATCAATCTAATTGCTGACATCCCTTGTTGCAGGCAAAGAGATTAGGTAATCATGGAGAAGGACTCCAAGGGGAGTTCTGACAAGAAACGTTCCAAGGAGCAGAGCTCCGGGTCGGCTGCCGGGCTGGACCCGAGCGTCTTCGGTGAGTAGTACGAGCAGAGTGGCCCTGGCCGTGACCTACATCTTACCCGGTCCAGGAAGGGAAAGTCAACATTATTGATTATATGTGAAGTCCGTAACGTTTACAGTGTCAGGCTGTGGTGAAAGCAAAACAACTTTCGATTTTCAAATTGATCTTCCAAAGCCATAATGCAGTAAAAGTGCAATCATGTGTTCGGGAGACTGAATGACATTCATGCATGCACAATGTGTCATCGATATTCAGTAGATACATATGTCGAATATGTCAATCTGGCAATGCCCAGCTGTCCCGCTGGTGTTGCGTCTTTATGGCCGCGTACGTAGTATGCCCTATAGTGCATTGGAGCTTGTCTACCTGATTGTTTTGTGCAATTTGAACGTTGTTATTATGAAATTAGAACGTTGACAGCAGTTGCGGGAGGGCTCGGCTCGGTAAATCGGTGACCCGTCGCCGTCTACACCGATGAACTAGACTTAAGCTGTCCACCACCCTCGCGACCCGAGCCTTATGCGAGGGGGCTTGTGTTCGAACATTGTTTATGCTTGAGCCGGCCCCTGGCTAAGCCGTGTCGACTGATTTACGCGCTGTTTAAATGGTCCGTATCCTGATCAAGAACATGACGCATCGCCCGGCGCAACGAGCCCTGCTTTCCTTGGCCGCGCCCAGTGCCAGTGTGTTAATTCAGCGTAGCGTCTTGCGCGTCACAGACGGGGGGATGGGCGCAATATCACGCACGTCATCGGGGCGCTCTGATGCTGCCGGGCCCGGGTCTGGTCTGCGAACCCGCCTCAAGCTGCCGATACTGGGCAGTGGTCATTCAAGTGAACCGAACTCACTTGCCGTGGGGATGGCTGTGTCGGGGATTAACGACTCCCGTCGCTGCACTTGCCGATTCTTGCACTTAGCCTCGACGTCGGGCGTAAGCAGTGGTGGCGCCTGGTGTTTCAAGCGGCACAAGGTCTGCTCCATCGGTCCTGCCTGTGCTGTCGTCGCCCGGTGTGCCGACCGGGGCCGGGTTGCGCCGCTGTTCTGCCCCACTCCGCTCCGCTGTGGTGTACCGGTCGTCTTGCCCCGCTCCGCTGTGGTGTACCGGCCGTCTTGCCCCGCTCCGCTGAGGTGTACCGGCCGTCTTGCCCCGCTCCGCTGTGGTGTACCGGCCGTCCTGCCTCGCCCCGCTGTGGTGTACCGGCCGTCCTGCCTCGCCCCGCTGTGGTGTACCGGCCGTCCTGCCTCGCCCCGCTGTGGTGCACCGGCCGTCCTGCCCCGCCCCGCTGTGGTGTACCGGCCGTCCTGCCTCGCCCCGCTGTGGTGTACCGACCGTCCTGCCTCGCCTGGCTGTGATGTGGTGTACCGGCCGCCGATTTCGGCCTGGCCTTTCCGCCCCGGAGGCGGCTGTGTTTATGCCTGGCGAGACGCGCCGGGCCCCGAGGTGTCGGACCCACGCTGTCCCTAAGCCCGAGCCCCGGCCGGAAGTGACACCAGCTGGGTGGTGGCCGTTCGCAGTCTGTGTTGCGCTGCTGGCTGCCGGCGCCGGCCAGTCCTTGCTCTGGTGACGCGCTGACTGTCTGGCACACTGGCGTATGTGTTTATGATGCGTATGGCAGAGACTGTTGGGCGTTTGTTTGGGTTGGTGGGAGCGAGGGCATTTCGTCTCGGGCCTGAATAGTTTTGAACATTAAGGTCTTTGGGTAGAACATTCCCAGCATCACATGATAGGTTTTCGGTGGAAAGAGCCATGAAATTTCACGGCTAATAATACCTCGATGGTTGTTATTATAGATCCGCTTTGATTACTGGCGATTTTCATGCCTTACCACTGAACTATCATGGTTAAGATGCGTCAATAAAGGCATACTTAGAGGGTTAAAAAGTCGTCACTGGTTAGATGTTTGCAGAGCGTCAAACTGCTCGTAAGTTGTTTCTCCTCATGCAAAGCTGATAGTAGTGACATTAAATTTTGCAAGGTTCTGGGAAGTTCTTCGTTTCATATCGCGTGTGATGGGGCCCGTACGTGCATGCTGAACACCCACGCTGAGCTGCTGGACCGTCATGATCAGATCACGTTGAGCTCCTCCGAGCAAGATAAACACCTGTTTGGATGCTGGGCGAGAAACAACAATTGGATAAGCATGACAAGAATCGATGCCATCTGGTTTCCTTCTTGGTATCTTGCCCAATATACGCCATTCTGTGTCATTTGACGGGGTCATAAAGCGCGAATCGGCCATATCGTTGTTCAGAATTCTGGCTAATTACACCATTTCCTGGCTTCTAATGCAGTTTCTCGACGAAAAGGAATGTCGAAACATCCGGCGATGAAATCGCCCCCATGAGCTGTTACATCAGATGTACGTGAGCACGATACAGTGCCACCATTTGCTCAACGGACACATGCACGCAAGAGCACGTGACCAAAAAAATGTGCTTCCCTCCAGTATATGAACTACTGTTAGCATAGCTGCTTGGGTGTGTCCGTGACACGTGGTCCAAAGCCGGACTCAAGCACCGTCCCTCCACCCGTCCATGCCCGTAGGATATGGGCGAGCCTCCACCCGTCCATGCCCCTAGGATATGGGCCTCCACCCGTCCATGCCCTTAGGATATGGGCGAGCCTCCACCCGCCCATGCCCGTAGGATATGGGCCTCCACCCGTCCATGCCCTTAGGATATGGGCCTCCCCCCGTCCATGCCCGTAGGATATGGGCGAGCCTCCACCCGTCCATGCCCTTAGGATGTGGGCCTCCACCCGTCCATGCCCGTAGGATATGGGCGAGCAGCCCTCATGAAACTTGACCACTTTGCTGGGCGCATTACGTCCGCTCGGCTGGACCGTTCAAGGTTGTCATCGCCCGGCTGCCATTGTTTGAAATGTTCTGAATGGCGCTGCTGCTCTCGTTATGTTTGTAGATTGCTGGCGGGCCGTGTGTGTTAGTAGTACACTGAGTAGTTGTAGTTTTGCGGAATGATTGGTGCGAGTTGTTTGTTTTACGCAGTTAATGTGACAAGTTGTTAGTTTTACAGTCAGTGCTGTTAAATAGATGGCGTAGTGAAAAGGGGTATCGATAAATTGATTCATAGATAAGGCTTATGTCGAGATGATTGTGCACATGACGAGGATAAAAGGGCATTCAGAGAATTTCCATTCGTAGGTGTAAAATACGTAATTTAAGCTGCAACAATTACACTTTAAACGTTCGCGTCCGAATTCCCACCTCTTCGGCCGTGCCTGGCATTAAACCACCAATGTATCTGGTAAATCGCCCCTCAGATACCCTATTATCGATCGATGTGTCGGGCTGAGATGCTGCCCTCTTGAGCTCGACCGACGGGTGGACCGCCGCTCAGAAGACCATTCTGTCAGCCTGTCGGGAGATCTACCCCCACAAACCCTGCCGACATGTCGGCGGGACATGCCCGGATCAGCGACAGTTTCGGCTGTCCGATCGACCTGCTTCATGCAGGCTATGCCGCATCGGATGGAATAACCCCCTCGAGAACCCGCCTCGTCATGCACGGTGGACGCTTATGCGGGCAACCTTCCCAGCGGCGGCGGGCGGGCCCTTGCCTCGCGGCTCCGTGTTGTGGCAAATGGCGGCCGTGTCCCGGGAGACGTGCCTGCCTCGGCGGGCCGGGCTGGCCCGCTGCCCCCTGACGACCCGTCACCGCCTGCTGCGGCCCCGGCGCCCGGACTTGCCCGCCGTCCCTGTCTGTATGTGAGTGGGGAGAGCGTGCGCGGGCGCGCGCGTGAGCCGGCCGTCACGGGCCGCCGGCGGCCGGCGGCGCAGGTGTCCGCCGGGCCGCGTCAGCGCCGCCGCTTTGTTCGGCGCCGGCCGGCTGCGGGCGACTCTCGCCGGCTCGATAGCGCCGCCGCCGCCGCCGCCGCCGGCCGGTCACCGGCGCCCCGGCACGGCCGGCCAGCGCTGCACGGCCGCTGCCGCTCTCTCCCGGCCGCCCCCGGCCCGCGAAAGCCGCCCTCGCTCGGCTGCGCAGCCGACGTCTCCTGCGGCACGCACTGCCGGCTCCGGCTGGAGCCACGGGCTGAAGCATGCGTTGTGGGGAGGATGTTCTGGATATCGCGGGCTGCTGTCGGGGCGTCAGTGGCGCCGCCAATTGCGCGTCAGGCTCAGGGTCCGTGGTCGTGGGACCGGGACTCGACTCCTGCGCATTAAAGGCATCCGCCCCGGCGCGACAACCGGCGTCGGCTGCTGCGCCGCCTTCGCCCCGGTGTGTGACACGTGTCGTTCTGGGGCGCGCCCATTTGTTACGTTGGGCGTGATGGAGCGGGTCGCTCTTGCACCGGTTGCTGCGTGTCGCCGTGCATCCTTTGTAGGGGGAGCGGCCGTTTTTGCCTGCCGGGTCGTTTACCTCGGCGGCCGCCATGAAAAACGGCGCGTCAGAGCCTCGGCCGATAGCGTCGAGGCGGCCGTGCGACGCCTCGGCCGCCGTGCGCGGCGCGCGGAACGTCCGGTCCGCCGCCGCCGGCGGCGCCGCGCCCCCGCGAAGCCGTACCGGCGCCGGCGGACGGCAGAGGGCCGCCGCGCTGCACGACTTTCTCCGGCCGACCGGCCGCGGCCGGGCGCGCACAAGGTGACCCTGCGCGGCAGCCGGCTAGCGGGCAGGCGGCGGCGGCGGCGGCGGCGGCGGCCGAGACGCGCCCGATATGGGCCCAGTCCCGGCCCTGCTCCGGCCCGGCCGGCGCTGTCGAGCGTCGCGCCCGCAGATGGTCGGCAGCCGCCTGTCCTTGGGGAGCGGTCGGCCGGGCGGCGCGCGGCGCAGCCCGGCGCCGTCGGACGTCCCCGGCGCGGGCCGCGGCGGCCGGCGCTGCAGTACGCGTTAGAGCCGGGCGGCGCAGGCCGCTGACGCCGACCACCGCCCTGCCGTCCGGCCCGTCCCCGTCTGTTTGTCTGGCCGTCTGGTGACGGTGTTGTCGCGAGCATCCGCGTGCTGCGCTCCCATCATCGGTGCCGTTTAGATGGAGCGGAATGTGTGTTTAGATGTGCCCCGGCCGGCCTGCGATCCTGTATCGCTGGCGGCCGACGTAAGCTCGCGGCAGCCGGGATTGACTCATCGGATGGTGGGGCAATCGACTCATGACGTGGTCCCGGCAACGCTCCTGATCCCATCCCCGAAGAAGCCGAAGCGAGCTCTCCAGATGTGGCGATGCCCGGAGAGGCTGCACCGCGGCGACGTGCCTATCCCAGCTGCCGCGATGGTTCGCGAGCCTGGTCTGTGCAGGGCGGATCCTTGTTCACATGACCTAGCGTGGCGGGATGGATGGCCGATGTATGTCCGAGATGGCTGTTGTATGCGGTCGGGCATTGCGGCCAGATTCCAATAAGATGAGAGTCGGAGTAAGCACGGCAATGACTGTCGACCGTAGCTGCCACGGCAGTGAGCGATGGTCGCCAAATGGAACAGGCTGTGGAGATCGCCCGTCAGCGGGCCTGGAGAGCTATGACCGCGTAACGTTCGGGCAGCTGCGGGGAATCACTCAACGTGATACCAGCTGCTTTGAAAGGGGACTGACTCATTCAAGATTGCCTGCACACCCATCGAGTGGCGGATGCGAGCTAGCAGTTTAAGAAGCTTGAATTTGAAAGAGGTTGCAAATGCTGTCTTGTTTTCCGAACGTCTGCGCGCGTGCGGCGATGCTGTGCTGTGCCGGTGTCGCTGCCGCGGGCGGGCTGCCCGTCCCTGCCGGCGACGGTGCGCGCGCCGCGTGTGACCTGACCGCCGGCCTGTTTCAGCACACTCGATCTTCGGCGGCGCCGCCGCGGCCGGCTTCAACCCGATGCTGATGTCCTGGCTTCCCGATGATGCCGGCGGCGTCGACGTCGTCGTCCGCAGCGGCGGCGCACGCGGCCCTGGCCTCCATGGCCGGCACGCCGGCCCTCGGCAGCATGTCACAAGCCAGTGAGTAGTCGTGCGCGGGGTCGACGCGCGTCGGCACCGCTCCAGACGCCAGCCGGCCTCGGTGCCGTGCCGCGGCCCTGTGGCCGGCCTGTCTCCCGGCGCGGCGGCGGCCCAGACACGTTCGCCCGTCTTAGCATCGCGGCAGGGGTCGGTGCCATGTCATCAGTCGGCGAGTGGTCCCACGCCGAGAGCGGTCTCCCGCAGGACTGCATTTGCCCGCTCTGTGTCGGAGTTCGGCGTCCGGTGGACAGGCTCTCGCAGGTGGAGTGGTCCACACATGTCTGCACTCCCCGCACTGCGGCAGATCTCGGCCTTCTGGCAGGCCAGTGTCGGATGGCGTCCACTATTGACCTTGCCCACGCGCACCAGGCACCTCCACACCACAGTGCAGTCACCAGCAGTCATCAGACGCCCTCACACCCCAGCAGTCATCAGACGCCCTCACACCCCTGCAGTCATCAGACGCCCTCACACCCTGTCAGTCATCAGACGCTCTCACACCCTGTCAGTCATCAGACGCCCTCACACCCTGTCAGTCATCAGACGCCCTCACACCCTGTCAGTCATCAGACGCCCTCACACCCCAGCAATCATCAGACACCCTCACACCCAGCAGTCATCAGACGCCCTCACACCCCAGCAGTCATCAGACGCCCTCACACCCCAGCAGTCATCAGACGCCCTCACACCCCAGCAGTCGGCGGCGGTACAGTCAGGCCGGTGATTCAGCGTCCACCGTCCGGCGGCGGCGCAGCGGTCCGTCTCGGTCCCGTCCTCACACGTCAGCCTCGTCCAGCCGGCGTGGTCGGTGTCGCGCCACGGACGCGCGGCTTATTGGAATGGGATGTGCTGTGACACGGACAGCTCGCGCACAATCGCCGGTCACCATCATCACCGCGGTGGAATCAGCGGCGGGCTTCCGTGCTCGCTATCAGTCCGCACTTTATCAGGCGGCGCGGGACCGGCGATTAATAGACACGAACACGGCCCGGCCCTTTCACGTGCCGTACTCTTCTACCGAACACCGGCCTGACGGGAATCGGTATGCACCGTGAACGTTAGCCGACAGACCACTCCATTCATTCTCCTGATTTACGGCCTCGGCGATAGAGATCATCGTACCAAACACTCCATCAATCCTTATAGGCTCCGGCCAGCGCAGCGCCCACGTGCCGGTGTTGTTAGTGTTGACGTTTCCTTCTGCTGCGCTGTCTGCAGCGTGGCGAAGACGTGCCGCTGCTCCGAGTACCCCACTCTTGTGCCCAGGAGCGCGGCGCGGGGCGTGACTGCGCCAGGTGTGCCCCCGTGACGCCGCTGCCGTTGCTGGCAGCGCCGGCCACGCGCGGCCGCCGACACCTCTTACTTTCCACCTCGTCGTACCATTGCTCTCCGCTGTGTGGTGTCGGATCGTGCTCAGCTCCCGTCTGTGTCTTGTCTCCGGTGCTGGACCGCAGCACCTCGCGGTGACCGCGTGGGTCCCGGGAGTCGAGTGCAATATGGCATAAAGAACTCTTATTTGCAAGGCTGGAGCTAGAGTCACGACCCCTTTAAAGCATTATTTAACGACGCAGGTTGGTATCAGCCGTTTTCATCGGCGATATGATCCGTTTGTGCATAATTTACCCCGCTTCCGGATACCGAAACGCATGCGCTGGAGCCCGACATTTTACGGTGACACGACAGACCCCGGAATATTCGACTAATACCCCTTTCAATGAGATGTATATATATATATATATATATATATATATATATATATATATATATATATCCCATCAACATGAATGCAGCATGCAACTTGTTCCGGCCATCGTTCGGGTCATTTCCGACATTCTTTTACGCACTCAATTTACCGCCCGCTGTTTGCTCCATTTAATATGATATATTTCAACTTGACGCCGCCCAGAAATTCACGCCACGCGCCACAGGCCGTGACAGAGCTCATGGCTTTGAAGGTCACCCCGCTGTCAAAGCGTCGCCGTCACTGGAAGCCGACTTGGCTGTGGAGTCCGACAGAAGCCCGCGGTGGGAAGTGGCCGCCAGCTGTGCAGCCTGTCACGGGCGTGACGCCGCTGGCCGGGTCGGCGGGTGGCCGCGCCCCGGCAGCCGCGTCCGAATGGCGTCTGCCGCGCCGACGGCGGCTCCACGCGGTCCGGGGAGGCTGTACGGGGACGCCGGCGCCCCCACCGCCCGGGGTCCGGCGGACGGACGCAGGGGGGGGGGGGGGGGGCTCTGGGCCGGCCGGGCGCCGCGAACGCCGCCGCTATCAGGGGCCTGGCTGGTCGTGGTTGCCAGTGGCGGCGGCCCGTTGGTGGCGGGCGCTGGATGCCAACTAGTCTTCCGCTGAGAGCATCTATCGTCCATGCATATAGCAGCGAACCTGGTGATGCAATCTGTGATGTCGAACACGCGCCTGACGGGCCGGGCCGGGCCGGGCCGTTTCGCGTTCACGTGAGGGTCAGCAAATGAGCCGGCCGCCACAGGTTTGGATATCAACATTCCTGATGTAATGAATCCCGTAACATAATTGTTTACGCGGAAATAGGTGTCGGAAGGTGCGGTAATATAGTTGGGTGCAGCACGAACGAATAACACGATTCAACAGGTGATGTGTCAGTAAGTGCATGCGATGGCAAGCCTTTGAGCAGGTTGTGCGGCAGTAGCATTCCCATTTCCACTATCATACGGCTCCTAGCAAGCTTCTGACGTAACCAAAGTGATTGCCAGTACCCTGGACGGTGAGACCCGACAAGGGCCTGGTTATGGCGGATCCGTGACGTGGGCGCCGGGTCAGGGCGCGAGGGGCGTTTGACCTGACTAGGTCAGGAGCATGTCCCCGCTCGCCACGGCCCGTCTCAGTTACAAGCAGGGCGGTGTTGGTACAGTGTGCCCCTACACGGCGCCTCACTGGACTGGCTGGTTTGGCTTGAATTCAGCCAGATGTGTGATTTAAGCCGTAGATAGGTGTCTGGGGCCGGTTACGTTAAAATCATGAAGGCTGAAGTGGGAACTTGGACTTCATGGTAGCCTAAATAACATAGCTCCTAAATCTGGACGCCGGATTTGGATGTCAGCTATGCGTGAGCGGCATACGCTATCAGAATATGATGCAGTCTAAGTTCTGCTTACTTAAAAAAACTCGTCGATAATTCCATCCAAGGCCCTCCTGCAATGCAAGTCATTGCTCTTCCGTAACCGTGCGCAGCTCTAAACCCGGCCCACAAGCATCTCACGGAATACATTCCGCGATGACTGAGCGGCAAACTAGGGTATTCTGGGCCGGACTCCCGCCCTGCGCGGAATCAAGCGGCCGTGTGGTGACGAGCGCCGCCAGCCTCGCCTTGCGAGCGAAGGACGGGGTGGAGCGGAGGGGGGGGGGGGGCGTTTGGCGACAGCTCGGGTGCCAAGTCACGACCCGGCCTCAGCAGTCCCCGCAGTCGGTGCACACGCCCGCTTTTGTACCGGCGACGACATTTCGCCCTTGGACACCGACCGCTGGCGACGGGTTTCCCGCAGCTGCACTGCCGTCACGTTTGCGCCGCGTCGCGCCCACGCGTCGGCACAAGATGAGCGCCGCCGCCCCGAACCCATGCGGACGCCGCACGAGCTTTCCAACGTGGTAATTTGCAGGATGTCATCATCTGGGGTTGCGCGTGCATTGACAGGGCCGGTTGTCGCCCGCCACTGCGGCCGGGGCGCTGCCGCTGATAAATGGCGACCGAGGCCTTGCGTGTATCGGGTTGTCAGTTGTTGTCAGCGCGATCAGCTTGCCAGTACATTCATTCATTTGCATGATGTTCCGGCTGCGGAACAGAACGCCGGAGCTCGCTGGCTTCGGTCCGAGCCTCACTACTGGCGCCGGCACAAACGTGGACAGGTGACCGGTTTTGTTTGCTGTTTGAGCGACCGGCTGGCTTTATGAGTTTGGTAGCTGCCCGCCTAGATCCAGCGCGGTGTGTTTCCGACGATCTCCGCTCAATCAGCGCATCGCCAGTGGGCCCGTCCAGCAACAGCGTGTCGAACAGCCGGGCCTTGGTCGGACACGATCGTGGCCGCCGAGCAAAGCGACAGCAGGGCCCGGGGAGCGCCTCAGCCGACCGGACGGGCGTGGGCAGGCGGCGGGAGGCAGTCGTGCCGCGCGGCCGGCCCACGCCGCCGGCCCGGCACCGGCGTCAGCTGGCGACAGGCCGGTGACGTCACGCGCCCCGCCGGCCGTCCCAGTTGTGGGTCGGGATTGTGCGGGCCAGATAGGGCGCGGCGCGTCGGGCGCCGCGCGGCGGCGTGCGCCCGACGCGCCGCCAAGCCAAACAGGAGCCGACGCAGCCCCGGAGGCGGCGGCGGGGAGAGGCGCCGCGCGCGCGAGAGAGAGCCGGAGCGGCCCGCCTGTCCGCCGGCACGCCACCGCGTGACGCCAGCTCCGCCGGGCAGTGTTGTTACGCCGATGAATGGCTGGCCGTATGAATGGCCACAAATCACGTCGGTCCGATGCTGACCGCGGGAAAGGAGGCTGGTGTGCACCAAACGCGTGCTGTATCTGGGGGCTGACCGCGCGATCCCCCGGGAAGGTGTGACCTCACATGTGTGTGGGGACCGGTGTTCGGCGGTGTGTGGTGTGACCATGTGTTTTTGCTGGTGCGGGCGCAGTCTGTACAGGGACGAGTAGGTGTTTAAGTGGACTGTGGCTTGCGGGAAAGTTCATCATTCTTGTTTTTACTACATTGAGCAGTAAATTGCAATTCCGTTGGGCCGTTTTCGAAGCCCACAGACGCTCGAGCCTGTGAAATGCTGTCAGTTTCGCTATTGGTCTTCGCTCGTAACGCCTCGGACTGAATTGCAGCCGCGATGGTAGCAGTAATAGGTAGTATTCGCTCCTCAATCCCCGTCGAGTCCGTGCGTAAGTCCGAGTCCCTCAGAATCTTCACGGCCTAAGACTGCACCTGGCAATAAGCTAGATACTACACAAACCAAGAGCGTGCACTTGCCGCCATGTACACCTTTAAGCCATCCAGTTTGTGATCAATCCACTCCAACCAGGAGGCCCGACGTGCGTAATGTGGTATCGCTTTCAGAATGATTGTGGTTTGCTTCACGTTGTTGGTATCGCCTCGAAGTCGTCTCTCTTGGCTGTCACCGCGAACGCAGCTATGGGTGCGACCGCATCCGGACGCAACCGTTTGACTGCAAGGCTTGTGTGGGGTCGGCCGGGGCAGGCGGTAAAGCGAGCGCTCGCACGCCCCGCGGCCGTGTGTGTGTATGAGCTGGCGGCCCGAGTGCGGCGCGCGCCTGACGGCCGGCCGCCGCCTCTCTCCGCAGACGCCGCCTGGATCAACTTCATGCACCAGATGGCGGCGCAGGACTACCTGAGCCGGCTGCAGTCCGGCGCCGCCGCCGGCATCCACCCGCTGGCCGGGCTCGGCTACGAGGCGCTCGCAGGTGAGAGGCACGGGACGGGGTCGGGTCGGGTCGCTGCGGTCCGCACCGCGGCCTGAGGGCGAGCGAGGGACCCGGCTCCAGTGCGGCGCCCTGTCGTGCTACGCAGCTCTGCACGGTGCCCGCTCGGAGCGGGCAGCCTGCCGGTGGCGTGTTTGGCCCGTGGCTCGAGCCGGCCGTCCTGGGCGGCCGCGGCCGTGAGAGCGGCCGGGTGCGTCGGACCGGGCCGGGCGCCGGCCCGGCGCCGTCAATACAACCTCGTCGCCCCCGGCCAGATGGCACGGCCGGCGACGTCGGCGCGCCCCGCGCGGCCGGCCACACGTCCGCCACGCTGGGCCGGCGCCCTCCCCGTCCGCCGCCGGCGCCGCCAACCGGCGGCGACAGCGGATATGCCGTGCGTCTGTCGGACGAGAGCGGACGGCGGCCAAAAAAGATGGCGTGGGTAGCCTGCGAACGCTCGGCGGAGCATGCGAAGCCGAGACTCAGTCAGAGACTGACTGGGACCTGTTGATTCCAGGAATGAAAGCGCACGGTGGTGGAAGCCCCAGCAGCTCTTCGTCCAAAGAGTGAGTCTTCCGTCTATGTCGATTTGAGCCTCGTCTGGGTGTTAAAATAGACACCAGGCGTTGACCCGGGTTGGAAGGGTGGGCGGCCGCGTAGTGATTTATTCCCCAGCATGGCAGGCGTGTTCGATCTGATGCGAATCGAGGAGTAAGATGGGCAAAAAGTGTGGCTGTTCCCTGTGGTGGAGTTCTTGATTGGCATCCTTTTAATCTTCACGTGTTCCGAGAACTGCTCCGGAATTCTGCCACGTCGGAGTTCAGTGCACGTCTCAACGCCCACCCGCTCCATTCCAGATGCTTTCCTAACATGGGCGGATTTATACAAAGTCGTGTTGGTTCTCTTATCGTCCGTTTTTAAGACCATACAACAGTAAGCATTACGCTTCGTCCCAGTGTTACGAGTGGATGAGCCGAGTAGTACGAAGCCGACCAGCGTTGTGTTGTGAGGAAGAGATCGACGACAAAAAAGACCAAGGTCGCTTGTTGGCTCTGAGTTTTGTTGGGGACCCTTTTAAGACTTCATTGTGGTCGCAAACAAAAGACTACCCCGTGCGTCATTGCGACTTAACGACACGCTCAGCTACTGGGGTGATATGACGTCGCCTGTCTCTCATCCTGATAAGAACGGCGAAAGACTGTCTCATTTCCCATTCCGTTATGCCTTGATTTTCACGGGCACGTCTCGTGTGCGTGTGCGTGTGTGAGCGCGCGCGTGTGTACTTGTGTGCGTGTCTGTGTGTGCGTTACCCCGCTCACGTGCCAGCGTTTGGTGCGCCGCTCATGCCTCCGTCCCGCGCCGCTGGTGTCCTGTCCCACGCAGCTCGTCCTCTCATCGCTCGCCCCGAGTCGGGCCGGCGCGCGGGGCGTGCGGCGCCTCGCGCCCGGCGGCGGCGGTGGCCCGTCGGCGCCGTTCTGTACCGGGCGGGCTTGGCCGGCTGTTTCAGTAGTCCGGGCGGCCTTCAGCTGCCGGACGGTACCGAGATAATCAAGCACACCTCGTCCATCAGCGGCCCCAAGGTGCCCGGCACCACCAACCGTGGCCGCAAGAAGACCATCTCGCTGGACCCGCCGTTCCCCGCCGGCAGCGGCGCCGGCGCGCTCTCGCACGGCGTCTCCTCCATCCTGGGCCGCTCGCCGGCCACCGAGGTACGTCGGCTGCCCGGCCGGGCGTCCGCCGCGCCGTGCGCATTGTGGCGGACTGGTGCTGGTGCTGGTGCTGGTGCTGAGCTGCCCGCACCGCTAGCGCCCCTCCCTGTTGCCCGACCG
This sequence comes from Pollicipes pollicipes, assembly GCF_011947565.3. Classification (NCBI taxonomy): domain Eukaryota; kingdom Metazoa; phylum Arthropoda; class Thecostraca; order Pollicipedomorpha; family Pollicipedidae; genus Pollicipes; species Pollicipes pollicipes. Next base: position 43,526,308 of record NW_023597054.1, on the reverse strand, counting down.
TGTGCGGCGAGGGAGCGAGTTGTGCTGTACGGTTCTCGCTTGGAGCTGGTCTCCGCCGTCCTACGCTTGGGTCATCCCAGAGTAGCCTGTGGCTGTTTCCTGAATGCAGCAGTGGTGGATGGGGCGGCAGGTCCGTGTCCCGCCGTTTGCGGGCGGCAGGCGATTGAGCCATGCGAGTCCCTGATGGTATCTTTCGATTGACGATCTTCCCGTGCTCGTTATCCATTATAAGCACTGCCCACTGACACGTAAATCACTTTTGATTGCCCCCGAGGAGCGACCGGCGTGTCTTTCGATTGCAACCGACCCGAAAGTGGGCGCCTTTGGAAGCGGCCGGCGGCGCTGTACGGACCCTGTGACCTGACCTGACCTGACTTGACCTCCCCTCTGCCGGCAGACGCGGCTGACGGACAGCGTCACCATCACACCGACGTCGTCCAAGTCCACCAGCGATCGGCTGCGAGAGCTCGAGATGCTCGGAACCAAGGTGGAGATAAAGCCAGTTGCTAAGGACTCTGGCGCGGTTAGTGGGAACTGAGTCAGTTCTAACTAACACCCGGCGCGGCCGGCGCGGCCCGCGGCGTTCAGTAGCTCACGCTAAGCCGCCTCGTGTGCTAACCGCCTGACGGGCGCCGCGGGATCGATGCGGCGACGTTGGCTGGCGGCGCGAGCTTCCGTCGGCGGCTCGCTGCGGCCTCAGCGACCTGACCGTGCTTGGCCGTGCCGTGCCTGACACACTGGCCCGGCTGGCAGGCCGTGGTGCATGCGCCGCACGCGTAGCCGCCACACGGGGGGTCTGCATCGCTCCTGCTCATAACCTAGAGGCTTGGCGCGTCGTTAGTGATCGACAGGATGACAGTTTGCGGTGGGCAAGTGAGGCATTGCGCAGCTTCGGCCGTCACTGACACGTGCTGAGGCCGGCATGTGGCGAAGCGTAGTTGCGTTTTCTCTTCCCCTCGGCAGTGCGCTTCGCAAAAGCGAAATGAAACAGTGCGCTGTTAACAAAAGGTCTGCTGGTTGGAATCCTCGACTCTCACATGGGGGGGGTCTGCATTCTAATCCCGGTTGCGCCATGGTCCCGTGGCGCCAGCACGACCACCGTGGTCACTGACGTTCCATGAAAAGGCCCGCGATGGCGCGCGCAACGTTCCTTTTACAAAGGCGCGCTCCCCCCGCCGCGTGTATGTATCCCCGGAGCTCGGCCGGTGTCGCCGCCGCCGCCGCCGTCGCTGCTGACTCAGGTGGCGTGCCCGGCCACCAGGTGGGCCAGTCGGCGTCGACCTCAGGCGCCCAGGTGACCATCACGCCGGTGGCCTCCAAGGGCACCACCATGCTGACCAGCTCGGTGTCGCTGACGCCCGTGGAGCGGGGCGGCGCCGGCCGCTCGCCGCCCGCCGCCGACGGGCCGCTCAACCTCTCCAAGAAACAGCCGACCAAAAGTGAGCGACCGTCGCCGAGGCGACTGGGCACGACTGCCAGCTGTGCGATCGGCGGCAGGCTAGTGACGGGGTGGGCCTCTGCGCGACGCTGTGAGTGAGTGGTGGGGCGGTTACTGAACAGATCGGCCGGCTGGCATTGGTGCGAACGCGCGAGGCGGGTCGGCCGCGCCTGTCCGAGGGTGGTACACCTGTCGCCGGTCCCTGCTGTTGTGAGACGGGCCTGCCGCGCCTGTCCGAGGGTGGTATGCCTGTCACCGGTCCCTGCCGCTGTGAGACGGGCCTACCTCGCCTGTCCGAGGGTGGTACGCCAGTCGCCGGTCCCTGCTGCTGTGAAGTGGGCCTGCCGCGCCTGTCGCCTCTGACGGGCTGCCGGCCTCCGCAGAGCGCTCAAGTTTGCCGGACCCGAGCAGCTACGCGGCGGCGCTCGGCCTGCCCATGACGCCCGAGCAGCAGCTGGAGCAGTTCCGCAGCGTCATGGCCTCGGCGCAGAAGGTTGGTGACGGCGCGTCCAGAGAGCGCGGCGGCCGTCGCCTGAGACGCGCCCCGTCCTCTGCGGCGCCCCCGTGTGTCCGGCTGTTTGCCTGACGTCGCGCCATAGGCAGGCTCTTGGCGCACGTGGACCGCGGGGCCGAGCCCGGGGTCTCCAGCTGGGCTGGGTGGGGCAGCGTGAGCCACCGGCCGAGCCGTGCCGGCTGGCATGCCGCAGACTGCGCTCCACACTCTTCGTGCCGCGTCGCGCCGGACCACTGACGCGCGGCCCGCACTCGCAGGCGATGTCGGAGTACGGCGGCGGCGGCGGCACCGGCAGTGGCAGCGGCGGCGGCACCGGGCAGAGGCGAAGCCGCGCCAAGAAGCTGGGCGTGGGCGTGTCGCGGCCCAAGAAGAACACCGTGGCCTCGCTGCTGGCCAACAGTCGCTCCGGTGACGACAGCCAGGTACCGGCGGCGGCGGCCCTCGCCCCGTCCCTGGATGGGCTCCGTCTCGAGAGCTTGTGGGCAGAGGATCAGCTCAATGGCGGCGGTGTGGCGCTGCTCCAGGTTGTACAGCTGTGCGGGATGTGGAGAATGCCACCGTTGTGTTTGCGAGTGTTTGTTAGCCGACGGGACAATCGGTTTGCTCGTTCGATCATTACCTGTTTGTTAAACACGAGTAGACGGAGTCATTTAATTAGCTTTCGTAGCCATTTCGTAGTGCATTTCTCGCAGCGGGACCTATCGTCCCGCACAGCACTGCAGGCCCTTTATTCTGTGTCGGCAGTAGCATTAAGTACTTTCCTGAAGACATTACTGCAGCGGGCCCACGGCTGCCGTGCCGTGCTGTGCCGTGAGCCGTGCCGTACCGTGCTGTGCCGTGAGCTGTGCCATGCTGTGCCGTGCTGTGAGCCACGCCGCGCCATATTGTGCCGTGCCGTGTCGTGAGCCACGCCACGCCATGTTGTGCCGCACCGCGCCGTGCTGTGCCGTGCCGTGCCGTGCCGTGCCGTGCCGTGCCGTGCCGTGCTATGCCGCGCCGCGCCGTGCCGTGAGCTGAGTCGTGCGCCCTGCGCTGCAGCCGGGCGGCAGCGGCGCCATGCAGATGTCCACGGACGAGCTGACGATCGAGGTGCGGCCGCGCTCGTCCACCGCCCCGGCCGCCGCCGGCGACGACGACGACTCCGTGTCGGTCAAGTCGGCCGGCAGCGACCGCAAGCACAAGGTCACCTCGAGCACCGACGACCCGCTCAACAGGTACGCATGCCGTCGGTGCAGCGCGCCGCCGACACGGGCTTTATCATCTCCTCCGACGCTGAGCTATCCGTGCGGCCGTCCCCCTGTGTTGCGATCTGCTCTCCGCAGTCCCACTAACCGGCCGGCCTCAGTCGTCTGTCCGCCTCCGACATTCCGGATCTGATCAGCTGTCCGCCTTCATTTGACTGTAGCCGGTTCCCCATTTGAGACGTTCCGGCCGTAGTTGATGCGCAGCGTGGTACATTGCGCAACGCAGCCCAGCTCCCACGCCTGGTAATATTGATCGGCCTTGGTCCTCCAGGGCTCCTGGTGTCCCCCTGGCCTGGAATGCTCACCTCCTTCGCTCCCTTCAGTCTTCTGTGTTTCGTTTGGGACATGTCACATGAACACTGTGTTGCCGGTGGGATAGTTCACGCCTGTGTTCACGTACTCAGCTCACTGCGAGAACATGGGTACCAACAATACCTCGCCGTGGTGATGGATTAACCGTACAACGTCTTGGGGCCTGCCGCCCGCGCGCTCTCCCTCTGTCTGTCTCTGTCAGTCCGTCTCTCTAACCACCGTGCGGCGCGCGCGCGGCCGCCGGCCGCCGCCCTGTCCGTCTGTCGCTCTGTCCGCTTCGCTGGCAGGCTACTAACGTGCGCGCCGTCCCGCCGCCGGGACTCCCCAGTTTTCCGTATTCCAGCTACCTGGCGCGGCTGAAGCGCGAGTACGAGGACAGCAGCGGCCTCGACAGCGAGGAGCTCTCGGCCGGGGAGTCCGAATGCGAGGTGTCTTCCAGCAAAGGTGCGCCACCGCCGCCCGCCCAGCCGCGCTCGCCGCCTGGGCTCACTGAAAGACAGATGGGTGTGGTCTTTTCGATTGAGCGTGGCAAAGACGGCGTGTTGATAGAGTTAGACGTGGTACAAAACGGTTCGGCGTTCTGAGGGCGTTCATTAATTGGACGGCGTCGGAAATGAGCACGCTTTGCTGGCAGATGAAAAAGTGGAATTAATTGGATGCAGACTTGTGGTGGAGCTCGAACTTACCCTATATGGCGTTTGTGATCAGTGTGCGTCATTCATGTCTATATTGCGATCGATGTCCGCGCTGTTCGATTCTGGTGTCGCTTCCTTGTCCACTACGCCGCGCGTCTCCTTCAGGGACCGCAGTGTGGGCGTTATCGAACAACACACCGCAGCCCCGTTTAGGACCGATTCTCACGTTTCACGACTGTGCCGGGCGGCTCTCCCAGGTCTGACGCCGGAACTGGGGCACCGCTCCCCTCCCCTCCACCGCGTGCCCATCTGTACCGCCCCCCCCTCGCCGCAGGCACGCCGCCGTCCAAGCGTCGGCGCGTGGTGACGGACGAGCGCAAGCTGCGCGTGCCGCTGGACCGCGGCTGGCGGCGCGAGACCACCATCCGCAAGGTGACGCAGGCCGGGCCGCGCGGCGACGTCGTCTACTACGCGCCGTGCGGCAAGGCGTTCCGGCAGTTCCCCGACATCCTGCGGGTACGTGCGGCAAGGCGGGAGCGTGCGCTGGCGGCGGACGGCTGTTGGATGAGAGGCGTTGTCGATGGTGCGGGAGTGAACGGTCGGAGGTGCCGACCGGGCGACACGTGGGAGGAGTATTCCCTGTGACGGGTACGGATAATCGTGCCCGTGAAACACGCGACGGTGGTATGCCCTGGCTGCTCCACTAAGCACCGCTGTGTGAATCACGAGCCAGACTGTCCGTGTAGGTAAACAGGCAGCAAAGTGTACTTAACGGGTCGGACCCGTTCTTATCAGCCTTAGCCTGAGATTATTCTGTAACGGTGCCGCGTAAATCTCCTCCTCGCCTCCGCCTGGCTGTTGTGTGGTCACGCCTTCGGTCCTGTTTCAGTACCTGGAGCGGAACAACATCAGTGACGTCACCAGAGACCACTTCACGTTCAGCAGCAAGGTCGTGATCGGAGACTACCTGAAGGTAAGGTGGCTTGCCTACCCATGAGGCCCGTTGTAGCAGCTGGTCACCTCTGCCTCGCTGTTCAATTTGTTCACGGCCGACTTTCTCGTGTGTGCAACTCTCAAAAACAGCGCAGCTGACGCTGCATCGGAGCCCTCTTGACCTAAAAGCACAGTCGCAGAAATGCCCCGATTTCCGAGCGAAGTTTGCGCTTTGCTCGTGGCCTTGGTGACCTGTATCGCTGACTGGCCGCCGTCTGGCCGCGCGCGGCAGATCTCGGACGACGGGGAGGAGTGCATCCCCATGTCGGAGGCCGAGGTCAAACGGCAGGTGGACCTCCTGGGCGGCGGCAAGAAGCGACAGTTCAAAAAACCATACGTCATCAACATCAAAAGGTAACGTGACCCTACGCCGTCGCACAGTGTGGTGGGTCACTTCAGCCGAGACATTCCGTGCAGGCACGTTTTATGCGATCGTTCCAGGCTTTTAAGTACAAGTCTGAGCTGTTTATTTCACATTAACACCTCACCTTTTGTGTTGTCTACTACTCTGACCTTATGAAAAGTATCACGGTATGCGCTGGGTATTATGCGAGCGCCTCTCGAGAGCGATTGTCAACGCCTCTGTGCTGACTTGTCCCCGCTGATGGAAGTACACCTATGTGAGGGCCGAGGGATGGGCCTGGGCTTGTGCCGGAGACTCACGCGTGCTGACGGGGGTCGGCATTGCAGCGACGAGGGCGGCGGCGCCTCCGGCTCCGGCTCCGGTTCCGGCGGCTCCTCCAGCTACCAACAAGCCATGGAGCTGATGCGTCAGCTGGAGGACGAGCGGCGCGCCAGGTGAGCTCCCTTCGCGTTTCCCCCCGCAGCGGTCCAGTCCGCGCCGCTGCCGTCTCCCGTGAAACGCGACGACAGAAACTGAAGAAATAGGCTCAAGGCAGACTCATAGTCGGATCTGAGGTGCTTAAGCATCCAAAGCTTAATCCAATCCAAGCTTAATCCAAATTTCCAAAGCATCCAAGAATTTTCGGTCAGGGCCTGTTGTTGCCTTTCAGGAATAGACATCATCTAGTGCGCTTTTTTACGAATTCTTTTGCCCCGATGCGTTTGAGTACGTTGGGCTGTTGGGATGATAGCACTTTGCCACGAGGGTCATGCGAGACGGCGTGGTGCGTTTAATTAATCGTGGGGCCGTGGTTGTGATATTTAAACGAATGGACTTCTTTTCAAGGCAACTGAAAGAGGAGCAAAAGAAGAAGGAGCGCGAGCTGAAGAATGCCCAGATGTTGGAGGTAATTTTCGTGGCTTTGCTTTGCTTTTTTAGCTTTGGTCTCGTCTGTTTTTCCCGAGTGTTCGCTGACATCAGATTTGGCTGACGTCCTCCAGAGCATGGCTGAATGAGCTGTCATCAGCGGATGCTCACCAGCCGGCGACCAACCAGCATTGGTCGTTAGCAGCACTGATAAAGTTCTGACGCAATAGTGTTGTGTAACCATTGACTCAGTATCCCAATTCTGCACACTTCCCCTTTTCAATGCAGGGGATGTTTGGATTCGTAATATTTTTGTGTATCGCGTCAGTTAACCATTGTGTGTGTATTCCTACATTGTCATATGCTCACTGGTCTAGACCTCGCTTTCTTTGTTGTAAAATGGGTGTCTTTTCGCCGTGCGCGGCAGCAGTGTACCGCCCCGTTGGACTTATTGGACCCACATTGTGTTCCAGGAGCGCCGCAGAAAACAGGAGGAGCTGGAGAAGCAGAAGGTGGCGGAGAACTTGCGGAAAGCTCAGGTAAGTCGCCTGCCTGCGCCGAATCCGCTCCGGGCACGAGACCGGATGACGTTGCAGCAACTCGGGACTAAGCGGCACTCGGTTTGCTTTCCGTTCAGTCGTCTCCTGTGCCGGCGCCCACCCGTGCTTTATGTCATGTGGACGGGCGACCCGTGTGGTCCGTAGGTTGGCTGTCCGTGCGGGGGTTGACGCGTGGCACGTGCACCGCCCCGGTTCGGGTCTGGGCAGCGGCAGGTGGCCGTGGTTAGTAGTTGTCGGTGTCCCGTGAGTCCAGAGCCACACTAACTGAGCCGTCTCTGTTCTAGGAGCTGAACAAACAGAGAGAGATGCTATATATGCTAGAAGTGGTACGTTCACTTTGGTGCATACGTTGCTTGGCTTTGAATGGTGGCTGGTGACTAACCTTGGCTGTGGCTTTGCGCTCCCCGGGGCCCGGGTGCCCGCCCCGCGGCGCCGTTGCGTGGGCGAGCTCGTCCGGACCTGCGCCCGGGACCGCTCTGTCGTCGGCCGTCCCCGCCGCCTGTCTGGCCTCCGTTGGCACCGGCGCCGGCGGGCCGGCCCGTCCCTCGCGGGTGGGGTCGGGTCGGGTCGGGTCGGGTGGTGGCCGATCTCGCGCGGCTCTGGTGTCGGGATGCTGTCGGAGCGGGCAGCTCCGTTGGGCCGCGCTGTCTGTCTGTGGCCGGGCGGCGAGGTAGCTGAGCAGCATGTGCCGGGGTTGTACAGCGGGTGGCGACGGACGTCCGGTCCCGGCCCGGGGCACGAGGCCGAGCATGACTCCCCCCCGCCCTCTGTTCCCCTGCCCTCGGCCTGGCGAGGCCTCGCTGTCCTGTGGTGGGTGCCGCTAGGAGTCGCTGTTGTACGAGGCCGTCCGTGACGCGCTGTGGCATGCACCTGAAATGTGCTGCGGTGCTTGCGTGTCCCCGCTTGCCGCCGATTCAAGTCGAGCTGGCCGTCAGCCCAGCGTCAGGCGTCAGCCACATGAGATTATCGATCTTTTGGACAAGCGAAGTTTTCGCTTCGGCTTGCAAACATCGTAGAATGTTGCGCTGGCCAATATATTCGGCGTTCCTTTCCACATAAGTTTGTCAGCGGCCGTCCCCGGGTGGCGGTCCGCGCCGCGGGTGTATCGGCCCCCTCCCGGCTGGTGCGCCGGCGGTGTCTGACGCGAGGCCGCCGCCGGCAGGAGCGCGAGCGGCGCCGCCACCACATGGTGCTGGTGAAGGCGCTGGACGCGCGCCGGCGCCAGGAGGAGCGCGACCGGCGGCGCGAGGACATGAAGGTGGAGCGCGCCGCGCTGAAGGAGCGCCGTCGCGAGAAGCGGCTCCAGGACGCCGAGGTCATCCGCGAGCTCAAGAAGCCGCGCGAGGACATGGCGCTCAAAGGTGAGGCCCTGCTCTGTGGCCGCGGGCAAAACACACCAACTCGTCTGCGGAAGGCGACACATGTGACGGCTTAGCGTGTCTGGCCAAGTGGCGGGTCCGGTCAAATCCGACTTGTCCGACGATGCTGGACGCCACTTAGTTGAAGTTTGTGCTGTCGTGTGATTGCAGTGTGTGTGCTGTGTGACTGACGTGTGATGTGATGTGTGATAGACTGTGATGTGCTGTGTGAATAGCGTGATGTGCCGCGTGACTGGTCGTGTGATGTGCTGCGTAGTTTCGTGTGATGTGCTGTGCGACCGGCGTGGTGATGCTGCTGTTTTAATTGATCACGTATAATGCAGTGTGACTGACATGTGCTATGATGTGTGATGGGCGTGTATGTGCTGTGGTGACTGCCGTGTGATGTGCTGTGTGACTGCCGTGGGTGTTGCTGTGTGACTGCCAGGTGGTGATGGCTATGTGTGACTGGCGTGTGATGTGCTGTGTGACTGGCGTGTGATGCGCTGTGTGGCCGCCTACCCGCGGGCGGCAGGGCGTCCCGTACCAAGGCCTGGCGTCCCACCCGGCTCCCCGTCCACCTGACCCGCGCGTCTGACGGCCGCCCGCCCGCCCGTCCGTACTGAGCCCGGCGTCCCACCCGGCTCCGTCCGCCTGACCGCGCGTCTGAGGCGCCGCCCGCCCCGTCCGTACTGAGCCGGGCGTCCCACCCGGGCTCCGTCCACCTGAACCCGCCGCGTCTGACGGCCCCGCCCGGCCCGCCCGTCCGTAACGGGGGTGAGCCGGCGTCCCCCGGTCCGTCCACCGGGTCCTTACCCTCGTCTGACGGCCGCCCGCCCGCCCGTCCGTACCAAGCCGGCGTCCCACCCGGCTCCGTCCGTCCTGACCCGCGTCTCCCCGCCCCACCGCCCGCTTCCGTACTGAGCCGGCGTCCCACCCGCTCCGTCCGCCTGACTACGCGTCTGACGGCCGCCCGCCCGCCCGTCCGTACTGAGCCGGCGTCCCACCCGGCTCCATCCGCCTGACCGCGCGTCTGACGCCCGCCCGCCCGTCCGCAGACCAGAAGCCGCTGCCCGAGCTGGACCGCATCCCCGGCCTGCGGCTGTCGGGCGAGGCGTTCGCCAACTGCCTGATGGTGTTCGAGTTCTTGCACAACTTCGGCGAGACGCTGGGCTTCGACATGGACAGCCTGCCGTCGCTGGGCGCGCTGCAGCAGGGCCTGCTCAACGAGCCCGACCACGAGGAGGAGCTCTCGGTGCTGACCCACCTGGTGGTGCGCCGTGGAGGACCCGGGCATCCCGCACCCGGTGCGCCACGTGACCGTGCTCAACCAGACGCTGCGCCAGGCGGACATCACGCACACGGCACTCTCCGAGGTGCTGCGCATCTACATGTTCGCCTGCGCCTCGGGAGAGGTGAGCGCTCCAGCTGGATGGGCCGTGCGGCGGCTGGCTGTCACTGCCGAGGGCTGGATCAGGGGAGAGAGGAGCGTTGGGGAAGGTGAGCGCTCCGGCCGCTGTGGCGCCGAGCGGCGGCTGGTGACCGGGCAGCGGCTGGCTGTCGCTGCCACGGGCCGGATCAGGGGAGAGAGGAGCGTCCGGAGCGAGCTTTGGCGTGCGGCGTCTGCCGCTGCCACCGGTGTGGCAGCTGCAGCTTTGCGTGTGGTGACGTCACGAACGCGTGAGTGGCTGGCTCGGTTGTGGTCTGTGAACGGCCGCCTGTCATTCGCAGGTGAAGAACTTGACGGGTCTGTGCCCGAACCAGCGAGACCCGCACTGCCGTGCCAAGAACGCTGACTTCCAGGACGCCATGGACGCCAACCGCACTAACCAGACTGTCGCAGGGCTGGGCGGAGCGGCCGTACCTGGCGCTGAACCCGACCGAGAAGACCGAGGTGCTGGGCCCACCTCTGCAACGACCCTGCTGCAGACAAGGCCGTGCTGCGCCAGGTGAGGCGGGGCGCTGCGGCGCCCGAGCCGCGCCGGGCCGATCTTAATCGGGGCCTGATCCAATACGGGATGTGCGGCGCGAGGCGTGGGCTGGTCCAGGCCCGGCACAGCGCCCGGGTGCGATGCAGCTTGCTGGTAATCTGCATGCGGTGGGGTCATGCTTTGCTGTAAAGGGCTGTTTTTCACGGTTGTCGATGGTGCTGTGTGCACAGGTTTATCCCATGCGCTCATGGTCCACACCGGCGCATCAGCGTCAGCATGTGACGTGCCGCATCCTCTCAGCGGGTCTGCAACACTGACGCTCTCTCCGCCTCGCCCAGATCGAGAGCACGATCGACGTGGTGAATGCCAAGCGCAAGGAGAAGTGGGTGCTGGACGGCCGGCTGCGGCGGCTCAAGATGCTGCACGCCAAGAAGTTCTCCCAGCGGCACGTGGCGAGCCGGCCGGCGCCGCCAGCCCAGCGAGAACGGCGACACCGGCGACACGACGCGGCTCAGCGAGACCGCCAAGGAGAAGGACGCCGACGAGCACCAAGGACGACGACGACGACGAGGAGGAGAAGGAGAGTGGCAACGAGAGCGAGCAGGGGCGACGACACAGACATCAACGTGAGTCGGCGGCAGCCGCCCGGCGAGCGCCGGCAGCCGTTATTGTCAGAGGCCGTTAGGTGACGAGCTGTAGGCTTTGTTGCTCTTATATATATATATATATATATATATATATATATATATATATATACGTATGTATAAGCTGATCTGTAAATATATAATATATGTAAATGTAAGTGTGCTATATGACTGCGCAGTCAAAGCGCCGTAAAACTCATAAATGTCGCTGTAAAAGTAGCGTAATGGCTGTAAATACTGAGCGACGAAATTGGGTAACTGGAAGACGGAAGGCATATCTCAACCGAGGATGGATGTTTTGATGCCGCCGGCAACCAGTAGCGTTGTCTCGCCGACAGGATGACGGAGACGTGAACGCCATGAGCGCCGAGGAGTTGCACAAGCGGATCGAGCAGCTCAACAACCACAACAACCAGCTGAGCCGTGACATCTTTGAAGGCAACCGCACCATCCGTCCGACCAGCCTGGGCCACGACCGCTACCACCGCGCCTACTGGATCCTGCCGCGTGCAGGCGGCGTCTACGTGGAGGGGCTGGAGAGCGGGCTGGGCGCCGACGAGCGGTACGACCTGCGGCGGGCGGCGCGCGCCGCGCTGCGCGACCGCGAGACGGGCGACGAGGCGGGCGAGAAGCGCGCCGCCGACTCGCCTGCCGAGCAGCGCGGCAAACGGGCGCGGCTCGAGGCGGGCGGCGAGGCGCCGCAGCCCGAGACGAAGCCGGAGACAGATCCGGAGACGAAACCGGAGACGGATCTGGCGACGAAACCGGAGCCAACGGCGGAGCCAAAACCGGAGCGGGAGTCGGAGTCGGAGTCGGAGCTGCAGCAGCGGCTGGTCAACGGCGACTGCGCGCCGACGCCGGCCGAGAACGGCCTGACTGAGGACGAGCCGCACGTGAACGGCGACGGCGACGGCCGGGAGCACGCCGGCTCGCCGCTGCTTCCGCCCACCAAAGTGAAGTCCGAGCCGGCGCCGGTCAAGGCAGAGTCGCCGACCGAGATGTCGCCGCCGCCACCGCCGCCGCCACTGCCTCCGCCTCCGCCGCCCGCTGGTGTCGTGAAGCCGGAGTCGGTCGCCGGAGACGCGGCGACGCCGGCGCCGCCGCCGGCCGCCGGCGCCGTCAAGGCTGAGCCGGCCGACGCGAAGCCGTCGGCACTGGACAGCCTGAGCGCCATCAAGCACCTGGCCGAGAACCCGGTGCCCGCCCCGTCCAAGGCGGCGTCAGTGATCCTCAGCACCCCCAGCTACAAGCCGCAGCTCAACAGCAAGCACATGATCAGCTACCTGAACGCGTCACTGGCGTCGCTCGGCGCCAACGGCTCGTTGAAGGAGGTGAACGGCGCGGTGCAGATCCCTGGCCTGGGCCTGGTGCCGTCCCAGTACCTGATGCAGGCGCTTCAGGCGCCCGAGAAGCTGTGGTTCAGCGTGCTGCCCAAGGAGCCGTGCGACTTCAGCACCATCACCGAGCTGTCGGACGACGAGGTGGAGTCGGTGGCGGCCGAGCCGGAGCGGCGCGCCGCGCTGCCCGAGGACGCGCCGCCCGACCCCGAGCTCGTCGGCAAGCTGGATGTGCACGAGGAGGCGCTGGAGGTGCCGCAAGGTCGGTGGCAGCTGGCCGGGCGCCGACGGGCGACTGGCTCGGTTGGGTTAATTTTTGGGTTGATTTTGCGTCGTTCGTCGTCGCGTGATATTTTGGAAGGGTTTCACTCGCCACACGTGGGGCGGCACGGCCATGGTTGCCGACTTCTCGTCTTTGTAACGGTCTCGGGATGGTTGTGCTCATGCTCGCCTTACGCGCCGTGGACACTCCCTGGGCCCACGTGTCTTCTGGCTGAGTTGTGACGTCGCGGTGCGTGGGCGGGTCGTGGTGCCGCGCTGGCCGCGCTCTCACGGAGGCCGTGTGCCGACAGAGTACAAGTGTGGCTGGTGGCGGGTCTCCGACGCGACCAAAATCGACCAGCTGACCAACGCCCTGCACAACCGGGGAATCCGCGAGAGGCCGCTCAAAAACAAGATCCTCACCTGCCGCGATACTGTACTGGAGTCTTGTGATACGGTAAGAGAGGCTCTAGCGGCGTCCCGGTACTCTTCGCACTGCTTATGGACTAAGGTGTGAATTGGGTTGTGCGGTGTGTCTGTCATTTGACCGAACTTTACATCATGTATGTCAGATATTGGAAACAGAAGATGTTTAGCTGTTCACGGGGATATCACGTTAGCCACCTGTGGTGACCTCCGTCAAGAGCTGCACATGGTAGAGCCAGGTGCTACATCGTTGCGTATTGTGTCGTGAAATGCTTATTAAACCCACTAACTGTATGTCTTGCGGTTGTAGCGAACAGAGAAAAATCGAATCTTAGTAAGTTGATGGAAAGAGACTTTGCCGCTTCAAAGTTTGGTTCAAGCGTGCTTGCACGTTCCGCTTTATGCAACACCCTTTATAAGCTTCTGTTGAGATAAGCAAGCGTTTTGGTAGTAGCATGCGTTCTTTCTTTTACAGTGATGACATTCAGTTCCATTTATACTCTTCTGTACCTGGTGCTAAAACTGCACTTCATCGGATTGCCTGTTGTACCCGGCTTACTGACGTTCCCTGCTACCGCCTTCTATGTATTCCCACGAAAGGTCTTATCTCGAAAACGCTGGTGTCGTATGTATAACTGTCGATAACCGGCTTGACGTGCGAAGAACTAACACAGATCTAACTTTATTCGCAACCTCGCCTGGCACGTCACAGTGG
>NW_023597054.1:43497812-43511730 GCF_011947565.3 Pollicipes pollicipes | reverse complement strand
GTGACCTGCCTTCAGGCAGTGCTCCGAGAGGGGCTGGCTAGAATGCCGCGTGGACAGAGGAGAGCGCTGTAGGAACCTGCAGAGCTAAAGCTGCGTGGAAGTAGCGTCGGCTTGTAAAGCGAGTGCACTAGTCACACTGGGCTGGGTGATTGCCCGTTATGACAGCTCTGATACTGGTGCACGAAAATGCAAGATATTTTCAACTGGTGCCTTTCGGCATTTGTTCCCGCGCAATATTACGAAGGTGCATGCAAATAAGCACAAGAAGCCATAAAAATAATTCTGAACTCACTTCAGCCTTGCCTGAGATGTAGTACGTACAAAGAGCATTGCCGTGCGTGGAGCACATGCTGTGCAAGGAGGCGTTTTCCCATATGTGAACCAGGACGGAGGTAGATACTTTACGGAGTGCACAGTACTTTGTGCTGTGTACTCGAGTACTTTTGTCCATTGCGTGCCCATCCCTATCAATCGCGTAGTTTTGGCGCGGTTTTGACGGTTGGGGAGGCCGCCTGGTTCGTGGATGCCGGCTTTTTTGTACATAAGCTATCGGCATCCTATCGGGAGGTGAGTGATTATGTGGGTTTGTAAGTGTTATGGCCTTGGTGGTTGCGTTGACTGTGCCCTCTGTGCACTCTCTTAAGTAGTAAAGGAGCTTATTGGAGCATTTTGACAGGCTTGAAATGTGCTTCCTCAGCCACGTAAACAATGGCACGTGCGTGGTAGGTGTGGGTGCGCGCGGGACTTCGATGGTCTTGACCGATGCGCCTTTCGTGTTGGGTAGGATTTTGGAAACTCATTGAGCACATTGTCTGAAGAGAGACCTTTAAGACTTAGGTAAGGCTTGGTACAAAGGCTTGGAGTACAAAACCCTCCATAAAAGAGGACTTATCGAACCAGAGGAGAAACTTTAAAATTGGGTGGGAATGCTTATGCCATGTTTGTGTACAATGGTACAAACCTTAACAAATTTCCTTAGGTATTGGAATCTGAGGTCTGTTTTTCTTTTTCATAAAATTTGTGTATTATATGAAGGTGATTTGCATCAATTTTTTGCTCCATTTATTTGCATCTAAAAGCAGCATGTGCTTTCAGCGAACCTGATTCTTGCATGTGTTCTGCTTATATGAATGCTGTTTGACATAATTTTAAGAAATCACAAAAGCACTGATGTGTAACATCCAAGGGAGGAGCAGAATGCACCTGCTCCCAAAGAGGGCAAGGACCAGATTTATTTTCCCTGTTGATCCTAGTTTGCAGGGAACTTATCCCACTAGACTGCCCTCTGTAACATGCAATGTGGTATCTTCCTTTGTTTGTCTCAAGTTTTAATTGTCTTTCTGTAAGCACATTGCCATACACATATATTTTTGTTTTGTTTTGTGACAAACATGTGCCCATCACATCACCTTACACATGGTGTGACATATGGGTTGAGGTTTATTTCAAGATACATCACTAGCAAGCACCTTTTGTAGGCAGTTGATTGTATGACATTGACTTGCATGCAGCAATCCTTTCTTTTGGACCAGGTAAATTTGCCACCAGTTTTAATTTGCCAGGTAAATTTGTCACCAGGTCAGTTTAGACATTTTGCAGCTTGGAGTGTTTGGTATGCTACAGAATAGCATGTTGGATTTTAAGTCAGCTGAAATATGTCGAGAAGCAACCATATGTATAAATTTGACAGTAAACAAGAATTGGCAAACACTGTAAAAAAGCTGATGTGCCATGTGGTCCGTCAGTGATTGGAGCTGTTACCTGTTATCCCCATTATGCGGTGGGACGTTGTGACAGTCAGACTTAAGTGTGAACCAGGTCATCAGCTCTACACATGCGAAGCACACAAAGGCCATGGTAGGTCCGGCCACAAAAATATAACACCATTGGTAAATGTTAACTAGACCGTTTGCATATCTCTCGCTGCGGCTGTAATCTGACACTGTAGCTGGCAGCAACCCGCAGGGGTGTAGTTTCCGATTCAGTTGGAGAGTTCCAGACCCCGTGCTTTGAGCAGAATATCAGCTGAGTCCGGGCAAAGCTCTTCTTTTTAATTGCAGAGGCAACTTTTGGCTTCCCAAACCTCGTGGTTAACCAGTCAATGCGTGGTCTATCAGATCAAAATGACAAGCAGACATAAGGTCACGTTATTGGCAGTGACTTTCTGCCTGGGTTTCCAAGTTTTGGCACGCTCCAATGGGCTGGTAGGAGATTCTGACATGTCATCTGATGATGAACCAGCATAGTTCGCCCTACATGACTCATTGCGATTTTCGCTTTTTGGGCGGACCATCGGGCGTGCTTGAAGTAGCCGCAGGTCGAAGTTGAACTAGGATGGAATTACTCTCACTTGCAAAGCAGAAGGAAGTGAGAGGTTTCGCGTCGCACCTGCCGCAGATCTCTGCGAGTCCTAGGGTCACTCGGTATACACTCGCACTCGCCGGCAGCCATCTCCGAGTTGCTTCGCTACAAATGGATGCCACGCAAGTTACGGGATCAAGGCTAAACAAATTTAAAGGTAAGCGGGTATATTTTTATGCAGAGATGGCAAAATTTGCTCATTTTTTCCAGTGCCAAATACTGACTCCAGAGATACGAAGCTAGAGACATGTGGGCCCCAGGCGTGGCAGTTCCCGCCTCGTGACGTGAAATAATGAACGCTGGGCCGCCTTAAGGTGGGCCGAGGCGGTGTTTAGCTATCTATTCCCGTAAGCAATATCCTGTCCACTGTGACTACTGCATTTGTAAATTCGGTCTCCTAGTACAGATGTCGCCAATCTTCGTCTTCCAGGCTGGATCTTTACGGCGGCATCTGTGATCCCGGTGGTATCGATGGATCGTTCCGTGCTCCTCCTCAAAGGTCCCCACCAAGCTGTCTGCGTCGCATAGCCCTCGTACTCTGTTTCGGTCCTTGCGATCGGTCGTCTCATTGACGTCCGTGCTATCATATGAAGATACTGCGGAGATGCATCATGGGTGGACGATATCTACATATCTGGCTAGGTTATGTGTATAATGCCGACAACATCGTTATCTGGCCGTGGAGGACGTTTGGGAGCGTTGTGCTTAAGTCTGTTTATGAAGCAGGAAATGAAATGCAATGCAATATAAATTAGCACGGTGCGGAAGCAAGTGTTTAAATCGAAGCGCCTTATCTGGAACAGGCAAAATAGTCAAAACGGTCCGTCATCTGAAGTTTTAAATGTTTGAGAAAACGCCAAGGTCGGAAACGAGAGTAGGATATAGGTCATGCCGGCACGGTACCTGAATCTTAACAAGCTTTACAACTTCACAAATGGTAATATAGCGAATCGCGTGAGAACAATGTATGTTAAAATTCTCGAATCGTCGGTCGGTCTGTCTGTCGCGTACGAATGCATTTGCGCTCGGCACCGATGCCAGCAGGCCACGTGAAATTGCGCGTGTGGCTAGGCCAGTGGGGGCAGCACTGCATTGCCTTCGGGACCGGATCCGGAGTGGCTGGGCGCGGTCGACGCGTGCAAACGTGCCGCAACAATGTAAGGCGGGCGAAACGTAAAATTGGCGAATGGCCCAAAAATTGCGGAACGCATGTTGCTACCGCGGTTCATATGTTGCTAAGGTGGATCACAGCGGAACGGTATCAAAACTTGTCGACTCAGAAACAACGGGCAATCTTACAGGCAGGAAGCGCATCGATGCACACCGAAGCCTGGTTGCAGCTCGTGGGTAAATAGCGTATTCGACGGTTTGGAGGGTTTTTCAAGGACTGTGATTTCATATTTTCAGATCAGATTTCGGTGACCCTAGCAAATAACAACATGAAGCCAACCGCATTGTACAGGTATTTTTACTATCCACACATCACGTAGCCAGCCTAATGCTGTGGGATGCATGATGACTCCAACATCAACCGGGTGAGGGGGCAGAGCGTCGCTGTTTCGAAAACAATTAAATTCATCCCGCTGGTGCATAAACTAAGCATTCCGCGTCCGTGAAATGGACACGGACGTAAGCCCAGTTCATGGCGTCCAGTGTCCGCCGAAAACGTTCTCGTATTTGGCAGTACTTGAACGTAATCCCAAAACCTCCGCCACTGCAGAACTCGCCGTTTCATCCGTGCAAAATGATTGCGTTCCCGTGTGTTGCTGAGACGAACATTTGGCCGGTCCCGCCGGCCGCGCGTATTGACGCCGACCGTCCCGCACCGTGGTCTAAGCCATTGAAGCATCATTTACGGGGCGATTCGTCGCATTTCTAATGTTGCTGCTGGGTTATTTGTTAAGAGAAGTTTTGGCTCCACCCATCATCGTTGTCACTGAAGAATTGTGATCAAAGGTAGCTAGCAACAAGCAAGTTTTTTATGCTTACCCGTCGGAATTTTGGGATGAGCGATTTGAGACCCGTTCTTTCCCCTGCGGGAGAAACTATTCTATGACTCTGGGTTCTGATGCCGCAGACAACCCCTACATGTTTGCCTGACAGGCCGGACGATGTAACCCAATTCAATCCCTTTGCAAAGGCACATTGGGCATTCTGGGTTTATCCAGGCTGACCTGAGGATTTCGTGAAATGCATTGCAATGATTTTGTGTAGTTCAGGCTGCCCCACGGGATGACATTGGCTATACAGGTGACTATTGGCTATGCAGCCCCACATTGGCTATACACCGGTGAGCTGTAATGAACACTTGAGATCGAAAGATCTACTACTAGTACTGCTGTCTGCTACTACCTACTACTGCACTGCACAACTACTACTACTACTGCTGCTCTATTTTTATTGATACCCATGCTGCCAAACCCCTACTGCTTACTCCTGCTACTCCTGCTTCTGCTACTGATATTGCTACCCCTACTGCTACTGCCACTCATGCTACGCCTACTTCTTCTTTTCTACTCATACTGCGACTCCCTGCTACTCATACTGCTATTACTACTAGCAACTGCTACTCGTGCTGCTATTGCCACTGTTTTGCCACTTTTGCTGCCACTCCTGCTACGGCCTACTGCTACTGCTACTCCTACTCTACTGCTTATCCTACTTCTGTTGTTATTCCTACTGCTAATACTACGACCACTTCTACTACTCATACTACTACTGCTATTGCTACTCCTACTCGTACTGCGACTCCTGCTACGCCTGCTGGCTACTGATGCTCCTACTACTCGTACTGCTACTCTGCTTACTCCTGCTTCCATTCCTTCTGCTACTGCTACTCTTTCTACTGCTACTCCCACTGGTACTGCTGCTCCTACTGCTATTTTTACTCCTACCGTTATTGCTACTCCTACTCTGCTACCCCACTACTACTACTACTACTACTACTACTACTACTACTAACTACTACTACTACTACTACTACTACTACTACTACTACTACTACTACTACTACTACTACTACTACTACTACTACTACTACTACTACTTCTACTACTACTGCTACTACTAGTACTACTACTATTACTACTACTACTTACTACTACTACTACTACTACTAGTAATACCACTACTACTGCTACCAATACTACTATTGCTACTACTACTACTACTACTACTACTACTACTACTACTACTACTACTACTACTACTACTACTACTACTACTACTACTACTACTACTACTACTACTACTACTACCAGTTATATTATATTTTTATACTATATATGCTATATTATATTATACTATATATATATATATATATATATATATATATATATATATATATATCGATTAGGTTTATGGCGCGTGTACATAATATTTCACGACGCGACCCTTTGCCCGAAATGTTGACATTCACGATGGCATGCAATTACCAGAGTGCAAGCGCGTTGTAAACGTGAATGGGGCATAACAATAGCGAGTGAGGGCGCCTTTTGAGGCGGGGACGGGCAAGACTATAGGAAACTGTGAGAATCACCAGCTGTGCAAATGATGCCAAAAACCTGGCCAACTAAGCTAAAGCTATCTGGTAACCGATGCCACTGGGCGTAATCAATTTGTTGCCAGTTACCAAGTGCCTGTCCTGAGGATATGACAGACACATGTGCACTGGAGCAACTTTCTTTGTGCTAATTCGTGAATAACATCGGTGACATACATGAATTTGCATTGATTTGCGTTGTAACAATTGAGGTTAAAGTATAACGAAAAAACGGAGGCGTTCTGAATAGCTGTTGGTCTCATTGAACAGACTATATGCCTACATTGAAAACCAGTCGCCATTCTTTGCCGATTGTCATAAGCCCCCCCCCCCCGCCCTATGTACGCACTTTAACATGCTTTTCATGAGGCAGTTCCTGATCGAATGACATAATCTCAGGTCGTCAACGCCTGGCAGAAGCAATGAGTAGGTCATGGACTTGGTTAGAAGATGACCCTGCGCGAAGTTTGATACCCGGCTGACGCAAAAACATTGCTCAGTGTGCAGGCAACGCCGCTATCAGTCGGCGAGCAAAAAACCTGTTTGTGGCACCGGCTGAATCATAACAGGATTATTTGCAGTGTCGTGATCAGCCCTGCATCTCCCTCAACCAATACAATCGTTCCATGTTGTCACTTGCTTTTCCTGGTCACAGAAGTCCTGAAGTGATTATCGCAGTAGGTTCAGCAGTGGCTGGCCACGGTCTTTCTAACAGGAGGAGCGGTGACGAAATCACAGTGGAAACAGTTAAGTTAAATGCATGGAAAAACTTTAAGGCTGTGGTTTGTGGCTATGGTATGCAGCGCCTCAAACAGAGGTCCGGGCTGGATTACCGTACGTTTTCAGAAAGTGGTCGTTGGTTTCTCGACCAGCTTCCAATCTATAAGTGAAAGCGTGGTGTGGTGTCTGTTGAGGCTGTATGAAATGCTGGTTGTCTTCTGTCCAATCCCTTGAAGCAAGATGTGTGGGGAAAAGTTAGCAAATCGCCAGTTTCGAATGTGCGTGGGTCTGAAATGTTGTTACCCGTGTCTGTGTCTGAAATGTTGAAATGACCAGAAGGAAGCATGTCTGGTTTTTTGGGATAAAAGTGGTACATAAATCGGCGATGGACTGCTCTTGGAAGTTGAAATATATAAGATGCACAAAGTACAAAAACCAGCGACCTGGTGCCCATCTGTACCGATGTCACGTGGTGGAGGTATGGCCGTGGTATCAACGCCTCGTTTCTTGGGTCCGCTGGTGTCGGCCTGCATTCATTCTGTCATTGTCTTCATGCTCATGACAATCCTGCTAGGAACTATGCTTCTTGCCTATGATTACACGATATACTTCTCCCTGACTTCCGAGAGCAACAAAGCGCATGATTCCTCCAGCCCTTTCCTCCCCCAGTAAAATCTCCGTCTGAAATAATCACTGGCTGACTGTGAGGGTTATGACTTTCTGACTGTAAGTATAGGAGGCATGGATGGGGACAGCAAACAGGTTATGCACTGTGTTTCGAACTGTTCAGAAATTACAGCTGGTAAGCATGACGGGACTCTTTCAATCCGCGCACAAAAATGTACGGTTTATATAGGCGTGGCGGACGGCACGGTATCGCATTATGCCCGCTGCTTCACTTGAATTATGGCAACCATGCTACTGGAGTTCAGCATGTTTGTTTCAGTGTGTGATTTTTGCGTTGGACTGTTGCAAATGAGCTTCTGATTCTGACAGACTGTGATTCTGCATTACTTAATGGTGTTCAGATTCCGGGGTGGATGTTCCCCGGTGCAAGATGCATTATCAAGTTTGCCGAAGATCCACTGGCATGTATTGCTCTGCTTTCTGACATCCGGCAAGTTCGGAATGCTAAGGGGGTTTTCACGTCCTTCATTCATAATGGATGTCGTGGGACCTATGGGAACATAACGTTGTGTACGATTTGTGATGCTCTTTCAATAGTTTTGAAGGATTTACTAAGGTTCTTGAACCGCTATTTCGGCGAATGATTTTTTGGGGATTTAGGGGTGGTTGCAAAATCGTGTCAGATGGTATCCTTATATCCGAGAATCACTTAACCTTTACGTAAAATCTTCATGATCCAAGGTCCCTTTGTCTTACAAAAGCTCCGATGAGATCTTGGCTTCACTTCTAAGAACGCGCCAATACGCTGCAGAGGTAGATCGGTAGCTCATGTAATGTATGCCCTGCGTTCAGTTGCTCGCCAGCCAACGCCTGCGCCGCGAGATTGATGGTTCTACAGATCTGCTGCGCTGCTGTCAGTATGAGCAAGGCCGCTGGCCCGGCGAGTCTTGCCGCCATCAGACCAGTAATTACGTGTGCTCGGCGCCAGCCCCGCCCGTCTATCACACTCTTGACGAGCTGGTATCTTTGCAACCACTGATGACACCGTTCTCAGCAGCAACGGGCGCAGTTATCCACAAGTTGTGGTGTAATCTTAACAATATGCTTGCGTGCAAGTGGTTTGATCCGGCGGCGTTTTCCTGTAACATTGTGGCGACGCCGCAACCTCACTTTCCTTGTTTGGTTAGCATGGGTAACGGGATATTCGAAATACCCAAAGAAAGAGCACGGGTCGAGAGCACGTCAAAAGTTCGGTGCTGAGCGGCCCGGTGACTCGGGACCAGCGCGGTCCGACGGCGGAGGCTCGGACAATCGCAGGGGCTGAAGCTTGGGCCCAAGCGCGCGGATTCAGTGCTATCGCGCGCAAACCGTGCATCCGCCGCTTCGATGCGTTTTCAAGGATGAACGCCTCATGTCAGCAGCCTGGCCGGTCCAGAAATGAAGTCTGCTGTGCTACGTTGGCGAACGTATATACGCTCCACAAATGATGACGCGGTCTCAGTACCACTCAATCCATAGGTGCGCCAGTAATAGGTCAGGAAGCTTTCAATGCCCCCTTTGCCAGAACCTTTTTACGATGCGACAAGTCGTGGTCTGAATCGAAATGGTATAGAACAAACTGGGCCATGAAAACTGCGCCGGCGTGCGGGCTAGTTAACGGCGATCATAACCCACCACAAATACGTTGGAAGGTCCCAAGATGTTGAAAAGCTTGTAAGCAACAAGCTTACCGTATCAGTAGGCAGCGTTTTTTTGTATTTAAATATTCATTCCCAACCTTTGAGCAGATGGATGTCTTGGATCAGAGCCCATGCTATGCATTGCTGTTGCGTGATCGTGACTCCACAGTCCAATCGTGAAATTCCAAGTCAACAGTGGAATTCAGTGACGAAGGTTTGACGTGCCGTACTGCTCGGCACTGCTCTCCTTGGTCCGTGACGTCACCCTGACCTAAGCGTGCAGATTTGCAAGCGACATTACTTGTCATACGGACTGGGTTCGAGTCTGGCATGGCCTGGTAGTTTTAATCGAAGAGGCCGATAGACTCAGAGCTGCCTGGCATCCTCGGTGATTGCGGTCAGAGTATTAATTACATTATTATCCATGCTTTCCTGTCGCGTTGGCATACTGAGGATTAATGAGGGCGGACGCTGGTTTATGTCCGCGTGGGTCATTACCTGTTTGTGTTTAACTCTACGCTTCGGGGCAGAACACCACACTGGCGGCTATCACCGGCCAGCTTCAGACCGCTGGCTCAGCATGCGGTGTTCTGCGCACTGTTTGCGTTCAGTGTGGTGCTGCTGGTCGCAGAGATCAACGCGATGCTTCCAAGCACCCCAAGGTGACTGCGTCGACCATTAAATGATCTAGTGAAGGCCAGGCACCCTCGATTTGATTTATGTCGTATTTTAGGATTTCGTGTGGTGTACACTAGGCTTATGCGTGATTGCGCTCGAGTGGAGTTGAACCGAGTGTTTTTTCACAACGCTGGAACTGATTCCTAGTGGTTCGTCAGAGCTGCGCAACAGTGATGAGCCGATTCCGATTCAGGCTCACCAGATGAATCTTCAGAATGCGATTACTGTTGGAGTCAATACCGTGACAGTAGTTTGGAAGAGAAATCGTGTGGACGTCGTTAAGGCATGTATGATAGACATCTTTGGTGGTTAATCGTAAAGTGCGTTTGTTCTTTTACTATGGACTTCAATTCGGTAATGTCACCCATCGTGGGTGACCCAACTCCGCTTCAGGCTGACGATTTTTTTTCAAAGAACTGACGATTTTTTTCAAAGAACTGACGATTTGTTTCAAAGAACTGACGATTTTTCAAAGAAACTGATGATCTTTTCAAAGAACTGACGACTTTTTCAAAGAATCGACTCACGCCGACCCTACGGACATTTTGTCGATGCGAAGTGGGTCTGACTCCACCAGGAATAACGCGCATGCGTGGCGCACGCACACAAAGGATCAGGTCGGTGCCGAGGTGTTACAGAAGTGGCAAATTATTGATGCTGTGTGGCAGCGATGTTTATGGCTTGTTCCCAGTTTCTGTGTGTTGTCTTTATCGAATCAAAGCATAAGAGGCCCGAGTAGTTGCACTACTTTTGTTCCCTGTGTCTGCTCCGTCGGGTGATTTGGTGATGGCAGAGTCCAGGTCGGCCGGCTGTCCCGTCGGTGGTGGACTCCGCCCCGTGCCGCAGCGCTGGCCGCCAACTTACATCGTTTTCGCAACTCTGGTTATGCACCTGCGTGCCCAGCCGTCTAAACATCTCGCGAGTGAGGATTTGAGGCCTGAATTTGTTAATCTAGTGCAGACCAAAAGTAACTTTACGGTACTGAGAAATTTGTCCTGACTATCGGCTGTTAACTTAACGCATAATAATGATGGGGTGATTGTAGGGCAGTATAGCTTGCTCCCCCAAAACAAGCTGGCAGCTACCCTCCTGCTCCGACTGTTACGGTGCATTTTGCATCCCTTGTTTGCGCATAGTATCAAATAGTCTGATCCCTTGAATGGCTGCTGTTCCATGAGAACTGTCATTAAGTGCAAGTTTCCCAACCTACCCTTCCATGCCCCATCTCGGGAAGGTGTCCCACGATTTCGCAACAACTTCTCAGAATTGGACCCTCTGGTGGCTGCTGTCGTTGCGCCACCGTCTTGCGGCCAGCACGCACCGCTCGCGATTTTTACCGGCCATTTCGCCGCCAACTGGCGAGGGAACATTATTTGGCTGTCACCGGGCGTGCGTCGTGCGTGCAGCGCGCACGTCTGGCTCGAGGCGGGCCTGAACCGGCCCGGGGGCGCTCGGCGGCCCGGCGGCCCCCAGGCGGTGCCGCGGGACGGGACGGCGGCGAGCGACGGGACCGGTGCCGGAGCGCGGGGCCGCGGCAAGGGACAGGACGGAGCCGGTGCCGGGGGACGGGGCCGGTGTCGGAGGACGGGGCCGCGGCAAGGGACAGGACGGAGCCGGTGCCGGGGGACGGAGCCGGTGCCAGGAACGGGGCCGGGGCCGGGGGACGGAGCTGGTGCCGAGGGACGGGCTCGGTGCCGAGGGACGAGGCTGCGGCGAGGGACGGGGCCGGTGCCGGGGAAGGGGCCGGTGCCGGGGGACGGAGCGGGTGCCGGGGGACGGAGCCGGTGCCGGGGGACGGAGCCGGTGCCTGGGGACGGGGCCGGTGTCGGAGGACGGGGCCGCGGCAAGGGACAGGACGGAACCGGTGCCGGGGGACGCGGCCGCGGCAAGGGACAGGACAGAACCGGTGCCGGGGGACGGAGCCGGTGCCGGAGGACGGGGCCGCGGCAAGGGACAGGACGGAGCCGGTGCCGAGGGACGGGGCCGGTGCCAGGGGACGGAACCGGCGCCGGGGGACGGGGCCGGTGCCGGGGGACGGGGCCGGTGCCGGGGACGGAGCCGGTGCCGGGGTACGGAGCCGGTGCCGGAGGACGGGGCCGCGGCAAGGGACAGGACGGAGCCGGTGCCGAGGGACGGAGCCGGTGCCGGAGGACGGGGCCGCGGCAAGGGATAGGACGGAGCCGGTGCCGGGGGACGGAGCCGGTGCCAGGGACGGGCCGGTGCCGGGGGACGGGCTCGGTGCCGAGGGACGGGCTCGGTGCCGAGGGACGGGCTCGGTGCCGAGGGACGAGGCTGCGGCGAGGGACGGGTCCGGTGCCGGGGACGGGGCCGGTGCCGGTGCCGAGGAACGGGGCTGCGGCGAAGGATGTAGCCGATGCCGGGGGACGGGCCCGGTGCCGGGGGACCTGGCCGGTGCCGAGGGACGGGCCGCGACGAGGGACGAGTGACAGCTTCTATAATGTCTCCGTTGTTGGACGGCACTTGCAGCTGCTCTGGCGACGGACGTTTCGACCTATTGCGTCCATTGCTCTTGCGAAAGCTGAGGCGTGGACGACGAAGACATGTCATGAACCGGCCAGCTCGTGGTTTTTAATCCAGGCGTAATTCCCCAGGGCTACGGCGTCGTTCCACCGCTGTTTTTTAAGCAGAGCATTTCAGGCTGCTGTATGAACGGGCTGCCGTCTGAGGCTCGTGATATCTTGTGATGCAATCTGTGAGCGATGAGCTTATAGTTGTGGCATACGAAATCGTGCTTGATTATTTGTTAACGCACCCAACTCGTTAGTTCAGGTTATTCGTTTCATAATTTATTTCAAGCCGTTATGCTCGCTCATACCGGAACTGGGCCTCAGCACAACCCTTCAGACTTAGCAGTATGTGGCTCCTTTGAGATCGATCTATTCTGGGTTCACTCCTGCATACTGCCCGCGAGGTTGTTCTGTGGGTGCTTTCTGAATTTGATAACACATTTTCGCGTCAAAAGATTTGTGGTTGACATGCGCCCTTGTTCTAACCGCAAAAATTAGTTATTTGATGCACCAACGATGTTTTTGCTCTCTCTCTCTCTCTCTCTCTCTCTCTCTCTCTCTCTCCTCTCTCTCTCTCTCTCTCTCTCTCTCTCTCTCTCTCTCTCTCTCTCTCTCTCTCTCTCTTCTTCTCTCTCTCTCTCTCTCTCTCTCTCTATCTCTCTTCTCTCTCTCTCTCTCTCTCTCTCTCTCTCTCTCTCTCTCTCTCTCTCTCTCTCTCTCTCTCTCTCTCTCTCTCTCTCTCTCTTCTCTCTCTCACACGCACACGCACACGCACACGCACACGCACACGCACACGCACACGCACACGCACACGCACAACCACACGCACAGCACACGCACACGCACACGCACACGACACGCACACGCACACGCACACGCACACGCACACGCACACGCACACGCACACGCACACGCACACGCACACGCACACGCACACGCACACGCACACGCACACGCACACGCACACGCACACGCACGCGCACACGCACACACACATAGAGGCCTGTGTCCCTTCACTCGGGACATAATCCATTGCCTCGTGTACACACTTGAATGGAATGACGGCGAATGCTTCGTTTGCGACATCTGTGAGCCCCGTAGCGGAGTTGCGGTGGAGCTGGGGGTATCGGCTCAGCAATCCCGTTAGCCTGCACTTTACAACGGGTGGGCCGGAGCCACGTTCGTGGGCCGTTTAAGCACATGTGCGGGATGGAATGCAGGACGGGAACTCGCCCGATACTTGTGCTGAGTGCATTGATGGACGAACAGCACCGCTGCTGTTGCGTGAGTTTTACATTTCGATGTTGGCAGTGTTCTTCACTTGCTTGATCAGCACTCAGTACCGCTCAATTTCACTGAGATCATCTCTGTTTTAATGGTGCTAGGTGTGTTTGGAGCGGCCGGCGCCGTCGTGATCGAAAGTTCTGTTAAGGCAGAGGTCCGGGCTCAACGTTTTAAAAATAACATTGTAATATCTTGCAATTTATTTCATGTTAGGTAACATTTGTTAGGGATTTGATGTCACATTTTTCATCATGTGCAGTTTCTATTACCTTGTTGTTTGCCACGACGAGCTTGACTGGTGCTCCGTAAAGTGGTGTAGAGGATAACGTCTCCCTGTTGCCGCCTGTGTTTCAGAATAGCCGTGTGCGTCAGCACAGGAAAACGTTTGCGATTGGTGACGGACCCCCGAACAGCAATGAATTAACCAAAGAAATACTTTGTGAAAACTACGAATTGTTTCAGCACCCGACCAAGTCTTGCGGCTACCTGCGAAACGCCTC
>NW_023597054.1:43468026-43496812 GCF_011947565.3 Pollicipes pollicipes | reverse complement strand
TGCGGGGAATCACTCAACGTGATACCAGCTGCTTGAAAGGGACTGACTCATTCAAGATTGCCTGCACACCCATCGAGTGGCGGATGCGAGCTAGCAGTTTAAGAAGCTTGAATTTGAAAGAGGTTGCAAATGCTGTCTTGTTTTCCGAACGTCTGTGCGCGTGCGGCGATGCTGTGCTGTGCCGGTGTCGCTGCCGCGGGCGGGCTGCCCGTCCCTGCCGGCGACGGTGCACGCGCCGCGTGTGACCTGACCGCCGGCCTGTTTCAGCACACTCGATCTTCGGCGGCGCCGCCGCGGCCCGGGCCTTAACCCAGATGCTGATGTCCCGGCTTTCACGATGATTGCCGGCCGCGGTCGACGGGTCGTCGTCCCGCAGCGGCGGCGCACGCGGCCCCTGGCATCCCATGGCCGGCACGCAGGACCATCGGCAGCATGTCACACAAGCCAGTGAGTAGTCGTTGCGCGGGGTCGACGCGCGTCGGCAAACCGCTCCAGACGCCAGCCGGCCTCGGTGCCTGTGCCCGCGGCCCTGTGGCCGGCCCTGTCATCCCGGCCGCGGCGGCGGCCAGACCACGTTCGCCCGTCTTAGCATCGCGGCAGGTGGTTCGGTGCCAATGTCATCAGTCCGGCAGAGTGGTCCCAAGCCGAGAGTGGTCGTCCGCCAGGACCTGCATTTGCCCGCTCGTGGTCGGAGTCGGCGTCCGGTGGACAGGCTCTCGCAGGTGGAGTGGTCCACACATGTCTGCACTCCCCGCACTGCAGCAGATCTCGGCCTTCTGGCAGGCCAGTGTCGGATGGCGTCTACTATTGACCTTGCCCACGCGCACCAGGCACCTCCACACCACAGTGCAGTCACCAGCAGTCATCAGACGCCCTCACACCCCAGCAGTCATCAGACGCCCTCACACCCCGGCAGTCATCAGACGCCCTCACACCCCAGCAGTCATCAGACGCCCTCACACCCCAGCAGTCGGCGGCGGTACAGTCAGGCCGGTGATTCAGCGTCCACCGTCCTGGCGGCGGCGCAGCGGTCCGTCTCGGTCCCGTCCTCACACGTCAGCCTCGTCCAGCCGCGTGGTCGGTGTCGCGCCACGGACGCGCGGGCTTATTGGAATGGGATGTGCTGTGACAACGGACAGCTCGCGCACAATCGCCGGTCACCATCATCACCGCGGTGGAATCAGCGGCGGGCTTCCCGTGCTCGCTATCAGTCCGCACTTTATCAGGCGGCGCGGGACCGGCGATTAATAGACACGAACACGGCCCGGCCCTTTCACGTGCCGTACTCTTCTACCGAACACCGGCCTGACGGGAATCGGTATGCACCGTGAACGTTAGCCGACAGACCACTCCATTCATTCTCCTGATTTACGGCCTCGGCGATAGAGATCATCGTACCAAACACTCCATCAATCCTTATAGGCTCCGGCCGGCGCAGCGCCCACGTGCCGGTGTTGTTAGTGTTGACGTTTCCTTCTGCTGCGCTGTCTGCAGCGTGGCGAAGACGTGTCGCTGCTCCGAGTACCCCACTCTTGTGTCCAGGAGCGCGGCGCGGGGCGTGACTGCGCCAGGTGTGCCCCCGTGACGCCGCTGCCGTTGCTGGCAGCGCCGGCCACGCGCGGCCGCCGACACCTCTTACTTTCCACCTCGTCATACCCTTGCTCTCCGCTGTGTGGTGTCGGATCGTGCTCAGCTCCCGTCTGTGTCTTGTCTCCGGTGCTGGACCGCAGCACCTCGGGGTGACCGCGTGGGTCCCGGGAGTCGAGTGCAATATGGCATAAAGAACTCTTATTTGCAAGGCTGGAGCTAGAGTCACGACCCCTTTAAAGCATTATTTAACGACGCAGGTTGGTATCAGCCGTTTTCATCGGCGATATGATCCGTTTGTGCATAATTTACCACCGCTTCCGGATACCGAACGCACGCGCTGGAGCCCGACATTTTACGGTGACACGACAGACCCCGGAATATTCGACTAATACCCCTTTCAATGAGATTGTATATATATATATATATATATATATATATATATATATATATATCCCATCAACATGAATGCAGCATGCAACTTGTTCCGGCCATCGTTCGGGTCATTTCCGACATTCTTTTACGCACTCAATTTACCGCCCGCTGTTTTGCTCCATTTAATATGATATATTTCAACTTGACGCCGCCCAGAAATTCACGCCACGCGCCACAGGCCGTGACAGAGCTCATGGTTTTTGAAGGCCACCCCGCTGTCAAAGCGTCGCCGTCACTGGAAGCCGACTTGGCTGTGGAGTCCGACAGAAGCCCGCGGTGGGAAGTGCCGCCAAGCTGTGCAGCCTGTCACGGCGTGACGCCGCTGGCCGGGTCGGCGGGTGGCCGCGCCCCCGGCAGCCGCGTCCGAATGGCGTCTGCCGCGACGACGGCGGCTCCACGCGGTCCGGGGAGGCTGTACGGGGACGCCGGCGCCCCTACCGCCCGGGGTCCGGCGGACGGACGCAGGGGGGGGGGGGGCTCTGGGCCGGCCGGGCGCCGCGAACGTCCGCCGCTATCAGGGGCCTGGCTGGTCGTGGTTGCCAGTGGCGGCGGCCCGTTGGTGCGGGCGCTGGATGCAACTAGTCTTTCCGCTGAGAGCATCTATCGTCCATGCATATAGCAAGCGAACCTGGGTGATGCAATCTGTGATGGCGAACACGCGCCTGACGGGCCGGGCCGGGGCCGGGACCGGTTCGCGCGTTCACGTGAGGGTCAGCAAATGAGCCGGCCGCCAAGGTTTGGATATCAACATTCCTGATGTAATGAATCCCGTAACATAATTGTTTACGCGGAAATAGGTGTCGGAAGGTGCGGTAATATAGTTGGGTGCAGCACGAACGAATAACACGATTCAACAGGTGATGTGTCAGTAAGTGCATGCGATGGCAAGCCTTTGAGCAGGTTGTGCGGCAGTAGCATTCCCATTTCCACTATCATACGGCTCCTAGCAAGCTTCTGACGTAACCAAAGTAATTGCCAGTACCCTGGACGGTGAGACCCGACAAGGGCCTGGTTATGGCGGAATCCGTGACGTGGGCGCCGGGTCAGGGCGCGAGGGGGCGTTTTGACCTGACATAGGTCAGGAGCATGTCCCCGCTCGCCACGGCCCGTCTCAGTTACAAGCAGGGCGGTGTTGGTACAGTGTGCCCCTACACGGCGCCTCACTGGACTGGCTGGTTTGGCTTGAATTCAGCCAGATGTGTGATTTAAGCCGTAGATAGGTGTCTGGGGCCGGTTACGTTAAAATCATGAAGGCTGAAGTGGGAACTTGGACTTCATGGTAGCCTAAATAACATAGCTCCTAAATCTGGACGCCGGATTTGGATGTCAGCTATGCGTGAGCGGCATACGCTATCAGAATATGATGCAGTCTAAGTTCTGCTTACTTAAAAAAAACTCGTCGATAATTCCATCCAAGGCCCTCCTGCAATGCAAGTCATTGCTCTTCCGTAACCGTGCGCAGCTCCTAAACCCGGCCCACAAGCATCTCACGGAATACATTCCGCGATGACTGAGCGGCAAACTAGGGTATTCTGGGCCGGACTCCCGCCCTGCGCGGAATCAAGCGGCCGTGTGGTGACGAGCGCCGCCAGCCTCGCCTTGCGAGCGAAGGACGGGGTGGAGCGGAGGGGGGGGGGGGGCGTTTGGCGACAGCTCGGGTGGCCCAAGTCACGACCCGGCCTCAGCAGTCCCCGCAGTCGGTGCACACGCCCGCTTTTGTACCGGCGACGACATTTCGCCCTTGGACACCGAACCGCTGGCGACGGGTTTCCCGCAGCTGCACTGCCGTCACGTTTGCGCCGCGTCGCGCCCACGCGTCGGCAACAAGATGAGCGCCGCCGCCCCGAACCCATGCGGACGCCGCACGAGCTTTCCAACGTGGTAATTTGCAGGATGTCATCATCTGGGGTTGCGCGTGCATTGACAGGGCCGGTTGTCGCCCGCCACTGCGGCCGGGGCGCTGCCGCTGATAAATGGCGACCGAGGCCTTGCGTGTATCGGGTTGTCAGTTGTTGTCAGCGCGATCAGCTTGCCAGTACATTCATTCATTTGCATGATGTTCCGGCTGCGGAACAGAACGCCGGAGCTCGCTGGCTTCGGTCCGAGCCTCACTACTGGCGCCGGCACAAACGTGGACAGGTGACCGGTTTTGTTTGCTGTTTGAGCGACCGGCTGGCTTTATGAGTTTGGTAGCTGCCCGCCTAGATCCAGCGCGGTGTGTTTCCGACGATCTCCGCTCAATCAGCGCATCGCCAGTGGGCCCGTCCAGCAACAGCGTGTCGAACAGCCGGGCCTTGGTCGGACACGATCGTGGCCGCCGAGCAGAGCGACAGCAGGGCCCGGGGAGCGCCTCAGCCGACCGGACGGGCGTGGGCAGGCGGCGGGGAGGCAGTCGTGCCGCGCGGCCGGCCCACGCCGCCGGCCCGGCACCGGCGTCAGCTGGCGACAGGCCGGTGACGTCACGCGCCCCGCCGGCCGTCCCAGTTGTGGGTCGGGATTGTGCGGGCCAGATAGGGCGCGGCGCGTCGGGCGCCGCGCGGCGGCGTGCGCCCGACGCGCCGCCAAGCCAAACAGGAGCCGACGCAGCCCCGGAGGCGGCGGCGGGGAGAGGCGCCGCGCGCGCGAGAGAGAGCCGGAGCGGCCCGCCTGTCCGCCGGCACGCCACCGCGTGACGCCAGCTCCGCCGGGCAGTGTTGTTACGCCGATGAATGGCTGGCCGTATGAATGGCCACAAATCACGTCGGTCCGATGCTGACCGCGGGAAAGGAGGCTGGTGTGCACCAAACGCGTGCTGTATCTGAGGGGCTGACCGCGCGATCCCCCGGGAAGGTGTGACCTCACATGTGTGTGGGGACCGGTGTTCGGCGGTGTGTGGTGTGACCATGTGTTTTTGCTGGTGCGGGCGCAGTCTGTACAGGGACAAGTAGGTGTTTAAGTGGACTGATGGCTTGCGGGAAAGTTCATCATTCTTGTTTTTACTACATTGAGCAGTAAATTGCAATTCCGTTGGGCCGTTTTCGAAGCCCACAGACGCTCGAGCCTGTGAAATGCTGTCAGTTTCGCTATTGGTCTTCGCTCGTAACGCCTCGGACTGAATTGCAGCCGCGATGGTAGCAGTAATAGGTAGTATTCGCTTCTCAATCCCCGTCGAGTCCGTGCGTAAGTCCGAGTCCCTCAGAATCTTCACGGCCTAAGACTGCACCTGGCAATAAGCTAGATACTACACAAACCAAGAGCGTGCACTTGCCGCCATGTACACCTTTAAGCCATCCAGTTTGTGATCAATCCACTCCAACCAGGAGGCCCGACGTGCGTAATGTGGTATCGCTTTCAGAATGATTGTGGTTTGCTTCACGTTGTTGGTATCGCCTCGAAGTCGTCTCTCTTGGCTGTCACCGCGAACGCAGCTATGGGTGCGACCGCATCCGGACGCAACCGTTTGACTGCAAGGCTTGTGTGGGGTCGGCCGGGGCAGGCGGTAAAGCGAGCGCTCGCGCGCCCCGCGGCCGTGTGTGTGTATGAGCTGGCGGCCCGAGTGCGGCGCGCGCCTGACGGCCGGCCGCCCGCCTCTCTCCGCAGACGCCGCCTGGATCAACTTCATGCAACCAGATGGCGGCGCAGGACTACCTGAGCCGGCTGCAGTCCGGCGCCGCCGCCGGCATCCACCCGCTGGCCGGGCTCGGCTACGAGGCGCTCGCAGGTGAGAGGCACGGGACGGGGTCGGGTCGGGTCGCTGCGGTCCCGCACCGCGGCCTGAGGGCGAGCGAGGGACCCGGCTCCAGTGCGGCGCCCTGTCGTGCTACGCAGCTCTGCACGGTGCCCGCTCGGAGCGGGCAGCCTGCCGGTGGCGTGTTTGGCCCGTGGCTCGAGCCGGCCGTCCTGGGCGGCCGCGGCCGTGAGAGCGGCCGGGTGCGTCGGACCGGGCCGGGCGCCGGCCCGGCGCCGTCAATACAACCTCGTCGCCCCCGGCCAGATGGCACGGCCGGCGACGTCGGCGCGCCCCGCGCGGCCGGCCACACGTCCGCCGCGCTGGGCCGGCGCCCTCCCCGTCCGCCGCCGGCGCCGCCAACCGGCGGCGACAGCGGATATGCCGTGCGTCTGTCGGACGAGAGCGGACGGCGGCCAAAAAAGATGGCGTGGGTAGCCTGCGAACGCTCGGCGGAGCATGCGAAGCCGAGACTCAGTCAGAGACTGACTGGGACCTGTTGATTCCAGGAATGAAAGCGCACGGTGGTGGAAGCCCCAGCAGCTCTTCGTCCAAAGAGTGAGTCTTCCGTCTATGTCGATTTGAGCCTCGTCTGGGTGTTTAAAATAGACACCAGGCGTTGACCCGGGTTGGAAGGGTGGGCGGCCGCGTAGTGATTTATTCCCCAGCATGGCAGGCGTGTTCGATCTGATGCGAATCGAGGAGTAAGATGGGCAAAAAGTGTGGCTGTTCCCTGTGTTGGAGTTCTTGATTGGCATCCTTTTAATCTTCACGTGTTCCGAGAACTGCTCCGGAATTCTGCCACGTCGGAGTTCAGTGCACGTCTCAACGCCCACCCGCTCCATTCCAGATGCTTTCCTAACATGGGCGGATTTATACAAAGTCGTGTTAGTTCTCTTATCGTCCGTTTTTAAGACCATACAACAGTAAGCATTACGCTTCGTCCCAGTGTTACGAGTGGATGAGCCGAGTAGTATGAAGCCGACCAGCGTTGTGTTGTGAGGAAGAGATCGGCGACAAAAAAGACCAAGGTCGCTTGTTGGCTCTGAGTTTTGTTGGGGACCCTTTTAAGACTTCATTGTGGTCGCAAACAAAAGACTACCCCGTGCGTCATTGCGACTTAACGACACACTCAGCTACTGGGGTGATATGACGTCGCCTGTCTCTCATCCTGATAAGAACGGCGAAAGACTGTCTCATTTTCCATTCCGTTATGCCTTGATTTTCACGGGCACGTCTCGTGTGCGTGTGCGTGTGTGAGCGCGCGCGTGTGTACTTGTGTGCGTGTCTGTGTGTGCGTTACCCCGCTCACGTGCCAGCGTTTGGTGCGCCGCTCATGCCTCCGTCCCGCGCCGCTGGTGTCCCGTCCCACGCAGCTCGTCCTCTCATCGCTCGCCCCGAGTCGGGCCGGCGCGCGGGGCGTGCGGCGCCTCGCGCCCGGCGGCGGCGGTGGCCCGTCGGCGCCGTTCTGTACCGGGCGGGCTTGGCCGGCTGTTTCAGTAGTCCGGGCGGCCTTCAGCTGCCGGACGGTACCGAGATAATCAAGCACACCTCGTCCATCAGCGGCCCCAAGGTGCCCGGCACCACCAACCGTGGCCGCAAGAAGACCATCTCGCTGGACCCGCCGTTCCCCGCCGGCAGCGGCGCCGGCGCGCTCTCGCACGGCGTCTCCTCCATCCTGGGCCGCTCGCCGGCCACCGAGGTACGTTCGGCTGCCCGGCCGGGCGTCCGCCGCGCCGTGCGCATTGTGGCGGACTGGTGCTGGTGCTGGTGCTGGTGCTGAGCTGCCCGCACCGCTAGCGCCCCTCCCTGTTGCCCGACCGTGTGCGGCGAGGGAGCGAGTTGTGCTGTACGGTTCTCGCTTGGAGCTGGTCTCCGCCGTCCTACGCTTGGGTCATCCCAGAGTAGCCTGTGGCCGTTTCCTGAATGCAGCAGTGGTGGATGGGGCGGCAGGTCCGTGTCCCGCCGTTTGCTGGCGGCAGGCGATTGAGCCATGCGAGTCCCTGATGGTATCTTTCGATTGACGATCTTCCCGTGCTCGTTATCCATTATAAGCACTGCCCACTGACACGTAAATCACTTTTGATTGCCCCCGAGGAGCGACCGGCGTGTCTTTCGATTGCAACCGACCCGAAAGTGGGCGCCTTTGGAAGCGGCCGGCGGCGCTGTACGGACCCTGTGACCTGACCTGACCTGACTTGACCTCCCCTCTGCCGGCAGACGCGGCTGACGGGACAGCGTCACCATCACACCGACGTCGTCCAAGTCCACCAGCGATCGGCTGCGAGAGCTCGAGATGCTCGGAACCAAGGTGGAGATAAAGCCAGTTGCTAAGGACTCTGGCGCGGTTAGTGGGAACTGAGTCAGTTCTAACTAACACCCGGCGCGGCCGGCGCGGCCCGCGGCGTTCGGTAGCTCACGCTAAGCCGCCTCGTGTGCTAACCGCCTGACGGGCGCCGCGGGATCGATGCGGCGACGTTGGCTGGCGGCGCGAGCTTCCGTCGGCGGCTCGCTGCGGCCTCAGCGACCTGACCGTGCTTGGCCGTGCCGTGCCTGACACACTGGCCCGGCTGGCAGGCCGTGGTGCATGCGCCGCACGCGTAGCCGCCACTCGGGGGGTCTGCATCGCTCCTGCTCATAACCTAGAGGCTTGGCGCGTCGTTAGTGATCGACAGGATGACAGTTTGCGGTGGGCAAGTGAGGCATTGCGCAGCTTCGGCCGTCACTGACACGTGCTGAGGCCGGCATGTGGCGCAGCGTAGTTGCGTTTTCTCTTCCCCTCGGCAGTGCGCTTCGCAAAAGCGAAATGAAACAGTGCGCTGTTAACAAAAGGTCTGCTGGTTGGAATCCTCGACTCTCACATGGGGGGTCTGCATTCTAAACCCGGTTACGTCATGGTCCCGTGGCGCCAGCACGACCACCGTGGTCACTGACGTTCCATGAAAAGGCCCGCGATGGCGCGCGCAACGTTCCTTTTACAAAGGCGCGCTCCCCCCGCCGCGTGTATGTATCCCCGGAGCTCGGCCGGTGTCGCCGCCGCCGCCGCCGTCGCCGCTGACTCAGGCGGCGTGCCCGGCCACCAGGTGGGCCAGTCGGCGTCGACCTCAGGCGCCCAGGTGACCATCACGCCGGTGGCCTCCAAGGGCACCACCATGCTGACCAGCTCGGTGTCGCTGACGCCCGTGGAGCGGGGCGGCGCCGGCCGCTCGCCGCCCGCCACCGACGGACCGCTCAACCTCTCCAAGAAACAGCCGACCAAAAGTAAGCGACCGTCGCCGAGGCGACTGGGCACGACTGCCAGCTGTGCGATCGGCGGCAGGCTAGTGACGGGGTGGGCCTCTGCGCGACGCTGTGAGTGAGTGGTGGGGCGGTTACTGAACAGATCGGCCGGCGGGCATTGGTGCGAACGCGCGAGGCGGGTCGGCCGCGCCTGTCCGAGGGTGGTACACCTGTCGCCGGTCCCTGCTGTTGTGAGACGGGCCTGCCGCGCCTGTCCGAGGGTGGTATGCCTGTCACCGGTCCCTGCCGCTGTGAGACGGGCCTACCTCGCCTGTCCGAGGGTGGTACGCCAGTCGCCGGTCCCTGCTGCTGTGAAGTGGGCCTGCCGCGCCTGTCGCCTCTGACGGGCTGCCGGCCTCCGCAGAGCGCTCAAGTTTGCCGGACCCCGAGCAGCTACGCGGCGGCGCTCGGCCTGCCCATGACGCCCGAGCAGCAGCTGAGCAGTTCCGCAGCGTCATGGCCTCGGCGCAGAAGGTTGGTGACGGCGCGTCCAGAGAGCGCGGCGGCCGTCGCCTGAGACGCGCCCCGTCCTCTGCGGCGCCCCCGTGTGTCGGCTGTTTTGCCTGACGTCGCGCCATAGACAGGCTCTTGGCGCACGTGGACCGCGGGGCCGAGCCCGGGGTCTCCAGCTGGGCTGGGTGGGGCAGCGTGAGCCACCGGCCGAGCCGTGCCGGCTGGCATGCCGCAGACTGCGCTCCACACTCTTCGTGCCGCGTCGCGCCGGACCACTGACGCGCGGCCCGCACTCGCAGGCGATGTCGGAGTACGGCGGCGGCGGCGGCACCGGCAGTGGCAGCGGCGGCGGCACCGGGCAGAGGCGAAGCCGCGCCAAGAAGCTGGGCGTGGGCGTGTCGCGGCCCAAGAAGAACACCGTGGCCTCGCTGCTGGCCAACAGTCGCTCCGGTGACGACAGCCAGGTACCGGCGGCGGCGGCCCTCGCCCCGTCCCTGGATGGGCTCCGTCTCGAGAGCTTGTGGGCAGAGGATCAGCTCAATGGCGGCGGTGTGGCGCTGCTCCAGGTTGTACAGCTGTGCGGGATGTGGAGAATGCCACCGTTGTGTTTGCGAGTGTTTGTTAGCCGACGGGACAATCGGTTTGCTCGTTCGATCATTACCTGTTTGTTAAACACGAGTAGACGGAGTCATTTAATTAGCTTTCGTAGCCATTTCGTAGTGCATTTCTCACAGCGGGACCTATCGTCCCGTACAGCACTGCAGGCCCTTTATTCTGTGTCGGCAGTAGCATTGATTAAGTACTTTCCTGAAGACATTACTGCAGCGGGCCCACGGCTGCCGTGCCGTGCTGTGCCGTGAGCCGTGCCGTACCGTGCTGTGCCGTGAGCTGTGCCATGCTGTGCCGTGCTGTGAGCCACGCCGCGCCATATTGTGCCGTGCCGTGTCGTGAGCCACGCCACGCCATGTTGTGCCGCACCGCGCCGTGCTGTGCCGTGCCGTGCCGTGCCGTGCCGTGCCGTGCCGTGCCGTGCTATGCCGCGCCGCGCCGTGCCGTGAGCTGAGTCGTGCGCCCTGCGCTGCAGCCGGGCGGCAGCGGCGCCATGCAGATGTCCACGGACGAGCTGACGATCGAGGTGCGGCCGCGCTCGTCCACCGCCCCGGCCGCCGCCGGCGACGACGACGACTCCGTGTCGGTCAAGTCGGCCGGCAGCGACCGCAAGCACAAGGTCACCTCGAGCACCGACGACCCGCTCAACAGGTACGCATGCCGTCGGTGCAGCGCGCCGCCGACACGGGCTTTATCATCTCCTCCGACGCTGAGCTATCCGTGCGGCCGTCCCCCTGTGTTGCGATCTGCTCTCCGCAGTCCCACTAACCGGCCGGCCTCAGTCGTCTGTCCGCCTCCGACATTCCGGATCTGATCAGCTGTCCGCCTTCATTTGACTGTAGCCGGTTCCCCATTTGAGACGTTCCGGCCGTAGTTGATGCGCAGCGTGGTACATTGCGCAACGCAGCCCAGCTCCCACGCCTGGTAATATTGATCGGCCTTGGTCCTCCAGGGCTCCTGGTGTCCCCCTGGCCTGGAATGCTCACCTCCTTCGCTCCCTTCAGTCTTCTGTGTTTCGTTTGGGACATGTCACATGAACACTGTGTCGCCGGTGGGATAATGTTCACGCCTGTGTTCACGTACTCAGCTCACTGCGAGAACATGGGTACCAACAATACCTCGCCGTGGTGATGGATTAACCGTACAACGTCTTGGGGCCTGCCGCCCGCGCGCTCTCCCTCTGTCTGTCTCTGTCAGTCCGTCTCTCTAACCACCGTGCGGCGCGCGCGCGGCCGCCGGCCGCCGCCCTGTCCGTCTGTCGCTCTGTCCGCTTCGCTGGCAGGCTACTAACGTGCGCGCCGTCCCGCCGCCGGGACTCCCCAGTTTTCCGTATTCCAGCTACCTGGCGCGGCTGAAGCGCGAGTACGAGGACAGCAGCGGCCTCGACAGCGAGGAGCTCTCGGCCGGGGAGTCCGAATGCGAGGTCTCTTCCAGCAAAGGTGCGCCACCGCCGCCCGCGCTCGCCGCCTGGGCTCACTGAAAGACAGATGGGTGTGGTCTTTTCGATTGAGCGTGGCAAAGACGGCGTGTTGATAGAGTTAGACGTGGTATAAAACGGTTCGGCGTTCTGAGGGCGTTCATTAATTGGACGGCGTCGGAAATGAGCACGCTTTGCTGGCAGATGAAAAAGTGGAATTAATTGGATGCAGACTTGTGGTGGAGCTCGAACTTACCCTATGTGGCGTTTGTGATCAGTGTGCGTCATTCATGTCTATATTGCGATCGATGCCCGCGCTGTTCGATTCTGGTGTCGCTTCCTTGTCCACTACGCCGCGCGTCTCCTTCAGGGACCGCAGTGTGGGCGTTATCGAACAACACACCGCAGCCCCGTTTAGGACCGATTCTCACGTTTCACGACTGTGCCGGGCGGCTCTCCCAGGTCTGACGCCGGAACTGGGGCACCGCTCCCCTCCCCTCCACCGCGTGCCCATCTGTACCGCCCCCCCCTCGCCGCAGGCACGCCGCCGTCCAAGCGTCGGCGCGTGGTGACGGACGAGCGCAAGCTGCGCGTGCCGCTGGACCGCGGCTGGCGGCGCGAGACCACCATCCGCAAGGTGACGCAGGCCGGGCCGCGCGGCGACGTCGTCTACTACGCGCCGTGCGGCAAGGCGTTCCGGCAGTTCCCCGACATCCTGCGGGTACGTGCGGCAAGGCGGAGCGTGCGCTGGCGGCGGACGGCTGTTGGATGAGAGGCGTTGTCGATGGTGCGGGAGTGAACGGTCGGAGGTGCCGACCGGGCGACACGTGGGAGGAGTATTCCCTGTGACGGGTACGGATAATCGTGCCCGTGAAACACGCGACGGTGGTATGCCCTGGCTGCTCCACTAAGCACCGCTGTGTGAATCACGAGCCAGACTGTCCGTGTAGGTAAACAGGCAGCAAAGTGTACTTAACGGGTCGGACCCGTTCTTATCAGCCTTAGCCTGAGATTATTCTGTAACGGTGCCGCGTAAATCTCCTCCTCGCCTCCGCCTGGCTGTTGTGTGGTCACGCCTTCGGTCCTGTTTCAGTACCTGGAGCGGAACAACATCAGTGACGTCACCAGAGACCACTTCACGTTCAGCAGCAAGGTCGTGATCGGAGACTACCTGAAGGTAAGGTGGCTTGCCTACCCATGAGGCCCGTTGTAGCAGCTGGTCACCTCTGCCTCGCTGTTCAATTTGTTCACGGCCGACTTTCTCGTGTGTGCAACTCTCAAAAACAGCGCAGCTGACGCTGCATCGGAGCCCTCTTGACCTAAAAGCACAGTCGCAGAAATGCCCCGATTTCCGAGCGAAGTTTGCGCTTTGCTCGTGGCCTTGGTGACCTGTATCGCTGACTGGCCGCCGTCTGGCCGCGCGCGGCAGATCTCGGACGACGGGGAGGAGTGCATCCCCATGTCGGAGGCCGAGGTCAAACGGCAGGTGGACCTCCTGGGCGGCGGCAAGAAGCGACAGTTCAAAAAACCATACGTCATCAACATCAAAAGGTAACGTGACCCTACGCCGTCGCACAGTGTGGTGGGTCACTTCAGCCGAGACATTCCGTGCAGGCACGTTTTATGCGATCGTTCCAGGCTTTTAAGTACAAGTCTGAGCTGTTCATTTCACATTAACACCTCACCTTTTGTGTTGTCTACTACTCTGACCTTATGAAAAGTATCACGGTATGCGCTGGGTATTATGCGAGCGCCTCTCGAGAGCGATTGTCAACGCCTCTGTGCTGACTTGTCCCCGCTGATGGAAGTACACCTATGTGAGGGCCGAGGGATGGGCCTGGGCTTGTGCCGGAGACTCACGCGTGCTGACGGGGGTCGGCATTGCAGCGACGAGGGCGGCGGCGCCTCCGGCTCCGGCTCCGGTTCCGGCGGCTCCTCCAGCTACCAACAAGCCATGGAGCTGATGCGTCAGCTGGAGGACGAGCGGCGCGCCAGGTGAGCTCCCTTCGCGTTTCCCCCCGCAGCGGTCCAGTCCGCGCCGCTGCCGTCTCCCGTGAAACGCGACGACAGAAACTGAAGAAATAGGCTCAAGGCAGACTCATAGTCGGATCTGAGGTGCTTAAGCATCCAGAGCTTAATCCAATCCAAGCTTAATCCAAATTTCCAAAGCATCCAGGAATTTTCGGTCAGGGCCTGTTGTTGCCTTTCAGGAATAGACATCATCTAGTGCGCTTTTTTACGAATTCTTTTGCCCCGATGCGTTTGAGTACGTTGGGCTGTTGGGATGATAGCACTTTGCCACGAGGGTCATGCGAGACGGCGTGGTGCGTTTAATTAAACGTGGGGCCGTGGTTGTGATATTTAAACGAATGGACTTCTTTTCAAGGCAACTGAAAGAGGAGCAAAAGAAGAAGGAGCGCGAGCTGAAGAATGCCCAGATGTTGGAGGTAATTTTCGTGGCTTTG
Organism: Pollicipes pollicipes; assembly: GCF_011947565.3. NCBI lineage: Eukaryota > Metazoa > Arthropoda > Thecostraca > Pollicipedomorpha > Pollicipedidae > Pollicipes > Pollicipes pollicipes. The sequence goes on along the minus strand of NW_023597054.1, from coordinate 43,482,861 downwards.
CTTTGCTTGTTTAACTTTGGTCTCGTCTGTTTTTCCCGAGTGTTCGCTGACATCAGATTTGGCTGACGTCCTCCAGAGCATGGCTGAATGAGCTGTCATCAGCGGATGCTCACCAGCCGGCAACCAACCAGCATTGGTCGTTAGCAGCACTGATAAAGTTCTGACGCAATAGTGTTGTGTAACCATTGACTCAGTATCCCAAGTCTGCACACTTCCCCTTTTCAATGCAGGGGATGTTTGGATTCGTAATATTTTTGTGTATCGCGTCAGTTAACCATTGTGTGTGTATTCCTACATTGTCATATGCTCACTGGTCTAGACCTCGCTTTCTTTGTTGTAAAATGGGTGTCTTTTCGCCGTGCGCGGCAGCAGTGTACCGCCCCGTTGGACTTATTGGACCCACATTGTGTTCCAGGAGCGCCGCAGAAAACAGGAGGAGCTGGAGAAGCAGAAGGTGGCGGAGAACTTGCGGAAAGCTCAGGTAAGTCGCCTGCCTGCGCCGAATCCGCTCCGGGCACGAGACCGGATGACGTTGCAGCAACTCGGGACTAAGCGGCACTCGGTTTGCTTTCCGTTCAGTCGTCTCCTGTGCCGGCGCCCACCCGTGCTTTATGTCATGTGGACGGGCGACCCGTGTGGTCCGTAGGTTGGCTGTCCGTGCGGGGGTTGACGCGTGGCACGTGCACCGCCCCGGTTCGGGTCTGGGCAGCGGCAGGTGGCCGTGGTTAGTAGTTGTCGGTGTCCCGTGAGTCCAGAGCCACACTAACTGAGCCGTCTCTGTTCTAGGAGCTGAACAAACAGAGAGAGATGCTATATATGCTAGAAGTGGTACGTTCACTTTGGTGCATACGTTGCTTGGCTTTGAATGGTGGCTGGTGACTAACCTTGGCTGTGGCTTTGCGCTCCCCGGGGCCCGGGTGCCCGCCCCGCGGCGCCGTTGCGTGGGCGAGCTCGTCCGGACCTGCGCCCGGGACCGCTCTGTCGTCGGCCGTCCCCGCCGCCTGTCTGGCCTCCGTTGGCACCGGCGCCGGCGGGCCGGCCCGTCCCCCGCGGGTGGGGTCGGGTCGGGTCGGGTCGGGTGGTGGCCGATCTCGCGCGGCTCTGGTGTCGGGATGCTGTCGGAGCGGGCAGCTCCGTTGGGCCGCGCTGTCTGTCTGTGGCCGGGCGGCGAGGTAGCTGAGCAGCATGTGCCGGGGTTGTACAGCGGGTGGCGACGGACGTCCGGTCCCGGCCCGGGGCACGAGGCCGAGCATGACTCCCCCCCGCCCTCTGTTCCCCTGCCCTCGGCCTGGCGAGGCCTCGCTGTCCTGTGGTGGGTGCCGCTAGGAGTCGCTGTTGTACGAGGCCGTCCGTGACGCGCTGTGGCATGCACCTGAAATGTGCTGCGGTGCTTGCGTGTCCCCGCTTGCCGCCGATTCAAGTCGAGCTGGCCGTCAGCCCAGCGTCAGGCGTCAGCCACATGAGATTATCGATCTTTTGGACAAGCGAAGTTTTCGCTTCGGCTTGCAAACATCGTAGAATGTTGCGCTGGCCAATATATTCGGCGTTCCTTTCCACATAAGTTTGTCAGCGGCCGTCCCCGGGTGGCGGTCCGCGCCGCGGGTGTATCGGCCCCCTCCCGGCTGGTGCGCCGGCGGTGTCTGACGCGAGGCCGCCGCCGGCAGGAGCGCGAGCGGCGCCGCCACCACATGGTGCTGGTGAAGGCGCTGGACGCGCGCCGGCGCCAGGAGGAGCGCGACCGGCGGCGCGAGGACATGAAGGTGGAGCGCGCCGCGCTGAAGGAGCGCCGTCGCGAGAAGCGGCTCCAGGACGCCGAGGTCATCCGCGAGCTCAAGAAGCCGCGCGAGGACATGGCGCTCAAAGGTGAGGCCCTGCTCTGTGGCCGCGGGCAAAACACACCAACTCGTCTGCGGAAGGCGACACATGTGACGGCTTAGCGTGTCTGGCCAAGTGGCGGGTCCGGTCAAATCCGACTTGTCCGACGATGCTGGACGCCACTTAGTTGAAGTTTGTGCTGTCGTGTGATTGCAGTGTGGTGTGCTGTGTGACTGACGTGTGATGTGATGTGTGATAGACTGTGATGTGCTGTGTGAATAGCGTGATGTGCCGCGTGACTGGCGTGTGATGTGCTGCTGTGAGTTTCGTGTGATGTGCTGTGCGACCTGGCGTGTGATGTGCTGTTTTATTGACACGTAATATGCAGTGTGACTGACATGTGCTATGATGTGTGATGGGCGTGTGATGTGCTGTGTGACTGCCGTGTGATGTGCTGTGTGACTGCCGTGTGGTGTGCTGTGTGACTGCCAGGTGATGTGCTATGTGACTGGCGTGTGATGTGCTGTGTGACTGGCGTGTGATGCGCTGTGTGGCCGCCTTACCGCGGGCGGCAGGGCGTCCGTACCAAGCCGGCGTCCCACCCGGCTCCGTCCACCTGACCGCGCGTCTGACGGCCGCCCGCCCGCCCGTCCGTACTGAGCCGGCGTCCCACCCGGCTCCGTCCGCCTGACCGCGCGTCTGACGGCCGCCCGCCCGCCCGTCCGTACTGAGCCGGCGTCCCACCCGGCTCCGTCCACCTGACCGCGCGTCTGACGGCCGCCCGCCCGCCCGTCCGTACTGAGCCGGCGTCCCACCCGGGTCCGTCCACCTGACCGCGCGTCTGACGGCCGCCCGCCCGCCCGTCCGTACCAAGCCGGCGTCCCACCCGGCTCCGTCCGCCTGACCGCGCGTCTGACGGCCGCCCGCCCGCCCGTCCGTACTGAGCCGGCGTCCCACCCGGCTCCGTCCGCCTGACTACGCGTCTGACGGCCGCCCGCCCGCCCGTCCGTACTGAGCCGGCGTCCCACCCGGCTCCATCCGCCTGACCGCGCGTCTGACGCCCGCCCGCCCGTCCGCAGACCAGAAGCCGCTGCCCGAGCTGGACCGCATCCCCGGCCTGCGGCTGTCGGGCGAGGCGTTCGCCAACTGCCTGATGGTGTTCGAGTTCTTGCACAACTTCGGCGAGACGCTGGGCTTCGACATGGACAGCCTGCCGTCGCTGGGCGCGCTGCAGCAGGGCCTGCTCAACGAGCCCGACCACGAGGAGGAGCTGCTCTCGGTGCTGACCCACCTGGTGGTGTGCGCCGTGGAGGACCCGGGCATCCCGCACCCGGTGCGCCACGTGACCGTGCTCAACCAGACGCTGCGCCAGGCGGACATCACGCACACGGCACTCTCCGAGGTGCTGCGCATCTACATGTTCGCCTGCGCCTCGGGAGAGGTGAGCGCTCCAGCTGGATGGGCCGTGCGGCGGCTGGCTGTCACTGCCGAGGGCTGGATCAGGGGAGAGAGGAGCGTCGGGAGATGTGAGCGCTCCGGCCGCTGTGGCGCCGAGCGGCGGCTGGTAACCGGGCGGCGGCTGGCTGTCGCTGCCGCGGGCCGGATCAGGGGAGAGAGGGACGTCGGAAAAGGCCGCTGTGGCGCCGAGCGGCGGCTGGCTGTCACCGCCGAGGGCGGGATCAGGGGAGAGAGGAGCGTTGGGGAAGGTGAGCGCTCCGGCCGCTGTGGCGCCGAGCGGCGGCTGGTGACCGGGCAGCGGCTGGCTGTCGCTGCCACGGGCCGGATCCGGGGAGAGAGGAGCGTCCGGAGCGAGCTTTGGCGTGCGGCGTCTGCCGCTGCCACCGGTGTGGCAGCTGCAGCTTTGCGTGTGGTGACGTCACGAACGCGTGAGTGGCTGGCTCGGTTGTGGTCTGTGAACGGCCGCCTGTCATTCGCAGGTGAAGAACTTGACGGGTCTGTGCCCGAACCAGCGAGACCCGCACTGCCGTGCCAAGAACGCTGACTTCCAGGACGCCATGGACGCCAACCGCACTAACCAGATGTCGCAGTGGCTGGCGGAGCGGCCGTACCTGGCGCTGAACCCGACCGAGAAGACCGAGGTGCTGGCCCACCTCTGCAACGACCTGCTGCAGAACAAGGCCGTGCTGCGCCAGGTGAGGCGGGGCGCTGCGGCTCCCGAGCCGCGCCGGGCCGATCTTAATCGGGGCCTGATCCAAATACGGGATGTGCGGCGCGAGGCGTGGGCTGGTCCAGGCCCGGCACAGCGCCCGGGTGCGATGCAGCTTGCTGGTAATCTGCATGCGGTGGGGTCATGCTTTGCTGTAAAGAGCTGTTTTTCACGGTTGTCGATGGTGCTGTGTGCACAGGTTTATCCCATGCGCTCATGGACCACACCGGCGCATCAGCGTCAGCATGTGACGTGCCGCATCCTCTCAGCGGGTCTGCAACACTGACGCTCTCTCCGCCTCGCCCAGATCGAGAGCACGATCGACGTGGTGAATGCCAAGCGCAAGGAGAAGTGGGTGCTGGACGGCCGGCTGCGGCGGCTCAAGATGCTGCACGCCAAGAAGTTCTCCCAGCGGCACGTGGCGAGCCGGCCGGCGCCGCCCGAGCCCAGCGAGAACGGCGACACCGGCGACACGACGCGGCTCAGCGAGACCGCCAAGGAGAAGGACGCCGACGAGCACAAGGACGACGACGACGACGAGGAGGAGAAGGAGAGCGGCAACGAGAGCGAGCAGGGCGACGACACAGACATCAACGTGAGTCGGCGGCAGCCGCCCGGCGAGCGCCGGCAGCCGTTATTGTCAGAGGCCGTTAGGTGACGAGCTGTAGGCTTTGTTGCTCTTATATATATATATATATATATATATATATATATATATATATATATATACGTATGTATAAGCTGATCTGTAAATATATAATATATGTAAATGTAAGTGTGCTATATGACTGCGCAGTCAAAGCGCCGTAAAACTCATAAATGTCGCTGTAAAAGTAGCGTAATGGCTGTAAATATTGAGCGACGAAATTGGGTAACTGGAAGACGGAAGGCATATCTCAACCGAGGATGGATGTCGTTTTGATGCCGCCGGCAACCAGTAGCGTTGTCTCGCCGACAGGATGACGGAGACGTGAACGCCATGAGCGCCGAGGAGTTGCACAAGCGGATCGAGCAGCTCAACAACCACAACAACCAGCTGAGCCGTGACATCTTTGAAGGCAACCGCACCATCCGTCCGACCAGCCTGGGCCACGACCGCTACCACCGCGCCTACTGGATCCTGCCGCGTGCAGGCGGCGTCTACGTGGAGGGGCTGGAGAGCGGGCTGGGCGCCGACGAGCGGTACGACCGGCGGGGGGCGGCGCGCGCCGCGCTGCGCGACCGCGAGACGGGCGACGAGGCGGGCGAGAAGCGCGCCGCCGACTCGCCTGCCGAGCAGCGCGGCAAACGGGCGCGGCTCGAGGCGGGCGGCGAGGCGCCGCAGCCCGAGACGAAGCCGGAGACAGATCCGGAGACGAAACCGGAGACGGATCTGGCGACGAAACCGGAGCCAACGGCGGAGCCAAAACCGGAGCGGGAGTCGGAGTCGGAGTCGGAGCTGCAGCAGCGGCTGGTCAACGGCGACTGCGCGCCGACGCCGGCCGAGAACGGCCTGACTGAGGACGAGCCGCACGTGAACGGCGACGGCGACGGCCGGGAGCACGCCGGCTCGCCGCTGCTTCCGCCCACCAAAGTGAAGTCCGAGCCGGCGCCGGTCAAGGCAGAGTCGCCGACCGAGATGTCGCCGCCGCCACCGCCGCCGCCACTGCCTCCGCCTCCGCCGCCCGCTGGTGTCGTGAAGCCGGAGTCGGTCGCCGGAGACGCGGCGACGCCGGCGCCGCCGCCGGCCGCCGGCGCCGTCAAGGCTGAGCCGGCCGACGCGAAGCCGTCGGCACTGGACAGCCTGAGCGCCATCAAGCACCTGGCCGAGAACCCGGTGCCCGCCCCGTCCAAGGCGGCGTCAGTGATCCTCAGCACCCCCAGCTACAAGCCGCAGCTCAACAGCAAGCACATGATCAGCTACCTGAACGCGTCACTGGCGTCGCTCGGCGCCAACGGCTCGTTGAAGGAGGTGAACGGCGCGGTGCAGATCCCTGGCCTGGGCCTGGTGCCGTCCCAGTACCTGATGCAGGCGCTTCAGGCGCCCGAGAAGCTGTGGTTCAGCGTGCTGCCCAAGGAGCCGTGCGACTTCAGCACCATCACCGAGCTGTCGGACGACGAGGTGGAGTCGGTGGCGGCCGAGCCGGAGCGGCGCGCCGCGCTGCCCGAGGACGCGCCGCCCGACCCCGAGCTCGTCGGCAAGCTGGATGTGCACGAGGAGGCGCTGGAGGTGCCGCAAGGTCGGTGGCAGCTGGCCGGGCGCCGACGGGCGACTGGCTCGGTTGGGTTAATTTTTGGGTTGATTTTGCGTCGTTCGTCGTCGCGTGATATTTTGGAAGGGTTTCACTCGCCACACGTGGGGCGGCACGGCCATGGTTGCCGACTTCTCGTCTTTGTAACGGTCTCGGGATGGTTGTGCTCATGCTCGCCTTACGCGCCGTGGACACTCCCTGGGCCCACGTGTCTTCTGGCTGAGTTGTGACGTCGCGGTGCGTGGGCGGGTCGTGGTGCCGCGCTGGCCGCGCTCTCACGGAGGCCGTGTGCCGACAGAGTACAAGTGTGGCTGGTGGCGGGTCTCCGACGCGACCAAAATCGACCAGCTGACCAACGCCCTGCACAACCGGGGAATCCGCGAGAGGCCGCTCAAAAACAAGATCCTCACCTGCCGCGATACTGTACTGGAGTCTTGTGATACGGTAAGAGAGGCTCTAGCGGCGTCCCGGTACTCTTCGCACTGCTTATGGACTAAGGTGTGAATTGGGTTGTGCGGTGTGTCTGTCATTTGACCGAACTTTACATCATGTATGTCAGATATTGGAAACAGAAGATGTTTAGCTGTTCACGGGGATATCACGTTAGCCACCTGTGGTGACCTCCGTCAAGAGCTGCACATGGTAGAGCCAGGTGCTACATCGTTGCGTATTGTGTCGTGAAATGCTTATTAAACCCACTAACTGTATGTCTTGCGGTTGTAGCGAACAGAGAAAAATCGAATCTTAGTAAGTTGATGGAAAGAGACTTTGCCGCTTCAAAGTTTGGTTCAAGCGTGCTTGCACGTTCCGCTTTATGCAACACCCTTTATAAGCTTCTGTTGAGATAAGCAAGCGTTTTGGTAGTAGCATGCGTTCTTTCTTTTACAGTGATGACATTCAGTTCCATTTATACTCTTCTGTACCTGGTGCTAAAACTGCACTTCATCGGATTGCCTGTTGTACCCGGCTTACTGACGTTCCCTGCTACCGCCTTCTATGTATTCCCACGAAAGGGTCTTATCTCGAAAACGCTGGTGTCGTATGTATAACTGTCGATAACCGGCTTGACGTGCGAAGAACTAACACAGATCTAACTTTATTCGCAACCTCGCCTGGCACGTCACAGTGGCCGGGTGTGCTGAGACGCCGGTGTGCGCGGAACGGCGGGCGGCAACCGGTGCTGACTATACCCCGGCCGCAGGGTAACCCGGACGAGGTCAACCTGACGGTGACCGACGCCGACGCCGACGCCGACCCTGACGCCGCGGCCGCCGCGGCCGCCGCCGCCGCCGCTGAGCCGGCGCCGGTGCCGGCGCCTGACGAGCCCGGCTCCTACCGGCACGACGTGGCCACGACCGTCGAGATGTACCTGCTCGAGCAGGTCGAGAACCTGGAGGAGCGCATCGGCCAGGCCAGCATGCAGGTCAAGGTCAGTCCTGCGCGCGGCGGCGCAGCCTGCGGCCTCCGTGCCTGCATCCGTCTTTAGACGGTGAAGTCCGTTTAACAGAACGCGTGCTGCTTTGGGACGCACGCCACCCTGCCATAGACGTGTGATTGCTGCCTTGTTGTCGCGGGCGCCGGTGCTCGGACGCTGACCCGGCGCGACAGCACGAACGGCGCGCGGCCGCCGCGCCCGATGACGGCCGTTCGCCTCTGTCGCGCAGACGTGGCGCCTGCCGCCGCGCACCTCGCACGACCGCAGCCTGTTCGCGCCGTCCTGCGCGCCCGAGGAGGGCAAGCTGAACCCGGTGGCAAGCGCGCGCGACCGGCTGATCGACCTGGAGCAGAACGTGGAGCGGCGCTACCTGAAGCCGCCGCTGGGCACCAGCAAAGGCGCCGACCTGAGCCTTTCGAACCTGGGCACCGAGGAGAACAACACCATCCCGCGGCCGCTGCTGGTGTGGCGCGATGCCCTGCCGCGCACCACCACCGCCGCCCAGGTCTCCATGTGCCTGTACGCGCTCGAGATGTCAGTCGCCTGGGACAAGTCCATCATGAAGGCGGTGAGTGGGCCGGCGCGCCGCCGCCGGTGGCTGGCCGCGGTGGCGGGCCGGTGTGGGAATGGGTGGACAGGAGTTGACGGCGGTGGCTGACAGACACCTGACAGTGGTCGGACAGACTGAGGAGTGACGTGGTGACGTTGGCAGACTCAGATGAACATGTATTTGGGCCGGGCAGGACAAAATGGCAGACTGACAGGCCGTGACAGACGCAGGCAGAGGCGGACAGACCTTTGGGAAGCCAGCGTGATCATGCGCGCAGGCAGATGCCACGCCGGATGGTAGGATACGAACAGCGGGTTGCATGTGCCACCCCACGCGTGTCGTTTGGCTGAAACTCTAAAATTTGTCATGATTGATTTTGTTTTGTTTCGTTTTCTTGTTTGGATTCGTCCCAACCACTGCTTCAGGCATCCAGCACTCCCTCGCCATTATGTGTGAGTCCAGCGCATGATCCTGCTTTATGCATAATTGCCGATTTGCTTTGTTGCCCATGGCGCACCAATCGTATTTTCTTGCGTTTGTTTTGCCTCGGTTGGCTGCAGGCGATCGTCATCGAAGACGATGAGCACGTACAGCACCTGACCACGCTTGACATGCCTTTGTGTTCTAACCGGCCGGGGCCAGCTGGCGGCACTAACGGGCCTCTGGCGGTCAGCGCTGTGTGGTGTCCGTGTGCGTTGACCTGGTCTGACTGGCCACTCCCCCAGCAGAACTGTCAATTCTGCACGAGCGGCGACCATGAGGAGAAGCTGCTGCTCTGCGACGGCTGCGACAAGGGCTACCACACGTACTGCTTCAAGCCGGCCATGGACACGATACCGGACGGCGACTGGTGAGCGCGGCCGACCGCTGGGGGCGCCTGGGAGCGGGTCCGCCGCCGAGCGGGGCCCGTCGCCACCCTTGGGCTTGGCGAAGAGAGTGTTTAGGGTGGACCTCGCTCCAGACGGCGGTGTGAATATGTCCGTCAGGGGTGGTTGGAAGCCTCCTGAGAGTCCTCAGGCCTGTGGGTCTTCTCACGTGTCTCATCTGGTCTCTCCGAGGTGACATCCCTCCGTGTGTTCGGACCGAGCTCTCTGGTGGTGGGCGTATCACCGTTCACGGGCACGCTCAGCCACGCCGAGCTGGGGCGTCACGGCCGGCGGCGTTACGTCGGGCCGGGGCGCTCCACTGTGCGGGGTCCGCCGTCTGTCACGGCGCGGTGCCAAGTGGCGCGCGGCTGCGTGCCGGCTGACGCTTCCGGCTCTGCCGCCCGCGCCGAGCTGCCAGGCCTGTCCGGTATTTGGCCGGCGGCCGGCGGCGCCGAGTCTGCCCCTCCCGGCGGCCGGCCTCGATCTCACCGCCATCGCGCCCGCAGGTACTGTTACGAGTGCGTCAATAAGGCGACCGGCGAGCGGGCATGCGTCGTCTGCGGCAAGGGCGAGGGCAAGGTGCTGCTGTGTGAGGGCTGCCCGCGCGCCTTCCACCCCGAGTGCGTCACGCCGCCCGTAGTCAAGGTCAGTCACTCGGCCGACGCTCGCTCGAGCCGCGTCCTCGCCACTCGCCGGGGCTGGTCGTCGCGATCCGGGTATGTACTCCACGGCTGATCGTGAGGAGACGGCCTGCCGATTAACTGTACGAGGCAAGTCCTCCCGGAGTCTTGACCTTGCGACAACATTCGTACCCTTGCGACTGTCCCTGTGCTCTTTCAACAGGCCCATTTGCCTTGCCCTCAAAGACGTCTCGCGCTTCGGCACGTGTTTCCTGCTGTGCGGCGCTCGGCCGTGTACTGGTGCAGTAGCTTGGCGTCCTCGCCGGCAGGTACCGCGGGGCAAGTGGCACTGTCCGGCGTGCGCCCACAAGAGCCCGAAGAAGTCGCGCTCCAAGAAGGCGAAGCCGGCCCCGCCGGAGCCGAGCGAGCCGGCGCCGGCCGAGGAGAAGCCCGCCGAGGAGCGCGAGTCGCCGCCCAAGAAGGAGCGCGGCAACAAGAAGGTAGGCGGCCGACCGGCCGAGCTGGGCAGCCGAGCGTGCTGGGTCCCTGCGCACGCCAGTCCTGGCTGTCGTAGTGTGGTGGTGTACGCCCGGCTGCGCCTGTAAGGCTGCGGACGTGACGTCGCTCCCCGTGCCACACGACACCAGTCAGTTGTGAGTCAGCTGATCTTCCGCACCTGGTGTGCGGCCTGATGCGGACGCTCGGCTTATCCGGTTAGTCAGCCAGAGGACAGGAAAGGCGGCCTCCCAGGAATGGCCGTAAGCTTGATGACGTGATCAAATTACCGCGTCCTTTTCTCCCTGACCGCAGAATCTGTCAGCACACCATGCCGTTCCTAGTCACGACTATCTTCTGTTTTCTGTCGGGATCCTGGTGGACTGGTATCTCGCCGACCGGACTTGCACCATGGGGTAGCATACCTAGCCGCCTGACAGGATGAAAACTCTCTGGGCTGTCACGGGCTGCTGGTGCTGAACGTAAATCGCCGGTGATAACGCGATGCGTGTGAGTGAGGTGAGAGACGATGACGTGACGTGACGTGACGTGACGTGACGTGACGTGACGTGACGTGACGTGACCCGATGTGCGTGCTCCGGCAGTTGGCCAAGGAGATGGCCATGTGCCGGACGGTGCTGACCGAGCTGGAGGCGCACGACGAGGCGTGGCCTTTCCTGCTGCCGGTCAACACCAAACAGTTCCCCACCTACAAGAAAATCATCAAGAACCCAATGGATCTCAGTACCATTAAGAAACGGATCAACGAAGGAGTGTGAGTAGCGGCAGTCGCGAGCGCCGGTTGGGCGCATGGTGTCACGGAACGCGCGATTTGTACCTCTGCATTAGTGGAAGTGGCGGCGTGGCCTGCCCTACCGTGTATGCGTTCCCCGGTTGCGCGTGTCGTCGCCCTTGTTCCCGCCTTTGTTCTGTTGGTGCGCTGTGACGTGCGCGCTCGTGCTGCTGGTGTCCCGGCGATCCAGCTGATGCAACTCAAGTGTCGTGGTCATGTTGCGTCAGACAGGGACTCCTCGGCCGGCCTGAACTCTGGACATGTCGGACGGCGTCCTTGGGACTTGAACCCTCGGTGCCATGATATGCATTTTAGGTTCAGGTCATCGCTTCTCCGTGCAGTCTGCGTGTGTTTCCGGCGTGGCGACGGTCAAGGAGGCGGATTTGCCGTCGTCAGACCTCAATGCCACTTACCGCCGCGTGATAGCGTGCCATCGACACGTGCTAGATTTCCGAGGCGTCCGCCGCGGTCCTCCGCGGTCCGCTGGTCTCACTGTCGTGCTTCGGTCCGCAGGTACAAGGGCAAGGACGAGTTCATCGCCGACATGCGTGTCATATTTGACAACTGTGAGACGTTCAACGAGGACGACTCGCCGGTGGGCAAGGCCGGCCACACTATGCGGACTCTGTTCGAGGCGCGTTGGCTCGAGCTCAACCCGCAGTAGCGCGCGCGCGTGCGTGCGCTCAGTGTTGCACATTGCGCCGCTCGTGTGCGGGGCGGCGCCGCGGGCGCGAACCAAGAGCGACTTCTGATAGAGCCCGTCTAGGTCTTTCCGCAGTTGGATCATAGTTGTGTACAAATCCATGCTAGACTAGGCATAATGATTCCTGGAACTCGTGAGATGAGAGAGATCAGGTATTTTGTAGTAGCCGTTTTTACTCGTCGCTTTACTCAGATTCATGTGGTGGATTGGTCGGCCCGCCCGGGCCGCGGCCCGGCTCCGCCAGCTCCGACCCCAGTCATACGCTAATGCAGCTACTCGAGTTCACCATCCATCGGTTATTTATTTTTTCGTAACATTCACTGCTCTCCTACAGATGGTCTGGCGTGTGTGCTCGCGCGTGTGTACATAATTGTTTGTATAACCAGATGTGCCTGGCTGTCCGCTGGGCGCGCGGGCCTCGCGGCACCGGGCCGCTGCCACCCCGTTCAGGCCCGGTGACCTCTGTATAGCTGTTGTATATGACATGTCCAACGTGTATCATGTCGGTGGCACTCAATTATCCTGAATATATTTCCCAGTTTCTTGCCGGCGCGTGTCTTTGGTCGTGGTTGGCGCGCGTAGTCCGCCGATACCTGATGAGTCATTGCTGCTACTTCCGAAAGAAACCGAATTTCCCGACAGATACGGATATGGGCACCAGCGCCGCGGTGCTGAACTGGCGGTACCACTACTGCCTATGCGTACTGTGCGCAAGCTGCAAACTTGGACCCAACCGGGCATTGAAATCGCCATAATGGTTTGGGTGGCCTAAGAGCTGGGAATTGGTACCTTGAAACGGACGAGTTGGAATACGAAAGGCACTACATTGCAACGCAGTGGACTGCACCCGCATTGGTAGCCGGTTCGGTTCCATGCCATGAGGACTACATTTTCCTACTACTGCCATGACAACGAGGACCACAGCAGTCCACCTGTTGTTTAGATGTGAACGCAGAATGACCGTTATAGTCCGGGGACCCCATCAACTTGACGTTGAGCTGTCGATCGCGGTTCATGGCTCGACAAATGACCTCCATGCCAAATGCATGACATGGTGCTACTTGTTCTGGCGTTATAGGCGTGGTCCTGACTGAGACAGAGCTGACCCCAACAGATGTGTGAAAGGTGCTTGAGACCTGTGTAAGTCCACTGCCCGCGGCTAGTATATCTTGGAAGCGCTACAGGCTTTGAGCGCCGCAATGCGGTATGAACCAGGCACTTGCAGTGTATTACGCGACATTGTGGATGTCCTTAGGACTTCATTAGAACCGCCAGCAATACCACAGCACCATTGCAGGTTCGCGTTTGTTCTCTCTTGACTGCCGTTTTCACCGACACTGAATACCGCAGCGCCGAGGGCGAATGCAACCAGTGTGCCGCGAAAATTGTCCGCAAATCGGCTGTTGCTCCAACGTACCGCCTCCACGCTGAGCCCGGCATCTCCAAACAGGAGCGCAGCCAGGATTTTCTTAAGGTGGGGGGGGGGGGAGGGCTGAAGGTCGGTGAGAACGCACCACGCAGGGCTTAGACTTTCTGTCAGAGGCATCGGTGCTGAAAAAAATGCAAGTCTGAGACCGCTGGCTGCGCCCGTGTCCACAGAGATAAATGTAACCATCTGCTACTGAAATACAACAAATGGGTTTCACAGATTTGCTCACTTTCTCATTGTTGGAGGGGAGGGGCTGGAGCCCGGATGGGGAAGGGGTTTGAGCCCGCTCCTGAATAAGGAACTACACCCCTGGCGGCCTGGTCCCGCCTTATGCTCCCCTGCCATATGACTCGGATCGCAAAGTGCACGCTACAACAGTGCATTCATACAATCGGACTGAGCTGTCGCACAAGCGGGCTGTACTTTTACCACGCGGATCTGTCATGGATTGTTTGTAAGGGCCGTAATCATTCGGAGCTACCATGCGACATGCGCGGACGAGACGCGTTCCGCGGAGCTCATACATCAAGGATGTGAGGACCCGACTGCCGGCGCGAGCCAAACAACGGCTGCTAGTACCAGCTGGGAACTGTAGCGCAGACCAGACGCCGGCTGCTAGTTCAGCTGGGAGTTGTGAATAGTCAGAGGACAGGTGTGCCTCCAATGTGCAGGACACCTCCCATGATGCAGATCCAAGAGGCCGAATCGAAGTCCTGTCAAAAGCGTGATCTGGCGCTCCCCGTAGGTGATACCGGTGAAAGCACTCAGACGTTCGCGCTGCTCGTACCGCGTCCGGCGTTTACTGCAAATCTTCAGAAATATCGGAGGGGGGGGGGGGCTAACCTACACAAACCTTATTTGGGAGCGGCGTGAACCACCACGCTGTCTGCATTGTGTGCTCGGTCTACAAGAGCGTCGGGAAACCGAAGCCGATTACTCCACAAGGACGATGAGTCACTGCTAAGGTTTTTTTAACGCACCTAGGACCCGCATACGACTCCGTTTACGTCTTGTTTCAGACCATTCTAGGGAAGTGTCGTATCATGATGAACATCGTTCAGTCAGATGAAAATGAGCGTCGACGAAAGTATCATAAGCGAGCGTCTGCTTAATCATTTATTCGCATGTACCCTTCAGTGTGGGGGTTAAACACTCATCATCGCACACAGAGATTGCAAACTGGCCCGAAATAGAGAACCAAACTGTACCACCGTTGTAATTCAACAGCTACCACGTTAATGCCCGATATATCTACCGAGCAAACTAACCCACGGATTGTTTGGAAGTTGAATCGAACACACAAAGCAGCATTTTAACACAAGCACCCGATCATAACCGTCAGCGATCGGTACTCTTCCTACAACTTCCCTAGACTTGCTGAATACCACACAAAAACAAACGGCCAGCAAAACAAAACCTTATCACCCATGTACTGTCGTTTCAAGGGAATAATCGACACATCACGGCAGTGCTAGGGGAAAATTACTGGACCACTGTGATCACCTGCATATTCTGTCCTCTGCACCCCTATCAGAATAAGCCCGCCTCAGAGAATGCGTGGATTCAACGGCTTTATCACAAACTACATTAAATCACACTCGCTACGCAATATGGGGACGATCACAAGGGTTTCAACAAGCAAGCTCTTATACAAAAACCGATTCCACGCACCTGTAGAAAAGCTAGTTCACGACGTGTCGTTTCTAATTATCTCCTTTCTCAGCCCGACCA
>NW_023597054.1:43260526-43463026 GCF_011947565.3 Pollicipes pollicipes | reverse complement strand
CCCGCTCGGACACCTGCATCAGGTGCGTGTGGCCCAGGTTGCGCGTGAGCGTGACCAGCGAGCGGCGCGCCGGTTCGCAGGCCGACTCCTCCAGCACGGCCACTGTGCGCGCGCTCAGGAAGCGCTCGCCCCACTTGGGCATCCGGTTGGTTTTGGTGACGATGCGCTTGGAGCGCAGGCAGCCGCCGGTCATCTGGCGCTGCACCGTGTCCTCGGTGAGCACGTGCGAGCTGGGGACGGCGGCGGGTCAGCGGCCAGCGCGGCGGCGGGCTGAGGTCGAGTGCCGGGCGAGCGGCGCCCTGGCCGCCATCGTTGCTGGACCAACCCTGGCCATCATGCTCACATCATCAATAACAGGACATGAACAGGACTTGGGTCAAGCTTGCAGGGGCAAACCAAGACCAGGCATGCTGCGGAATAGTGATGGTTGATGAGGTTCAGAGCATGCAAACCTATCACTTCTGCAACACACCATCAGCTCTCACATGATGAGGTCTATCCACATAGACTGATGTTTTTCATACACAATGATGTTACAAGGGATGAATTAACCAGTAGTGCCTGAACAAACATACCTGTGGGGATTAGGGTATCTGTGCCAGAATGCCTGGACCACTTGATCCCAAGGATGCTGGAAGGTAGTGGTCTGCTCACAATATCGCACCATCTGTAAAAAAGGAAAGAGTTAATAAAAAGAGCTAATAAAAGAGCTAATAAAACATACATATTGCTCTTAACCATATACTTAAAACTCTTTTGGATAGAATTATATGCTCACACAGCTTCACCAAGATTTGAAACATAATGATCTAATTGTCATCACATGCATTCTTGCATCTCAAGCCCACATGCCCCTAAACTGAGCAGCAACATTGGGTCCACCCCTGCTGATCCTTCTGCTAGTCAACTGGGCCCTCAAAAACCAGAGTCCTGTCAATGGTTGCAAGGGAGGCGCACATAAAAATGAAATAAAACAGATTTCTTTACAAGGCTAGATGTGGCTAGCCAGTTTCAGGTTGATAACTAGTCAATGTTGTAGGTCATGGTAGCTAGCCAGCCAACAATTTTGCAACTACATAATGGCCAATGACCAATGCAGAGTTTCAGAATTGGTTTTGTTGTGGGGTGCCAGTGTTGCGGCTGCCGTGAATGTGCGGCACTCAGGAGCTCGCCATTGTAATTGTAAAAAATTTGAAGCTAAGAGCATGAATCTATCTGTTTTGTGATTATTTATATGTCCTGCCTTAAACACGACAAATGGTGTACAATGATTTTTCCTAACGTTAGGTAGGAAAGTACACCCTGACCCTCTTTTGTAACATGAGGTAGGAAAGTACACCCTGACCCGGATATCTATTTAAAATACCTGAAAATATTTATTATAATCCCAGCAGCTCACCTTCGATAGCAGGAGCCAGCTGAACGCAACCAGTCAATGGTCGTTAAATGCCCAAAAGCATAGAAAGAGTTGCGTGATCTAAGACCGTCCAGCCCACACGAACAGAAGCGAGCAGAGGCAGAGCGGACTACAATCGCAAAGGGATATGCCCCCTCCCGCGTTCTTCCGAGAGAACGGCGGAGAGAAACACGCGCGCACGCACACGCGAGGGTCACACACGCACAGACAGAGCGAACAAAAGTCTACACTTATGGCGCTGGTGAGCTTTTTCAGACGCACGTGAAGTTTAGTATATATCGCTTCTTAGCCTTTTGGCTAACATCAAAGTGTGGAGTGCGGTATACTTTTTAGTATAACTATCCGAATAAAACTGGTCATACTAGATTTTTGTGTCATTTCAATGCCAAATTACTAGTGTCCATTAAATTTGGCCGCCTTTCACTGAGGAGCGCGTGGCGCAGATATTTCGATTGTGAAGTATTGCAACTTATTTGGTCCTGGATTTTGTGAGAAACTGTGGAGAAAATATAGCCGTGGGGTAGGTGTGCAGACATTTTTCAGGTAGATGCAAGCATATTTCAAGCTGTGATGTGTTCCATCCTGGGTGTTCGTGTTTCTTGTTCCTGTCCCATACAACAAATTGGCTCTCCATGCACTGAGACTGGTAGTGGCTGCACCAGACTTCCAGAATCCTGATATAGTGTGCATAATCTGAGGCCGTTACTGCTGTGCTCCTGCGACATAAGACGTGGACAGGCTAGTATGCATTTTTCAGTCTAGTTCCTGTCCTTTAAAGGGAGTGATCCATATAGTATGGGATGTTAAATGCCTACCTGGAAGAACTTTCAGTGCTGTTCACAATCCCGCCCTTCTAAGACCTAAATGCTGGTAGTTTCTGAGCAACATGCCCACAAAACTGTATAAGTCTCTAAGAGGAAAATTTTTTTGATGTCACTTTGGCGTTTGTGAAGTCATGATAGTGTCATTTTAATCTTGTTATTCCATAAGGCATGTAGCAATTAGGGCTAAGAAAAATGTACTTGTATGGGTATTCATGTCTGGCATTCATTAGCAAGATTTATGAATTTAGCAGCTGTTAATTGGCTATCAGTTAAATTTGTGCAAGGTATAATGATGTAATGAAGCTGTGACATGTTGAGCATATTTACATGATGGAATTGTGCTGTTCAGGACAGTACAATCCTCTATGGACAATGTCCATGGGATCTAACAACAGTGTCCATAGTTATCTCTCACTTATAAAGTATGCTGTTGGTTACGAGTGAGCCTGTTTCATCATATCTGATGCTTGCTTCAATGTGTTCCAATGTAAAATATTCCTTTTCATATTATCTGTGTGATGCAATATTGGGGCATCCTGGTGTAACATTTGCAAAACACCTTTTAAGTTGTGCATATTATTTAATTTGTTAATTGCTTCCTGGTATCAATTTTCATTGGTGCTCGGTCTCAGTTTTTCACGTCTATTTTAGGGTTAGTTAGCTTCCCAATGAAGTACTTTATTTTATGCTTGTGCAGCTTCCTTCACTCTGCTATCTTTAAGATAAATTGCAAAGCAAAAATGATACCTAACATGCTATTGAAGTATTATCAAGCTAAATGTTGCAAAATTTATTTGTTTGTGTGGATTTGTGAGGTCACAGACCATGCTAAGCTGTGGTTGTTGCATGAACCATGTAACCCCACCATCCATTCGGGAAATCTGGAGCTCAATGATAGAATTTTGCTGCAGAAGTTGAACATGCCATGATACCCAACATGGCCCACCCCTCGCTCTCACCTCATCTGACCATGAGCAGTTGTTACTGCCAGTCACAGGTTATCTCAGTCTGGGCCAATTTCACACTCACTGTAGCATTTAGATAGTGAGCATAAAGGCTGCTCCAGCTCAGCCACCGGCCACCCTGGGTTCGAAGGCAGGCCCTGTCACTGACCCAGTGATGGGGACGGACACCGCTGATAAAGCTAATCTGTTTAAGCTCTTAGAAACTTAACAATTACACTCTGAATGGTTTGTATGCCTGGTTTTGGGTTCAGAGTACCTGCTGAGCATAGCTCGTACCGTGCACCCGGCCGCGCATGTACCTGGAACCTATCACTCAGTCCTGCTATTCAGTTCAGCGGATAGTTTTGCCTCTGCCCTTTGGCCAGACAGGAGCGCGGAGGGTTTAACGTGTTGTGCAACGTGTTTAACAGTTGCGGCACGCCGCCACGGGCCTGGATAGACCCTCGCTGGCCATCCGCCAGCTGACCTTTCCATTTCAGTCGGGCCAAACAATGCGCCCGGCCTGGGGCTCGTAACCTGTTCCGCTGGATTACGAGTCCAACATTTTCCCCTAGATCACGGAAATTTTGATAACAAGGGTAAAATCGAAATTGTGAAACTAAGAAATATAGTACTGTTTATCATCATGTTGAGTTGGGTGTTCGTATTTTCCGCCAGCAAGTGACTTTCAACATACCTAGAGAAACTGGTTAAATGTTATTAAGGAAATGTGGCAAATTCACAAAACTCGACATTTCAGGCTTTGGTCGTGGTCATTCGTGACTATGACCAAGCATAACTCGAAGTCCGCCTCTTCTTAGGGCTTCGAGCAATTTTGAATTTTGTCTTAGTCTTCGCCACCATGCGACCTATACTGCCGGCCCCGGCTCTTCCACGCTAATTTGTCGCTGCGATTGTAACGTTACTTCACGAAAAGTATTGCCCGTCCTGTGACTCCAATATACTACACATCGTTTCGGGGCTAACATGTATATGTGACTAAATGCCAAAACCAATCTGTCATTCTTAGGCCCAAAAAACTGGCAATGACCAGAGAAGCAATTTCGTGGTAGTGCAAACAGATTTCTTCGTAATGCTACCAATTTTTTCAATAACTGCAAAGGCCTGACGTTTCCTAATCCCATACATTTGAAGCAGGCGCGAAAACGGTTTTGGTTCCACAAAACAACTTTGTACACTGGGTTGCCTTCGGCTCCCTTGTGATTTCGAACCGATGGGTTTTGGGTACTTTTGCTTCGCGTTTCTTGAGTTCGAAGTCGCCGACATCGGCATCGGTTTCGCGTGTAAAAAGTTCGAAGCCACTGGCGTCAGACTTGGCTTCGCGTCTTAAAAATGTGAAGCCACTTGCTTCGGCTTTGGTTTCGAAATCATCTTTTTCGCTTTGCTTCAGCTTCAGCTTCGGCTTCGCGTCATTGCCTTTGCTTCGTGTCCGGCTTGAAAGTCTCACAACTTTCTGAAGCTCAGAAGTAGAAGTCTACAAAGTCTAGTCTTTTGTTAGCTTTGCATTCATCTGCTGAAGCGTGCTCGTTTCTGTGTGTGCCGGGTGTTTTGGTTGCTTGCCAATTATTGGGTGAGGTTTGATTTCAGGCACGTCACCAGACCTACTTAATCAAAAAAGCATCAGCTATCACAATTCACCCAAATCCTTTACTTATTCCACATGACCCAGTTGTTACGCCCAGTTGAATTTAGTGCAGGGTCTATGTGTCAGGATCCCAAAAGCAGGCCTTCCCAGGATGCCGTTCCTGTAATGGAAGGCTCCTATGTTAGGTGTGTGCACCGGTGGTATGCATGTGAAGGTCCAGTGCCTGTGGTGCGATTCTATGTTCGGTGCAATAGTGATTTTGTGGAACGCAAATTAATGGGTGCAGCTGCTTATATCTTAAATATAAGCTGTTTGTAGCAGCTTGCATGTTGTTTTATTATTTCACTCTCACCTTTGTTTCATATTTGTCCCTCACCTTTGTTCTTTCTAGTAACCAACATGTCTTCCTTGTTTTTCAGGTGTGCTGATTTTCACCAGCAAGAAAAACCTCAATGTGAAAATGTTGTCACCTTCTTCCCTTCAACTGGTGAATTTTCATCAATGCAGGGGTCTGCATACAAGCTTGGCGTTCCTTGGCAAAAGGAATTTTCGCAAGTTCTTGATTGGTGCTAAGCGCGGCACTCTGGCTTTCAAGCAAGCCAGAGCTAAGGAAGTCTCATTTAGAAAGGAGTTTCCCGATATAGATATACCAGGTAAATGACGTAACCAATACCATACGGTTTTCTTCATGCAACACTGTAACATCCTCGGACCGCGGTTGACAGACTGCCGTTGCCCACGAGTCAGAGATTAAGACACATACACCACAATCGCAGCAGAACTTCCGGGGGTCACAAATAGTCATGCCCGGACGGCGATTTCGTGTGTCGCCATCGCGGGCGCGCGGGTGCTGCCGGTAGGTAACAAAATGGTTAAATACCTTTTTTACAGACTGTGTTTTTGGAGTAACGTTCGGAACAGGCTCAAAAGCCATGGTAGTCAAGTGTTTTAAATTGCTAAGCTTTTTAACATATACCCAGGAAGGTATACTCAGACACATGTGACCCACTTTCCCCTCAAAGTCCCCCCCCCCCCCCAACTGAATAGAAAACCACACCCTGCTCACGAAGGAAATGCAGTGTCGGGTGTGTGCATGCGACTGGAAATATTTTTTTTTCGAATTGTGATTACCTCTGCCAGACTTAAACCCAGATGCCAAGGAAATCCAGGATTCCATAGAGGTCTATGGTTGTAGGATCGTGGGATCGGATCCCATGACCTTTTGAGATTCCAGGTCCAGATCAGCCCTGTACCCTTGCATTGCGTCGCGCAAACTCATCAGACCACTCTCGCTGAATCGCTCTTGATTGACAGCACTAGTTTCCTTTTCCTGTCCAATTGGCGTGCAGGAAGGCGTGATTTGCTTCGACTGACCTGTTGTGACATACTCCAGACAACGGCACCCGGCCAATCGGAGCGCGGCGAGATGGCGATAGCAAATTTGTGAAAATCCCCGAGATGATCCCGGAGCTGGTGGTGCCCGACCTGACCGGATTCAAGGTCAGCTGTGGGTCCGGGCTGACGCGCTCGGGATGCCGTGCAGTGGATGGTCGTGATTCTGCTGCCAATATTGGATTCAAGTGATGAAAGAAGCGTTTTATAGCAGGAGACTTTTAAATCTGTTGCACAATTCGGCGCCTATCTCCGTCATGCCTTGTTTGTGTCATGCTATGTAGTTTTAGCAAGATCAGCCGAAAGTTCCTATTCCCCGCCCCATACGGATTCACACAGGCAACCCATGTTAGCTTTCTGCACCCCGGCGGGGAGGACTGGGGAGGCCAGGCCATCGTCTGGTGCAGCGCCGGCACGGTGACCCACGCTCAAGCATACGCAGACATGCATCCGTCCTCTATTCTAGCTGGCACCGGCACGGCCTAATGGATAGTTGAGTGTCGCCCATCAGCATGCGAGTACGTTCGTGCCGCCCTCAGTGTCCCTGCCTCCCGTCTGCCCGGTTGGCCGATCCCTCTCCACACTTGTGACCCCCACGCTGGTGACGCCTGCCTGACTTCCGGACCTGCCAGAGGACCAGTCCCTCCTCACACCCAGTGACCTACCTTGCTGGTGACGCCTGCCTGACTTCCGGACCTGCCGGAGGGACCGGTCCCTCCTCACACCCAGTGACACCCACACTGAAGACGTCTGCCTGACCTCCGGACCTGCCAGAGGACCGGTCTCTCTCCACGCCCAATGACCTCCCACGCTGGTTATGCCTGCCTCACCGTCCCAGCTCCGGACCTGTCGGCCTGACTGGTCCCTCCGTGCGTTCCAGCTGCGGCCGTACGTCTCCTACCGCTGCCCGGAGGTGATCCAGGCCGAGTTCACGGCGCGCGATCTCTTCAACGCCGTGTACAGCGGCAAGATCACGGATGACTTTGAGCGTGGGACGCTGGACGCGGCCGGCCAGCCGCTGCAGCCGAGCGCCGACGAGGCGCTGACGCCGCACGAGGCGCGACAGAGGGCGCGCGCCGTCAACAGCGACATCTGGGAAAAGTGACGCCGGCCGGCCGCCGTGCGGTGTGGGCCTCAGGCAAGGTGTCGCTCTTGTGGCTAGGATAGGGTTGTGTGGTGGCGCGATGGCGCTTTTGACTGGTGCTCGCTGTGTGACCTGCTGAACTATTGCGCAAAACGTGTGCGTTGGTGGCCGATATATGTATATATATATATATATATATATATATATATATATATATATATATATATATATATATACTCGATGGTCAAAGAATGCTGCATGCTGACTGCAAGAAAGTGGAGTACGGATTGCCCGCAACAGGGCTGTTATTCTTCCTGTGGGCTCGTGGAAGGATGAGGATCGAGAAAAAATGAACTGATCGGACCGTGGTGCTCATTTCTTCCCAGCCTCGTGAGATGCTGGTTCGTACAAGTGCCGCTCCTTTAGCGGCCTGATGACTCATTAAGTGCGTTCTTTCCTTGGGGATGCAGTGCAGGTGTGGTTTGAATTCGTCAAACATACAACTACACTTCTACAGCTATGTTATCGTGACCTGCCTTCAGGCAGTGCTCCGAGAGGGGCTGGCTAGAAGGCCGCGTGGACAGAGGAGAGCGCTGTAGGAACCTGCAGAGCTAAAGCTGCGTGGAAGTAGCGTCGGCTTGTAAAGCGAGTGCACTAGTCACACTGGGCTGGGTGATTGCCCGTTATGACAGCTCTGATACTGGTGCACGAAAATGCAAGATATTTTCTCAACTGGTGCCTTTCGGCATTTGTTCCCGCGCAATATTACGAAGGTGCATGCAAATAAGCACAAGAAGCCATCAAAATAATTCTGAACTCACTTCAGTCTTGCCTGAGATGTAGTACGTACAAAGAGCATTGCCGTGCATGGAGCAAATGCTGTGCAAGGAGGCGTTTTCCCATATGTGAACCAGGACGGAGGTAGATTCTTTACGGAGTGCACAGTACTTTGTGCTGTGTACTCGAGTACTTTTGTCCATTGCGTGCCCATCCCTATCAATCGCGTAGTTTTGGCGCGGTTTTGACGGTTGGGGAGGCCGCCTGGTTCGTGGATGCCGGCTTTTTTGTACATAAGCTATCGGCATCCTATCGGGAGGTGAGTGATTATGTGGGTTTGTAAGTGTTATGGCCTTGGTGGTTGCGTTGACTGTGCCCTCTGTGCACTCTCTTAAGTAGTAAAGGAGCTTATTGGAGCATTTTGACAGGCTTGAAATGTGCTTCCTCAGCTACGTAAACAATGGCACGTGCGTGGTAGGTGTGGGTGCGCGCGGGACTTCGATGGTCTTGACCGATGCGCCTTTCATGTTGGGTAGGATTTAGGAAACTCATTGAGCACATTGTCTGAAGAGAGACCTTTGAGACTTAGGTAAGGCTTGGTACAAAGGCTTGGAGTACAAAACCCTCCATAAAAGAGGACTTATCTAACCAGAGGAGAAACTTTAAAATTGGGTGGGAATGCTTATGCCATGTTTGTGTACAATGGTGCAAACCGTAACAAATTTTCTTAGGTATTGGAATCTGAGGTCTGTTTTTCTTTTTCATAAAATTTGTGTATTATATGAAGGTGATACACATCAATTTTTTGCTCCATTTATTTGCATCTAAAAGCAGCATGTGCTTTCAGCGAACCTGATTCTTGCATGTGTTCTGCTTGCATGAATGCTGTTTGACATAATTTTAAGAAATCACAAAAGCACTGATGTGTAACGTCCAAGGGAAGAGCAGAATGCACCTGCTCCCAAAGAGGGCAAGGACCAGATTTATTTTCCCTGTTGATCCTAGTTTGCAGGGAACTTATCCCACTAGACTGCCCTCTGTAACATGCAATGTGGTATCTTCCTTTGTTTGTCTCAAGTTTTAATTGTCTTTCTGTAAGCACATTGCCATACACATATATTTTGTTTTTGTTTTGTGACAAACATGTGCCCATCACATCACCTTACACATGGTGTGACATATGGGTTGAAGTTTATTTCAAGATACATCACTAGCAAGCACCTTTTGTAGGCAGTTGATTGTATGACATTGACTTGCATGCAGCAATCCTTTCTTTTGGACCAGGTAAATTTGCCACCATAGACATTTTGCAGCTTGGAGTGTTTGGTATGCTACAGAATAGCATGTTGGATTTTAAGTCAGCTGAAATATGTCGAGAAGCAACCATACTTATAAATTTGACAGTAAACAAGAATTGGCAAACACTGTAAAAAAGCTGATGTGCCATGTGGTCCATCAGTGATTGGAGCTGTTACCTGTTATCCCCATTATGCGGTGGGACGTTGTGACAGACTTATGTGTGAACCAGGTCATCAGCTCTACACATGCGAAGCACACAAAGGCCATGGTAGGTCCGGCCACAAAAATATAACACCATTGGTAAATGTTATTGGTATGTTGTTCACCATTGGTAAACTAGACCGTTTGCATATCTCTCGCTGCGGCTGTAATCTGACACTGTAGCTGGCAGCAACCCGCAGGGGTGTAGTTTCCGATTCAGTTGGAGAGTTCCAGACCCCGTGCTTTGAGCAGAATATCAGCTGAGTTCGGGAAAAGCTCTTCTTTTTAATTGCAGAGGCAACTTTTGGCTTCCCAAACCTCGTGGTTAACCAGTCAATGCGTGGTCTATCAGATCAAAATGACAAGCAGACATAAGGTCACGTTATTGGCAGTGACTTTCTGCCTGGGTTTCCAAGTTTTGGCACGCTCCAATGGGCTGGTAGGAGATTCTGACATGCCATCTGATGATGAACCAGCATAGTTCGCCCTACATGACTCATTGCGATTTTCGCTTTTTGGGCGGACCATCGGGCGTGGCTTGAAGTAGCCGCAGGTCGAAGTTGAACTAGGATGGAATTACTCTCACTTGCAAAGCAGAAGGAAGTGAGAGGTTTCGCGTCGCACCTGCCGCAGATCTCTGCGAGTCCTAGGGTCACTCGGTATACACTCGCACTCGCCGGCAGCCATCTCCGAGTTGCTTCGCTACAAATGATGCCACGCAAGTTACGGGATCAAGGCTAAACAAATTTAAGGTAAGCGGGTTATATTTTTATGCAGAGATGCAAAATTTGCTCATTTTTTCCAGTGCCAATACTGACTCCAGAGATACGAAGCTAGAGACATGTGGGCCCCAGGCGTGGCAGTTCCCGCCTCGTGACGTGAAATAATGAACGCTGGGCCGCCTTAAGGTGGGCGAGGCGGTGTTTTAGTCATCTATTCCCGTAAGCAATATCCTTGTCCACTGTGACTACTGCATTTGTAAATTCGTGTCTCCTAGTACAGATGTCGCCAATCTCGTCTTCCAGGCTGGATCTTTACGTGCGGCATCTGTGATCCCGGTGGTATCGATGGATCGTTCCGTGCTCTCCTCAAAGGTCCCCACCAAGCTGTCTGCGTCGCATAGCCCTCGTACTCTGTTTCGGTCCTTGCGATCGGTCGTCTCATTGACGTCCGTGCTATCATATGAAGATACTGCGGAGACGCATCATGGGTGGACAATATCTACATATCTGGCTAGGTTATGTGTATAATGCCGACAACGTCGTTATCTGGCCGTGGAGGACGTTTGGGAGCGTTGTGCTTAAGTCTGTTTATGAAGCAGGAAATCAAATGCAATGCAACATAAATTAGCACGGTGCGGAAGCAAGTGTTTAAATCCAAGCGCCTTATCTGGAACAGGCAAAATAGTCAAAACGGTCCGTCATCTGAAGTTTTAAATGTTTGAGAAAACGCCAAGGTCGGAAACGAGAGTAGGATATAGGTCATGCCGGCACGGTACCTGAATCTTAACAAGCTTTGGTAATATGGTAAACTTCACAAATGGTAATATAGCGAATCGCGTGAGAACAATCTATGTTAAAATTCTCGAATCGTCGGTCGGTCTGTCTGTCGCGTACGAATGCATTTGCGCTCGGCACCGATGCCAGCAGGCCACGTGAAATTGCGCGTGTGGCTAGGCCAGTGGGGGCAGCACTGCATTACCTTCGGGACCGGATCCGGAGTGGCTGGGCGCGGTCGACGCGTGCAAACGTGCCGCAACAATGTAAGGCGGGCGAAACGTAAAATTGGCGAATGGCCAAAAATTGCCGGAACGCATGTTGCTACCCGGTTCATATGTTGCTAAGGTGGATCACAGCGGAACGGTATCAAAACTTGTCGACTCAGAAACAACGGGCAATCTTACAGGCAGGAAAGCGCATCGATGCACACCGAAGCCTGGTTGCACTCGTGGGTAAATAGCGTATTCGACGGTTTTGGAGGGTTTTTCAGGACTGTGATTTTCATATTTTCAGATCAGATTTCGGTGACCCTAGCAAATAACAACATGAAGCCAACCGCATTGTACAGGTATTTTTACTATCCACACATCACGTAGCCAGCCTAATGCTGTGGGATGCATGATGACTCCAACAATCAACCGGGGAGGGGGCAGCGTCGCTGTTTTCGAAAACAATTAAATTCATCCCGCTGGTGCATAAACTAAGCATTCCGCGTCCGTGAAATGGACACGGACGTAAAGCCCAGTTCATGGCGTCCAGTGTCCGCCGAAAACGTTCTCGTATTTTGCAGTACTTTGAACGTAATCCCAAAACCTCCGCCACTGCAGAACTCGCCGTTTCATCCGTGCAAAATGATGCGTTCCGTGTGTTGCTGAGACGAACATTTGGCCGGTCCCGCCGGCCGCGCGTATTGACGCCGACCGTCCCGCACCGTGGTCTAAGCCATTGAAGCATCATTTACGGGCGATTCGTCGCATTTCTAATGTTGCTGCTGGTTTATTTGTTAAGAGAAGTTTTGGCTCCACCCATCATCGTTGTCACTGAAGAATTGTGATCAAAGGTAGCTAGCAACAAGCAAGTTTTTTATGCTTACCCGTCGGAATTTTGGGATGAGCGATTTGAGACCCGTTCTTTCCCCTGCGGGAGAAACTATTCTATGACTCTGGGTTTCTGATGCCGCAGACAACCCCTACATGTTTGCCTGACAGGCCGGACGATGTAACCCAATTCAATCCCTTTGCAAAAGGCACATTGGCATTCTGGGTTTATCCAGGCTGACCTGAGGGATTTCGTGAAATGCATTGCAATGATTTTGTGTAGTTCAGGCTGCCCCACGGGATGACATTGGCTATACAGGTGACTATTGGCTATGCAGCCCCACATTGGCTATACCGGTGAGCTGTAATGAACACTTGAGATCGAAGATCTACTACTAGTACTGCTGCTGCTACTACTCTACTACTGCCACTGCTACAACTACTACTACTACTGCTGCTATTTTTATTGATACCCATGCTGCAACCCCTACTGCTACTCCTGCTACTCCTGCTTCTGCTACTGATATTGCTACCCCTACTGCTACTGCCACTCATGCTACGCCTACTTCTTCTTTTCTACTCATACTGCGACTCCTGCTACTCATACTGCTATTACTACTGCAACTGCTACTCGTGCTGCTATTGCCACTGTTTTTGCCACTTTTGCTGCCACTCCTGCTACGCCTACTGCTACTGCTACTCCTACTCTTACTGCTTATCCTACTTCTGTTGTTATTCCTACTGCTAATACTACGACCACTTCTACTACTCATACTACTACTGCTATTGCTACTCCTACTCGTACTGCGACTCCTGCTACGCCTGCTGCTACTGATGCTCCTACTACTCGTACTGCTACTGCTACTCCTGCTTCCATTCCTTCTGCTACTGCTACTCTTTCTACTGCTACTCCCACTGGTACTGCTGCTCCTACTGCTATTTTTACTCCTACCGTTATTGCTACTCCTACTGCTACCCCACTACTACTACTACTACTACTACTACTACTACTACTACTACTACTACTACTACTACTACTACTACTACTACTACTACTACTACTACTACTACTACTACTACTACTACTACTACTTCTACTACTGCTACTACTAGTACTACTACTATTACTACTACTACTTACTACTACTACTACTACTACTAGTAATACCACTACTACTGCTACCAATACTACTATTGCTACTACTACTACTACTACTACTACTACTACTACTACTACTACTACTACTACTACTACTACTACTACTACTACTACTACTACTACTACTACTACTACTACTACTACCAGTTATATGTTTATACTATATATGCTATATTATATTATACTATATATATATATATATATATATATATATATATATATATATATCGATTAGGTTTATGGCGCGTGTACATAATATTTCACGACGCGACCCTTTGCCCGAAATGTTGACATTCACGATGGCATGCAATTACCAGAGTGCAAGCGCGTTGTAAACGTGAATGGGGCATAACAATAGCGAGTGAGGCGCCTTTTGAGGCGGGGACGGGCAAGACTATAGGAAACGTGAGAATCACCAGCTGTGCAAATGATGCCAAAAACCTGGCCAACTAAGCTAAAGCTATCTGGTAACCGATGCCACTGGGCGTAATCAATTTGTTGCCAGTTACCAAGTGCCTGTCCTGAGGATATGACAGACACATGTGCACTGGAGCAACTTTCTTGTGCTAATTCGTGAATAACATCGGTGACATACATGAATTTGCATTGATTTGCGTTGTAACAATTGAGGTTAAAGTATAACGAAAAAACGGAGGCGTTCTGAATAGCTGTTGGTCTCATTGAACAGACTATATGCCTACATTGAAAACCAGTCGCATTCTTTGCCGATTGTCATAAGCCCCCCCCCCCCGCCCTATGTACGCACTTTAACATGCTTTTCATGAGGCAGTTCCTGATCGAATGACATAATCTCAGGTCGTCAACGCCTGGCAGAAGCAATGAGTAGGTCATGGACTTGGTTAGAAGATGACCCTGCGCGAAGTTTGATACCCGGCTGACGCAAAAACATTGCTCAGTGTGCAGGCAACGCCGCTATCAGTCGGCGAGCAAAAAACCTGTTGTGGCACCGGCTGAATCATAACAGGATTATTTGCAGTGTCGTGATCAGCCCTGCATCTCCCTCAACCAATACAATCGTTCCATGTTGTCACTTGCTTTTCCTGGTCACAGAAGTCCTGAAGTGATTATCGCAGTAGGTTCAGCAGTGGCTGGCCACGGTCTTTCTAACAGGAGGAGCGGTGACGAAATCACAGTGGAAACAGTTAAGTTAAATGCATGGAAAAACTTTAAGGCTGTGGTTTGTGGCTATGGTATGCAGCGCCTCAAACAGAGGTCCGGGCTGGATTACCGTACGTTTTCAGAAAGTGGTCGTTGGTTTCTCGACCAGCTTCCAATCTATAAGTGAAAGCGTGGTGTGGTGTCTGTTGAGGCTGTATGAAATGCTGGTTGTCTTCTGTCCAATCCCTTGAAGCAAGATGTGTGGGGAAAAGTTAGCAAATCGCCAGTTTCGAATGTGCGTGGGTCTGAAATGTTGTTACCCGTGTCTGTGTCTGAAATGTTGAAATGACCAGAAGGAAGCATGTCTGGTTTTTGGGATAAAAGTGGTACATAAATCGGCATGGACTGCTCTTGGAAGTTGAAATATATAAGATGCACAAAGTACAAAAACCAGCGACCTGGTGCCCATCTGTACCGATGTCACGTGGTGGAGGTATGGCCGTGGTATCAACGCCTCGTTTCTTGGGTCCGCTGGTGTCGGCCTGCATTCATTCTGTCATTGTCTTCATGCTCATGACAATCCTGCTAGGAACTATGCTTCTTGCCTATGATTACACGATATACTTCTCCCTGACTTCCGGAGCAACAAAGCGCATGATTCCTCCAGCCCTTTCCTCCCCCAGTAAATCTCCGTCTGAAATAATCACTGGCTGACTGTGAGGGTTATGACTTTCTGACTGTAAGTATAGGAGGCATGGATGGGGACAGCAAACAGGTTTATGCACTGTGTTTCGAACTGTTCAGAAATTACAGCTGGTAAGCATGACGGGACTCTTTCAATCCGCGCACAAAAATGTACGGTTTATATAGGCGTGGCGGACGGCACGGTATCGCATTATGCCCGCTGCTTCACTTGAATTATGGCAACCATGCTACTGGAGTTCAGCATGTTTGTTTCAGTGTGTGATTTTTGCGTTGGACTGTTGCAAATGAGCTTCTGATTCTGACAGACTGTGATTCTGCATTACTTAATGGTGTTCAGATTCGGGGTGGATGTTCCCCGGTGCAAGATGCATTATCAAGTTTGCCGAAAGATCCACTGGCATGTATGCTCTGCTTTCTGACATCCGGCAAGTTCGGAATGCTAAGTGGGTTTCACGTCCTTCATTCATAAATGGATGTCGTGGGACCTATGGGAACATGAACGTTGTGTACGATTTGTGATGCTCTTTCAATAGTTTTGAAGGATTTACTAAGGTTCTTGAACCGCTATTTCGGCGAATGATTTTTTGGGGATTTAGGGGTTGGTGCAAAATCGTGTCAGATGGTATCCTTATATCCGAGAATCACTTAACCTTTACGTAAAATCTTCATGATCCAAGGTCCCTTTGTCTTACAAAGCTCCGATGAGATCTTGGCTTCACTTCTAAGAACGCGCCAATACGCTGCAGAGGTAGATCGGTAGCTCATGTAATGTATGCCCTGCGTTCAGTTGCTCGCCAGCCAACGCCTGCGCCGCGAGATTGATGGTTCTACAGATCTGCTGCGCTGCTGTCAGTATGAGCAAGGCCGCTGGCCCGGCGAGTCTTGCCGCCATCAGACCAGTAATTACGTGTGCTCGGCGCCCAGCCCCGCCCGTCTATCACACTCTTGACGAGCTGGTATCTTTGCAACCACTGATGACACCGTTCTCAGCAGCAACGGGCGCAGTTATCCACAAGTTGTGGTGTAATCTTAACAATATGCTTGCGTGCAAGTGGTTTTGATCCGGCGGCGTTTTCCTGTAACATTGTGGCGACGCCGCAACCTCACTTTCCTTGTTTGGTTAGCATGGGTAACGGGATATTTCGAAATACCCAAAGAAAGCGCACGGGTCGAGAGCACGTCAAAAGTTCGGTGGCTGAGCGGCCTGGTGACTCGGGACCAGCGCGGTCCGACGGCGGAGGCTCGGACAATCGCAGGGGCTGAAGCTTGGGCCCAAGCGCGCGGATTCATGTGCTATCGCGCGCAAACCGTGCATCCGCCGCTTCGATGCGTTTTCAAGGATGAACGCCTCATGTCAGCAGCCTGGCCGGTCCAGAAATGAAGTCTGCTGTGCTATGTTGGCGAACGTATATACGCTCCACAAATGATGACGCGGTCTCAGTACCACTCAATCCATAGGTGCGCCAGTAATAGGCCAGGAAGCTTTCAATGCCCCCTTTGCCAGAACCTTTTTACGATGCGACAAGTCGTGGTCTGAATCGAAATGATATAGAACAAACTGGGCCATGAAAACTGCGCCGGCGTGCGGGCTAGTTAACGGCGATCATAACCCACCACAAATACGTTGGAAGGTCCCAAGATGTTGAAAAGCTTGTAAGCAACAAGCTTACCGTATCAGTAGGCAGCGTTTTTTGTATTTAAATATTCATTCCCAACCTTTTGAGCAGATGGATGTCTTGGATCAGAGCCCATGCTATGCATTGCCTGTTGCGTGAGCCGTGACTCCACAGTCCAATCGTGAAATTCCAGGTCAACAGTGGAATTCAGTGACGAAGGTTTGACGTGCCGTACTGCTCGGCACTGCTCTCCTTGGTCCGTGACGTCACCTGACCTAAGCGTGCAGATTTGCAAGCGACATTACTGTCATACGGACTGGGTTCGAGTCTGGCATGGCCTGGTAGTTTTAATCGAAGAGGCCGATAGACTCAGAGCTGCCTGCATCCTCGGTGATTGCGGTCAGAGTATTTAATTACATTATTATCCATGCTTTCCTGTCGCGTTGGCATACTGAGGATTAATGAGGGCGGACGCTGGTAATGTTCGCGTGGTCATTACCTGTTTGTGTTTAACTCTACGCTTCGGGGCAGAACACCACACTGGCGGCTATCACCGGCCAGCTTCAGACCGCTGGCTCAGCATGCGGTGTTCTGCGCACTGTTTGCGTTCAGTGTGGTGCTGCTGGTCGCAGAGATCAACGCGATGCTTCCAAGCACCCCAAGGTGACTGCGTCGACCATTAAATGATCTAGTGAAGGCCAAGCACCCTCGATTTGATTTATGTCGTATTTTAGGATTTCTTGTGGTGTACACTAGGCTTATGCGTGATTGCGCTCGAGTGGAGTTGAACCGAGTGTTTTTCACAACGCTGGAACTGATTCCTAGTGTTCGTCAGAGCTGCGCAACAGTGATGAGCCGATTCCGATTCAGGCTCACCAGATGAATCTTCAGAATGCGATTACTGTTGGAGTCAATACCGTGACAGTAGTTTGGAAGAGAAATCGTGTGGACGTCGTTAAGGCATGTATGATACATATCTTTGGTGGTTAATCGTAAAGTGCGTTTGTTCTTTTACTATGGACTTCAATTCGGTAATGTCACCCATCGTGGGTGACCCAACTCCGCTTCAGGCTGACGATTTTTTTTCAAAGAACTGACGATTTTTTTCAAAGAACTGACGATTTGTTTCAAAGAACTGACGATTTTTCAAAGAACTGATGATCTTTTCAAAGAACTGACGACTTTTTCAAAGAATCGACTCACGCCGACCCTACGGACATTTTGTCGATGCGAAGTGGGTCTGACTCCACCAGGAATAACGCGCATGCGTGGCGCACGCACACAAGGATCAGGTCGGTGCCGAGGTGTTACAGAAGTGGCAAATTATTGATCTGTGTGGCAGCGATGTATTGGCTTTGTTCCCAGTTTCTGTGTGTTGTCTTTATCGAATCAAAGCATAAGAGGCCCGAGTAGTTGCACTACTTTGTTCCCTGTGTCTGCTCCGTCGGTGATTTGGTGATGGCAGAGTCCGGTCGGCCGGCTGTCCCGTCGGTGGTGGACTCCGCCCCGTGCCGCAGCGCTGGCCGCCAACTTACATCGTTTTCGCAACTCTGGTTATGCACCTGCGTGCCCAGCCGTCTAAACATCTCGCGAGTGAGGATTTGAGGCCTGAATTTGTTAATCTAGTGCAGACCAAAAGCAACTTTACGGTACTGAGAAATTTGTCCTGACTATCGGCTGTTAACTTTACGCATAATAATGATTAGGTGATTGTAGGGCAGTATAGCTTGCTCCCCCACAACAAGCTGGCAGCTACCCTCCTGCCCCGCTGTTACGGTGCATTTTGCATCCCTTGTTTGCGCATAGTATCAAATAGTCTGATCCTTTGAATGGCTGCTGTTCCATGAGAACTGTCATTAAGTGCAAGTTCCCAACCTACCCTTCCATGCCCCATCTCGGGAAGGTGTCCCACGATTTCGCAACAACTTCTCGCATTGGACCCTCTGGTGGCTGCTGTCGTTGCGCCACCGTCTTGCGGCCAGCACGCACCGCTCGCGATTTTTACCGGCCATTCGCCGCCAACTGGCGAGGGAACATTATTTGGCTGTCACCGGGCGTGCGTCGTGCGTGCAGCGCGCACGTCTGGCTCGAGGCGGGCCTGAACCGGCCCGGGGGCGCTCGGCGGCCCGGCGGCCCCCGGGCGGTGCCGCGGGACGAGACGGCGGCGAGCGACGGGACCGGTGCTGGAGCGCGGGGCCGCGGCAAGGGACAGGACGGAGCCGGTGCCGGGGGACGGAGCCGGTGCCAGGGACGGGGCCGGTGCCGAGGGACGGGCCCGGTGCCGAGGGACGAGGCTGCGGCGAGGGACGGGGCCGGTGCCGGGGAAGGGGCCTGTGCCGGGGGACGGAGCCGGTGCCGGGGGACGGAGCCGGTGCCTGGGGACGGGGCCGGTGTCGGAGGACGGGGCCGCGGCAAGGGACAGGACGGAACCGGTGCCGGGGGACGGGGCCGCGGCAAGGGACAGGACAGAACCGGTGCCGAGGGACGGGGCCGGTGCCGGAGGACGGGGCCGCGGCAAGGGACAGGACAGAACCGGTGCCGAGGGACGGGGCCGGTGCCAGGGGACGGAACCGGCGCCGGGGGACGGGGCCGGTGCCGGGGGACGGGGCCGGTGCCGGGGACGGAGCCGGTGCCGGGGTACGGAGCCGGTGCCGGAGGACGGGGCCGCGGCAAGGGACAGGACGGAGCCGGTGCCGAGGGACGGAGCCGGTGCCGGAGGACGGGGCCGCGGCAAGGGACAGGACGGAGCCGGTGCCGGGGGACGGAGCCGGTGCCAGGGACGGGCCGGTGCCGGGGGACGGGCTCGGTGCCGAGGGACGGGCTCGGTGCCGAGGGACGGGCTCGGTGCCGAGGGACGAGGCTGCGGCGAGGGACGGGTCCGGTGCCGGGGACGGGGCCGGTGCCGGTGCCGAGGAACGGGGCCGCGGCGAAGGATGTAGCCGATGCCGGGGGACGGGCCCGGTGCCGGGGGACCTGGCCGGTGCCGAGGGACGGGCCGCGACGAGGGACGAGTGACAGCTTCTATAATGTCTCCGTTGTTGGACGGCACTTGCAGCTGCTCTGGCGACGGACGTTTCGACCTATTGCGTCCATTGCTCTTGCGAAAGCTGAGGCGTGGACGACGAAGACATGTCATGAACCGGCCAGCTCGTGGTTTTAATCCAGGCGTAATTCCCCAGGGCTACGGCGTCGTTCCACCGCTGTTTTTTTAAGCAGGCATTTCAGGCTGCTGTATGAACGGGCTGCCGTCTGAGGCTCGTGATATCTTGTGATGCAATCTGTGAGCGATGAGCTTATAGTTGTGGCAATACGAAATCGTG
Organism: Pollicipes pollicipes; assembly: GCF_011947565.3. Classification (NCBI taxonomy): domain Eukaryota; kingdom Metazoa; phylum Arthropoda; class Thecostraca; order Pollicipedomorpha; family Pollicipedidae; genus Pollicipes; species Pollicipes pollicipes. Next base: position 43,443,027 of record NW_023597054.1, on the reverse strand, counting down.
CTTGATTATTTGTTAACGCACCCAACTCGTTAGTTCAGGTTATTCGTTTCATAATTTATTTCAAGCCGTTATGCTCGCTCATACCGAACTGGGCCTCAGCACAACCCTTCAAGACTTAGCAGTATGTGGCTCCTTTGAGATCGATCTATTCTGGGTTCACTCCTGCATACTGCCGCGAGGTTGTTCTGTTGGTGCTTTCTGAATTTGATAACACATTTTCGCGTCAAAAGATTTGTGGTTGACATGCGCCCTTGTTCTAACCGCAAAAATTAGTTATTTGATGCACGTGTAAAGACCTTGAATATCAACGATCTTCTCTCTCTCTCTCTCTCTCTCTCTCTCTCCTCTCTCTCTCTCTCTCTCTCTCTCTCTCTCTCTCTCTCTCTCTCTCTCTCTCTCTCTCTCTCTCTCTCTCTCTCTCTCTCTCTCTCTCTCCTCTCTCTCTCTCTCTCTCTCTCTCTCTTCTCTCTCTCTCTCTCTCTCTCCTCTCTCTCTCTCTCTCTCTCTCTCTCTCTCTCTCTCTCTCTCTCTCTCTCTCTCTCTCTCTCTCTCTCTCTTTCTCTCACGCACACGCAAACGCACACGCACACGCACACGCCACGCACACGCACACGCACACGCACACGCACACGCACACGCACACGCACACGCACACGCACACGCACACGCACACGCACACGCACACGCACACGCACACGCACACGCACACGCACACGCACACGCACACGCACACGCACACGCACACGCACACGCACACGCACACGCACACGCACACGCACACACACTACTAGTAAGGCCTGTGTCCCTTCACTCGGGACATAATCCATTGCCTCGTGTACACACTTGAATGGAATGACGGCGAATGCTTCGTTTTGCGACATCTGTGAGCCCCGTAGCGGAGTTGGCGGTGGAGCTGGGGGTATCGGCTCAGCAATCCCGTTAGCCTGCACTTTACAACGGGTGGGCCGGAGCCACGTTCGTGGGCCGTTTAAGCACATGTGCGGGATGGAATGCAGGACGGGAACTCGCCCGATACTTGTGCTGAGTGCATTGATGGACGAACAGCACCGCTGCTGTTGCGTGAGTTTTACTATTTCGATGTTGGCAGTGTTCTTCACTTGCTTGATCAGCACTCAGTACCGCTCAATTTCACTGAGATCATCTCTTGTTTTAATGGTGCCAGGTGTGTATTTGGAGCGGCCGGCGCCGTCGTGATCGAAGTTCTGTTAAGGCAGAGGTCCGGGCTCAACGTTTTAAAAATAACATTGTAATATCTTGCAATTTATTTCATGTTAGGTAACATTTGTTAGGGATTTGATGTCACATTTTTCATCATGTGCAGTTTCTATTACCTTTGTTGTTTGCCACGACGAGCTTGACTGGTGCTCCGTAAAGTGGTGTAGAGGATAACGTCTCCCTGTTGCCGCCTGTGTTTCAGAATAGCCGTGTGCGTCAGCACAGGAAAACGTTTGCGATTGGTGACGGACCCCCGAACAGCAATGTAATTAACCAAAGAAATACTTTGTGAAAACTATCGAATTGTTTCAGCACCCGACCAAGTCTTGCGGCTACCTGCGAACGCCTCGCAACACACGGTGCCCCCCCCCCCCCCCCCGGCTTCAAAACCCTTAACACCGATTGAATCTCCCTGGAAGCAAAATTGCAGCACGATGCTGGCCGCAGTTGCTTCACTGCCAGTCTATATGGCAGCGTGCCGTCGGATTACTGTGAGTGGGTGCCGGCGTCGCCGCTGTCGGGTCGAGGCCACCGCGCCGCCGGCGGCCATTGTGGCGGGCCGCCCCCGGAATGCCGAGGGCCCGGCTGGCCGGGCGGGCTGCTGCGGCGGGTCACGGCTGGCCTCCGGACGGCTGGGCGGGCGGGCTGCTGCGCCGGGTCACGACTGGTCTCCGGACGGCTCGCCGGGCGGGCTGCTGTGCCGGGTCACGGCTGGCCTCTGGAGCGCGGCCCGGCCTCGCCGCCGAGACGCGTTGGCCAACGCGAGGTCACCGCCGAGGGCAGCGGACGGGGCCGGTCCGGTCCAGTCCGTCTGGTCCGCCGCTCACGTGTTCGCCGGCGGCAGGAGCCCGGCCGCCGGTCCGCCGCTCCGGAGATCAATCCCGTGGAGGGGTCAGTTTTATTGGCTTCCCGCGGTGCGGCGCCGGCCGGGCCGCCAACAGAGGCCGCTTGTGTATAGATCGGACTGCCGGCGGCGGGATGCGCCGCCCGCCGCACCGGTGGAGCGGTTTCCCACGGCTCCTCCGGCGCCAGGCGTGAACAGGGCTTTAGAGGTCAAAGCAATGGCTGTAGAACCGTCGTTTGTTATCGACCGGGATTGGACGGAGCGTTTGTCCGGAATCATGCGCAAACTTGGGTCGCATCGTCGCACTCGCCCTGTCGGGGGATGTTGGTGGTGAGCAGCCACCTGGGTCCGCCGCTCCCGCGATCCGCCGACTCCGGATGACCATTCACGGACCGGATCTGCCGCTCCGGAGGGGCCGGCCGGTCCAGCAGGGCGCCCCGCGCGCGCCGCCTGACCCGGGCCGCGTCACAATGGCGTCGCCGCCCCGGGCGCGGACAAGTGCGGTCGACCCGCGCGCCCTGTTTGCCGCCCGTCGGTATTTTTGGCCAGAGCCCTGAAAACAAGAATTTAGGCCAGGTAAGGGGTCGACCGTGGGAGCGCGGCCCGTGACCCTGTTCACCGGCTTGTTTGTCGTGCCGGGGCAGCGGTGGGGAGCCCGAGATTAGTGACCGGTCACGGCAAACAGGCCGCCTCCGCGCCGCCCCCGCCCGCGCTCGGCGTCAGGTGCACCCAGCGTCCACTTTCGGTTTCGGGGGACGGGTCGGGCGGGGTGTCGCCGCTGGCCGGTCGAAAGTGAGCGCCGCGCCGCTGCGGGCCGGGTCGGCCGGTGCGGCCGACCTGGCGGCCGGCCGCCCGCGCCGCGTGACCTCTGCAGAGGACGAGGCCCGTGGCCCGGTCGATAACGCCGGTCGCGGCCGGCCTCGTGGCGCGCCGCCCGGTCGCCGCGCATCGGCCGCCGCCGGCCGCGCAGGTGGCGCTGACCGCCGCCGGTGCTGCCCTCTGCGCCGCCGGCCGCGGGCGGCGCCGCCGGGCGCGCGCAGCCCGCTCAACGGTCACGGGCACCGCCCGCCGCCGCCGCCGCCGCCGCTGGCGGTGCTGGCGATGGATGATGTGTTTCCGAGCGTGGATGGACCCTGCTAGGGATGCTTGTAGGCGACGCGAAGGGGAGCGGGACGTGGCTTTCGTAGCCACAAGTGCTGTACGGTCATCGACGATTATCGAGGTGTTCGTTGCTCAGGAAGTCATAGGCCTGTCAGACATCCACGTTTGTTCCATTCGAATGCTGCTGAATGTGGCGGCAGTCTCCTCCTGTATTATGCAACGCGCGACATGCCGTAAAGGCCTGCCACAGGCGGAGGGGCCGTCGCGTGTTTAGATGGCGACCGGCGATGACTGAAGTATGACTCAGGATGCGGCGGAACGGCCCGGCCCTGGGTCGGATCTGTGTGCTCTGATAGAGTGGCGGCAACACGGGACGTGGAGGCTAGCATCGGAGGAGTCCCTCCTGGAAATACGGGCTTCGGGCTGTTCTGAGTCCCAGATAGGTGCCTTGCACCAACCGCCTGATGCTGCGTTCTCAAATCTCGGGGACTGGCCTCCGAGCCCTGAGAGCCCCGGACGTCCATCCGATGGGCGAGCCACAGATCCCCGGCGGTGACGTCACTGGGAATAGCTTTTGTACTTTCTGGACGCGGGCAGGATGCAGCGGATATTTGTGGCACCCATCTCATTCAGGATAAGGCGCATCCACGATACCACGTCATTGCGGTGCTGAAACGAACAGGAATGTGTGATTCCAAGGGGCAGCTTTTCATTCCGAACGAATGATCAACAGCTGAACTATTGCATCTTCCACGCCCCGTCTGCGAATGAAAGGTCGTGAGACACTGGACGTTGCCAATCTTCTCGCTTCCCATGGGACCCACGTTAAAACCCAAACGTTAATGAGTTATCACGCAGTAGAAAGCTCATACCAAAAGTAGCCGTTACATCAATCGGGAGAATATAACGCAGCTTTCGGCGCACTTTATTGGCAAGCAAGGCATGCCCAAACCCCGCATTCGTCTCTTTCTAATCGGAGCTTTACTGCACACAAGGCGCGAAGGGGAGAGGGCGCGGGCACGGATTGAGTTGGACACAACTGGCGCTGGTTCCTCTCCCAATCTAGAGGGCGTTGCTCTAGACCGATTGACCCGGCCACTGGGCCGTGCCACTGGCGCACGTGGCCGCATGACCTTTGTCGAACAGTTACGAGGGCAGATACGATATTGCTACTCTCGAACAGACTGGACATTTCGCTTCAGTGTGGGCAAATGCCCTGTCTATTCTGCCTGATGTCCCCATTTTCCCTTTACATTGGCGTGCTGGAACACATGGCGCATGCTGCCGGCGTTATCAGCCTGCAGCTGCCTTCAGGTGCGCTGATCGCTTCGGGGAGTGTTGCGGAGGCCGTCACTCTGCGCCTGTCCGGCACCCTGTCTGGGCCCGGGTGGGACCCTGTCCAGGCGGTGGCGCTCCGCCCCGGGGCGGCCTGCAGCCCGGCGGCGGCGGCACCGGTGGCAGGTGCCGCGTCTGCGCGTGTGACCGTGCCCGCGGCCGCGGCCGGAGCCACGGCTCAGCGCCGCCCGGTCACCGGCTTCCGGCCCCCCGGGCGCCGCCGCTGCCGCCGCCGCCGCCGCTGCCGGTACCGCCGCCGGGGCAGACGCCGCCCTGGTGCAGGCGGCCTCCCGACCCTGCTGTAGGCGGGGTCTGCTGGAACTGGAAAGGAGACTTCGGTTCGTGTCCGTGCGACTGCGCCAGTGGAATTAGCTACAATATTGTATGGTATTGTATTGTACTGTATTGCTCTGTATTGTACTTTCAAAAAGGTCATCTAAATTCATGGCTATTGTTCAGCTGGAGCGGACATCACAACGAGATTTCTAGGAAAAACACGCATTCAAAACACCCGCGCAAACACAAGTACGCTCGGCATGGCCGAACAAATAGATACATTTTGCGTTGGCACACAAGAATCACACTGGATCGGGCGGCGATGTTGTTTTAGTCCCCATCCGCAGTGAACGACCCCTATCTCTGGAGGCAATGAATAAAGACCAGCCGCAGAACGGTACCTGGGTCGCCGTCTGCCCGACTTCAAGTGAGTTTCCAGGTAAACGAAGGCTTGCGTGCTGCCGCGTGTTGCGTTCTGTCCTGGCTCCGTGTTGCGTTCTGTCCTGGCTCCGTGTTGCGTTCTGTCCTGGCTCCGTGTTGCGTTCTGTCCTGGCTCCGTGTTGCGTTGTGTCCTGGCTCCGTGTTGGGTACTGTTCGGCTGTGGCCCTTGAATCTCCGCTTATCAAAGTACGTTTCGGTAGGCGCGTTCGGTAGGTTCGTTTAGCACGTGGCAAGGTGACAGGCAGACAGTCGCTTGAGCATGCGGAGCGCTCCGCTTATGTGGTCATGTTTTCACCGTAGTTAACTACCCTGAATGCGTTCCATAGACCCAGCGTGTTGCCGCCATGAATGCTAATGCAGTGCGTCACTGCTGAAAGCACCAGTGCGTTAACTATAGAAGAGAATGTTTCTTTCGGGAGGCGGTGTTTTGCGTAGCCGAGATCAATGACGAGGCCAGCACATCGGGCTGCGAGCAGCTGGTCGATGTGCGACACGAACGGCAACGTACAATCCATCACCACGACCAGGTTTTTCACACGTTGGCTCGCGTTAATGATAGGGTTGTTGACTTGGAAGCGAGAGGCACATTTCGAAACATTTGACACGTGACGAACACAATCAACTGGGACTTACTTGGGTTTCATTTCATCGAGTTTTGACTAAACCCAGACTCCACCTGCGTTATAACAATGCTCAGCTCAAATCAATAAAACCATTGGTGCGGAGTGCACAGGGCACCCTCCATCCATTGATTCAGTACAGAAAGGTCACGCTTTTTACACTGCGACGTGAGCTATGTTTCGTCGGCACGATGGATTGGCATTACCTTAAATACTGTTTTAGCATTACTATTGGCCACCATATATTGATTAGCTGATTAGCATACAAATAGCATTGGATTACTGATTCAGGTACTATTACGGCGACTTGGGCGGCATCACAGCGATACGCATTACACGAAGCATTACCCTCTACGTACAAACTGATATCACTGGAGGAAATGGTGTGCAGCGGTGGCCTCAGTGGCGCTCACTGGTACACTCCAGTTGCATTTCTGGCCGGGCGGGAGTTGATCACGCCGTGCTGTGATGTGCATGCTGGACTGGGAATGGCCAGAAACACAGCTCTTCACACACACACACACACACGCGCGCACGCACGCACGCGCGCACGCACACACGCACACCACACACACACACACACACACACACACACACACACACAGATATATATATATATATATATATATATATATATATATATATATATATATCCAATATAGATCCAGCTTCAGGAATAGTTTGACATGGTGCATGACGTCAATGCATTTGTTCACGTCAAGTAGTACTAAAGTACATATATCACCATGAAACGTGGCACGGAAGACTTGTTCGGCGATTTGCACTAGGGCTGTTTTTGTTGAATGATGGCGACGAAATCTGTATTGTACGCTCGGCAGGAGGTGAGTGTTCACACAATGAGGATGGAGATGCCTGTGGACCAGACGTTCGTTTCTGTTAGGGATGCTGAGCACAGGTGAAATTTGTCGGAGCCTAGACGGCGTCATGAGAGCCCAAGGGGAGAAGGTACGCAAAATATCGTTTGCAGGCGTGCAAGTCAAGGTCGACTTGGTGCCGGGCCTCTGATGAATGTTCACGGCGGGGGACACCACATCCCGTCGACCGGGGACGTGAAGTGGGGGGGGGGGGGGAGGGGTTAGGAAGTCGCTGTGCACAGCAACGATTGCATAGGTGATACCAAATGTCATGATTAGCCTAGCTCTTAATGTCGTGAAATTAAACACCTTTCAGTGGCCAGCAAGTGAACCCCAATCATTGGGAGTTATGTAAAATTTCCCTCGAATGGAAGGGACCGTAGGTCAAAAGACTACCGTAGGTCAACCACTGTTGTGTTCCCCTTTACCTCTCCCCTGACGACGTCGCTGTGAACGCCCCGTGGCCTGGGCGGTATTGTTTGTGACCCGGGTGGTCGATTTGTCCTGAAACACGCCCACAGGAGTATTGGCAATACATCTTGTGATAATGATCAATGCTTGCGAACTTCTGCGTACCTACTTTCGTCGAACGAACTTTATCCGTTACGAACCTTTCCGTACCTACAATCGCTTATGAACAATGGCGGACGTACTTCATGCATACAAGGTTTGCATGCTTTTTATTTATGCAAACTGTATCTGTACAAACTAGTCTTGACGAAGTTTTGCTGATACGAATATTTGGCCACGTATTTCATACCATAAGAACATTTGAATTCCAACATGTGGTTGCGAACTTTTCCATGCATTTTCTACCATACGAACATATATCTAACGTACATTTGCTTACAAATATTTGCGCACTTTTTGCATGCGTACTCCTTCCATGCGTTCTGTGGTCCCAAAACCTTCGGGCGCGATGCAGTGCGCCGCAGGTGGTTGGTGTTTCTGACAACCCAGCTCGGGTGCCTGTTCGATTGTTATTCGAAAGCGCAAGTTATACAACAGACATTCGCCTTTGTGCTTGTGTGGGATAAGTAAAAACGTGCCGAAGGTTTTTCGTCGGGGAGTAATTAAAATACCGATGAAGGAGACCCTGGTTTGTTTTGGACGCGCGTTTCTGCTGATATGCATCGTAACCTTTTCTCACAACTCGTGCGGGGCGGCCAGGAAAGGCGTCAAAGGAAACGCTCGGTGCGAACCTCCCTACCGGAACTGGATCCGTCATCACCGCCTCTCCGCCACGTGTCCCAAGGCCGCGCTCCCGACCTCACGCCCATGGCCACAACGGGACCCGTTTTCCATCGGGACGATCGCAGGTTGGAGATGACTAGTATTGTGTTCTGCGTGATGGTCGCCGACCCACGCATACGGCCGTGCTGCAGTGCGCGGCCGCCGGTGCCCGGGCGAGCCGTCTCGGCGCAGTTCTCGCGGTTCAGGAAGTGGCCTCACCTCTTCTGCCGGGCTGGGGCCTCGGGCCGCTGGGCACCAGGCCGTAGGAAGCGCTGCGCACCGGGTAGTGTGCGGCTCAAACGCGCCCCGGGTGCTGCGCGCTTGTCGTGCACCTTGTCATAGAGGCCCGGCTTGGGAGACCATCTTTGTGGACTGCGCGATGCCAGGACGGGACATTATCTGCTGGCGGTGTCACGTGGTTTGTCACGAGGCCGTGCACTGCTGGTGACTCGGCGTCGGCAGCCATCGGTTGGCATGGTCACGGCGTCAGGTCCGTGCGCCGCGGATCATCCTCATTCCCGATAAAGCCCGCTGGCGGTGATCCCTGTGTGAGATCCACCTGTCCGGCGCGGGAGGCGTCTGTTCACGCATGCGCAGCTGACGCGCGCGTCTATTTGGCAGACGTGCGGTACTCGCGCGGTGTTCCCAGTCCGATCAGCGGATGCCCGACGGCCGTGTCCGCATCGCGAGTGCGTGGTGCCGGGTGATGCGGCCTACGCCTCGGGGTCCGACTTACCTAGAGTATAGGGAAACCGACTTTGGGATGTATACCGTTGAAGACGTTAAACATATGTCGTAGGAACGCTCTTCGGTTTCGTACCGACGTTTGCAAACACCTTTTCAAACGCGAAGTTTTCAGAAATGAGGTCAAGTGAACATATCGCGTGCCCGGTTTTTTCTGCTGTCATCGGCTGGGCTGCGTCAGCTGACCTTTGTCCTGACGTGTCGCTGGCCGGCCCGACCCGACCTGTCATTGCCAATAGGTCACCGTGCACCGTCGTTGGGGACACTGGCGCGAAGGACGGTGCGGGGATGCACCCACGTGACCAGCATGGGTCTGCAGAATAGACAAGCTGCTCACAAAAAGCATTTGAGACATTGCTTTGGTGAGCAATTGCAAGTCGTCGCACCCACAGGCCGTTCTCTCCAAACGTGGTTGTTTTCAAAAGACAACTATTATTTGGCGTCAGTGGAAACGCTGTGCCGTGGAAGCGCGTGAGCTAACCATGATGGGCAACAAGTCTGAGGCGTCAAGTCAAGTCAAAGACAACTATTATTTGGCGTCAGTGGAAGCGCTGTGCCGTGCATGATGGGCAACAAGCCTGAGGCGCTAAGCTGCAAATCGTTTAGGAAGCTCTTCTGCGCCGTACCCTGGGCTTGTGCTTCGCCTCGGCTCTCCAGTGTAGGCGCACGCCACCCCCACTCTGTGCGTGGTCCGCAGACTTGACATTGGTACGTCGTCCGACCCTGCCACCCGGAGACGGCTAATGGCGCTGCCGAGAGTGGCGCTGGACTTATTTAGAGTGCGGGATTTGACACCCGGATGGCAGCGGACTGTTCGCGTTGGCTTTGGCTCGACCGTAGGCTGCTGGGCCCTTAGCACTGCAGCACATGGCGAGTCTAATTTTGACCGCGCTCGTGTTCGAGGGCCTAGCCAAATAACGTGCGATAGCAGGACTGATGGACAGCGCTGTCCGTGTCCTGCGCGGACCTGTGTCGCCTCTCCATCCGCCTGACGTGTTTTTATGACGCGATCAATGCTGTCCGACCGCGCTCCAGTGGGGTCGACTCTGACCCCTCTTGAGGTATGGCATTAAGTGAAGTCCTGGTTTAACCATTGATCCACATTTCGTTGTCAACTCCGGTTTCGCATGCTCAAGATGTGCTTCAAATACGGAGTTAATTTCAGCGTAAGCGATTTGGATGGCAGTGGCGGAGCGCGTCCGCGCCTACGCGATGTGCAGACTTGTATTCACCTGTGTTCTGGTGAAGCGGAGGAAAGCGCATCTGCAAATTCAGTTGATGCAAATGTAGCAAACAGTCAAGGGTGGGCATATTGTGGGAAAATGCAAGCAACCTCGCACACGCGAAGAGCGCGTTCGATGTGGGACGGACAACTGGCCCCGCAGAACGCGACCAACAAAAACTGTCCAGAACGTAACAGCTATGCGACGATGAACGCACTGAACGCGCATAGTGTCCGAGATAAAGCACTGTTTCACTGCTGGCATCAGTCAGGTCCGTACTGGTACTCCATTTGTGTGGTATGGCGCCGCTCCGTATTTTACGGCACCTGAAACACACCACTACCCCCGTATGGCCCCTGGCGCAGCGTACTACAGCGACAGGCTGCCGCCAAGTCGCCGTTATTGCACAGTCTTGCGAGTAATGCCAGATGTATCAAAAAACGCGTGAGTAATTCGGTGAGTGTACAACAGTGAATAGGATTTGTACTCAATGTCTTCCACCAAGGTAAACCACATGATTTACTTCGGTGAAGTTATCATATGTACCGTATTATGCACCTGACTTAACTATCCGGCCTCTCGTGTTATGCAACCCAATAATGGCTGAAATGTAACCCGAAATGATGCAACTTGCTTGTGAGATCACCGTAAGGGGTACTCTGAGTAGTCGACGACTTAATTTGTGTGTGTTGACGACTTAATTTGAGTGAAATGGCTGACTTAATTTGTCTCCGGCTTCGTCATTGCACGTACCAGTCAAATAAGCTGGCATCGATTCCTCAGAATATTTGTTCAAATCGATGTGCTCAACGCCACGCGCAATCGATTTGAACAAATATTCTGAGAAGTGGCGTTGAGCACACGCTTTGGCTTGAAGTTGCAGGGACCATGGTCTGAAGCTTCGCCGCATCGTCCTCGGCTGTGGAGGCGACCATTTCAGAGCGCCTGCGGTATGACTGCGACCCCGCGGAGTCTCACTCATGCCGAGAAACTACTTACCACATGCGGGCCATGCATCTCGCTCCAGACTTATGCGCAGGGTCTGGGCGGAGGCTTCGAGTCCGCTGGCCGCTGTTTCCGACTAGCGGCTGTCTTGTCCCCGGTGTCCGGGGAACCGACGCTGTGTCCGAATTAGTTGGCGCTTGCCCGGCGAGCGACCGGCTCCTCCACAGCCCGCCGCTGGGTCTTGCCTTTGCCTAGCTGCCGTGCGTGCCCACACTGGCGGGGTGCGGTTGCTGTTCCCGCGCTGATGAGGCGCTGCTGCCGTGCCTACGCTGGCACGACGCTGCTTCCGTACCCACACTGACACGGTACTGCTGCCGTGCCCACGTTATCACGATATAGTTGCAGTGTCCACACCGACGAGGTACGGCAGCTGTGTCCACACTGACGAGTACGGCTGCCGTGCCCACACTGGCGAGGTACTGCTGCCGTGCCACACTGACGAGGTACGGCAGCCGTGCCCACACTGACACGATACTGGTGCCGTGATCACACTGGCGGGGTACGGCTGCCGTGCCCACACTGACGAGATACTGCTGCCGTGCTCACACTGACGAGGTACTGCTGCCGTGCTCACATTGACGAGGTACAGCTGCCGTGCTCACACTGACGAGGTACTGCTGCCGTGCTCACACTGACGAGGTACTGCTGCCGTGCTCACACTGACGAGGTACTGCTGCCGTGCTCACACTGACGAGATACTGCTGCGGTACTCACACTGACGAGGTACTGCTGCCGTGCCCACACTGACGAGGTACAGCTGCCGTGCTCACACTGACGAGGTACTGCTGCCGTGCTCACACTGACGAGATACTGCTGCCGTGCTCACACTGACGAGGTACAGCTGCCGTGCTCACACTGACGAGGTACTGCTGCCGTGCTCACACTGACGAGGTACTGCTGCCGTGCTCACACTGACGAGATACTGCTGCCGTGCCCACACTGACGAGGTACAGCTGCCGTGCTCACACTGACGAGGTACTGCTGCCATGCTCACACTGACGAGATACTGCTGCCGTGCTCACACTGACGAGGTACTGCTGCCGTGCTCACACTGACGAGGTACTGCTGCCGTGCTCACACTGACGAGGTACTGCTGCCGTGCTCACACTGACGAGATACTGCTGCCGTACTCACACTGACGAGGTACGGCAGCCGTGCCCATACTGACGAGGTACAGCTGCCGTGATCACACTGACGAGGTACTGCTGCCGTGCTCACACTAACGAGATACTGCTGCCGTGCTCACACTGACGAGATACTGCTGCCGTGCTCACACTGACGAGGTACTGCTGCCGTGCCCACACTGACGAGGTACAGCTGCCGTGCTCACACTGACGAGGTACTGCTGCCGTGCTCACACTGACGAGGTACTGCTGCCGTGCTCACACCGACGAGATACTGCTGCCGTGATCACACTGACGAGGTACTGCTGCCGTGCCCACACTGACGAGGTACGGCTGCCGTGCTCACACTGACGAGATACTGCTGCCGTGCTCACACTGACGAGGTACTGTTGCCATGGTCACTGACGAGGTACTGCTGCCGTGCTCACACTGACGCGATACTGCTGTCGTGCCTACGAATGTCTTAAATTGTATGTTATGGGTACTCAAAATATGAGAAGCCCATGCGAATCCCCCGCAGCTCATGTTGCCCGACCACGCTGTCAGTAACGTTTAATTTAGCACCCTCTGAATCAAGCGAATGCGTGCAAACTGATAACAACTACCGAATATCATCCACATCTGTGCAGGACATTACCGTCGCTCTCTTCATCATCGTGTTCTCTTTTGTTACGAGCGAGGAAACAACCGAGTGTTATTCGAACAGTTAAAAATACTGAACTTGAATGATCCGGTGCCGCTCGGCATGGTTTTAAGAAGCAACTTTATCTTTGCAACTGCTGATTGCAGATTGATGCGGTTTAAACAACAGACAGCTCGGCTCGTTCAACGTGCTGCATCAATTTTAAGGCATTTGCATGCAAGCTGTGTAATGGGGCTTGCTTTTCGTGTAATATTGCAATGCAGACAAAAAATAGACGTCCCCATTCGACTATCAATGAAAAATTCGGGTGATACGGAAAAGCTGCGTAATGTGGATTGAAACTCGGTCCAGGTCACGATTAATTGGGATCTCAGTGACACGAAACGAACACCATTTGACAGTGGAAGGCGGGCACAGCCGTGCTGGGTAGAATATGAGTCGATTTGCGCACCCGTCGGCGCTCGTTAGGCGCAAACCACGGATGCGCCAGTTTGTGATATATGTTGGAGCGTTTGTGAGCATTGATTGTCAAGTTCTGGCTGTTAGAGCGATAAGGAGGTGGGGGAGTCACGGCACAACTGCACTGAGCAACTGAGCAGCGGAGCGAACGCACGGTACAGCCGAGTGTACCGCGTGCAAATCGCCGATCGATCGTCAGTTCGGCGAGTCCGCCGTCAAGTCGGCGAGTCCGCCGGTCATCAAGCGGGGAACGTCGAGCGTCAGCTTGTTCGCCTCGGATTCCGGACACGGCACTCGGCGGCCTGAGCCAAACGCTTAGGCCGTTGAATGGCGTGTAGCTTAGTCCGTTGTTGCACAGGCGTGTAGCTCAGTTCGTTGTTGCACAGGCGTATAATTCAGTTCGTTTCGACCTCTCGACACCAGAAATCACTGCGCCTTTGGAATACGCTGGTCACAGCATGGAAAACGGTGCTCGCAAGTTCGCCTTTTACGTGTACTGTGATCGTTAGGCCCCATATCTGATGGGTTGTTTGAAACGATAGGATTTGCGAGCTGTGTTGTATCACTGGATCTCCTTATTGCTGAACTTCCATGAAACTTCCAGGGCATTGGTAAGAACTATTTGCATTGATTCCCAAATTCCTCCGCAGTTGTTTTGTTTCCCGCCCGCATGAGAGTGCCGAAGTGATAATCCACGTCCGTTATTACTCATCGCGTCCCACAAGGCGGCTTACTGGTGGCTGGTGTCTGAATATAGGAGTTCGCCGCCCTCCACCGCTTACCGAACCGCGGAACGCTCTGCTTTGTCTTTAAGTGATGTCCTACTATGGGCCCGCGGACGAATATTTGGCCATCTCGGCACGTCACTGCTCTGAGACGCCCGTTAAAAGGCCCGTGGACGGCCGGTGGGATTGATCGCCTGTGTGTGGAGGGGGCTCGAAACACATTCAACTCCCAAGCGCTCTCGACTGTTTGTTATTAGCTTCTGACTCTTCTGACCTTTTAGCATGGTCGCGATTAAAAGTCGCAACTTCCCTAGCAACTGGCGACCTCACGCTGCCCGAAGCCAATTTCACCACCGTCGTGCAGAGGCGGATCCGGCGGCTCTAGGGGGGGGGGGGGGGCAAGCCTGGTGACCGAGGAGAACTTCATCCCCTTCAAGAAAAGCAGGTGTCGTGGGTGACATATATACCTATGATTTGTGTTTTTTCTTTGAGCACAATTTTGGATGTTCCGCTCACCCATAACATTCCGTGAACACTACGCAGTTCCGTAAAGTTATTCTCGCGTCTCAGTATCGTTTCGACTGGGGAGGCTAAATGCCACGACTGGTAAGGCACCACCTCTCCAGTGAACAGGCTATACGATGGCCTATAAACACGGATGTATCAGCAGCTGAAAACAAGCTCGCGAATGCCTCATAGCAGTATGGCAGAAGAAGCTAACAGTTTAAAACAGCGCGGAAGTGCGTCGCTCAGAGCAACAGGTAAGAAATCTAACGCGCTAATCACAAGCTTGAATTCCATCATTGCGCACATCTATGGACAACGCTCACCATTCGCCATTGCTAAGAAGGATAGAACTAGCAATCTGAAGAGATGGTGGATAAAACGACAGCAAACGCTTCCAGGCTAACTTAATGTAGGGTATTTCCACAAATCTTCCGGGGAGGCTTATTTTTGTCATGTCTTTTTTCTTCACCACAGTGGGCGTGCGTCCATTTCGGCCCGCCCTGGATCCGCCACTGCCGTCCTGACCTGCCGACGCGCGCCGTGACCTGGCCGCCGTGTCCACAGGAGGTGGCGCGCGGCAGCCGGGTCGCGGCCAGACATGAGCGCCGCCGCCACCGATGCGCCGCCGCCGCCGCCGCCGCCCTAGCCCGAGCCCTCACCGCGCGGCTTGCCGGCCGCCGCCGAGACCGACGGTGAGCCCCGGTCACGTGACCGCGCGCGTGGGGGACGGCGGCGGGGCGCGCGCCGCAAGGGGAGGCGAAGGTCATCGTCGGCCGGCGAGGGGAGCGCCGGGCGCCGGGCCTCGGCCGGGTCGGCGTGCTGCCGCCCCGGCCGGCCAGGCTCTTTGTGCGACTCGGGCCGTGGCCTCGTTCGCCCTGGATCTACGCTTTCTGGTGACACGCTATATTTATCCCGGCCGGCCCTTTTGCACGGCCTCAATAACCCTTAGATTTTTTCTCGCCATAAAGCGGATTCCGGGGTAAAATGGGCCCCCCAGTGTCGACGGCGAGTAATGGTTCAGTGCCCCGACCGGGCCTTTGTGGGTCCTCCCCTGGCGACGGCGTCCGGCGCTTTTGTGAGGCGCGCCGGGACCGGGGGCAGGGCGGCCGGGCCCGCAGGCCGGTCCGGGCCGGCCCGGTATGCGCGCGGCCCCGCGCCGGCCGGCGTTACACAAAAACAGGAGAGGAGATGGGCCGCGGGCGGAGGCCGGCGGGGCGGGCGAGGGGCGCCGGCGCCGCCAGCTGCCGGCGGCCGGCCGCACTGGGGCGGCGGCGGCACCTGGCCGGTCAGCTCCGGCCCCGCCGGCCGGGGGCAGCGGCCGGCGCGCTGTTCTCAGCCGATTTTCCCCCCGATAGCGGTGACCTTGGCGCCGGCCGGTCGTCGCACGGCCGGCCTGTCCAGTTGTGCCGTGACACTGTGCTCTAAGCCTGTGAGCACTTTCTCGGCGGCGGCGGCCGGCCGGGCGCGGCCACCGCCTCTGTTGACGGCAGATAGCGCGGCGGGTCGTCCGCGCCGGCACGCGGCGCGCTCTGTTGTTGCGCGCCGCCGCAGCCGCCGCCGCCCCGTGACCTCCGAATGGTAGCGGGACCCACTCGAGGTCAGCCAGCGACGCCGCCCGGAAACGGAGCGGACCGTGGTCACCGGCGCCGCGGGCGCTGCCATCTAAGACACGCCCTGACGCCGCCCGGCCACCGTCCCGCCCACACCACCCCTGCCGACGGCCGGCCGAGTCGGGCGGGCGCGGCCTAGCCACGCGCGCCTGCCGAAGACGCACGAGTTAGCGCCGCGGGCGACACGTCAACATGTTAAATAAATCCACAACGGACCTTTGGAAACGTATCTAACACACGACTCAAAGACCTTGACAAAACTGACTTGTTTACGGCCTGGGCTGGCGCACGAGATGAATTCGTAAGTGGCCTTATCATTTCGATGGGTTTAAGAAGCCGGACATGCGTTGCAAGCTCGGAAAGTTGCGTAGGCGCATCGGCGCGTTGCTCTCTCTGAGTGTGGTCACTGGCGCGTCATGCGTGCGGTAATGGGGCTCGCGCTGGAGCCAGCTCCCCAGAAATCGGTTCCGACTATCACTCGCGGCGTATGTGATTGATTCCGACCCGGATTCGGGACAGCGCAGGATAGTTTTGAACCGACTCCGATTCCGACTCTGAGAGGTATGGCTCGGCTCCGGGATAGGCTCCAGTTAGGTCGATCTCGTTCATAACAGCTTCGAAGATACACCTCTCTGACCTCTGTAAAGGCCTGTGCAGATCATAGATTTGATAAAAGATAGCTAGCCGCGTATCAGGTGTTCATTTGTTGTACATGCACATAAGAGCTGCCAGGATGCAATGCAGCGCTTTTACTTTCGTTGATATTTGGGTGGAGCGACCGATGATCGGACTGAATGCGGTTGACTCAGCTGGGATTCCAACTCGCACGCATTTTGAAGGGAAGCAATTCCACCTGGACTACATAGAGCTGGAGTCGACTCCAACCTCACTGGGAGTCGAGCGCAAGTCTGGCGTTGGTAGTGTTAATGGTTGTCGTGCGCTACAGGCAAGTAGTTTTCCGTTACGCCTGTGATTGCGGTCAAAGTGTGAGGTCTACTCGTGGACAAACGTCGCAGGTTCATACTAATTCTAGGATGGCTAGCCTTTTTGTTTGGTTGGGATTAGCGCTCTTTTGGTCTCTAATCCTTCAAGTTCTCCCCGCTCTGTCCGAAATCTTTTCGTTGCTCAGCCTGTCGCCAGGCCGTCATGACATCACGGCCCTCTCTTTCCCTCTCTCCCTCTCTCCATGTGCCCTCTACTGACCGCCCGAGGTCAGCAGGTCCGACTGTTCGAGGTCAGCGGGCTGGGCCCGTCAGGTGCCCCGTCCGGCCGGCCGGTCAGCCGCCGACGAGGGCGCCGGGTCACGCAGTCGGCGTCCGTCCTGTCCTGCGTCCTGTCCCGTGTGTTTGGCGCCGGAGAGCGGGGCTGGTGCCGAGCCCCGGCGGCCTGCTCCCGGCTGGCGCGCGTCTTGCATTCATATGGATCGTCTCCGGCTGCTCAAAGCCGGGCTTACGCAATCCCGCTGCGGGATTGAGAGTCGGACGTGACTTGATGATGATTGCCAGGTTATTTACGGATGCATGCAGCTGCTAAAGGTGCTTAGTTGGGGGCTAGGGGAAGACCTTCGCCACGCCCTAGTACGTACAAATCGGCTCCAGTGAAAGTTTTCTGCGACTGGCATCGAACTCACACCTCGCAATGCACAGCTCCGTGGCTCAGCCGGTCGTCGATGGCGCAGTGGCTCGACCTCCGGTGGCATGAGCTGGGCGGGCGTGAGTGCGTGGGCGGGGCGCTGTGTGCCGGGCCCTGTCGCCAGGGCCTCCCTGACCAGGACCAGGGCCTCCCCGACCCAAGCTGTCGTCCAGCATCGCCGAGTCTGCAGCAGCGCCGAACGTCGCAGCGGCCGCCGCCGGGCGCTGGCTGTCGCGGCCAGACCTACAGAACGGGTTTTCTCGTCGATTTTTCTGTCGGCCGATCCATTAGCACGGCGCTGGGGTGTGGACTGGGCTGGACGAGCGGGCGGGCTGGGCGTGCTCCCCGCTGTGTGCCGGCCAGTCGGCCCAGTACGCTACTGCCCTGTATAACGCCCGTCCGGCCCAGTACGCTACTGCCCTGTATAACGCCCGTCCGGCCCAGTACGCTACTGCCCTGTATAACACCCGTCCGGCGCCCGTGTTTGAAATGTGGGCGCGCTGGGGTGGGCGTGCGCGCACGGCTGGCTGGGGTGGACGTGCGCGCACGGCCGGCGGGGACGTGCGTGCGCGTACGGCTGGACGTGAGGGCTAGCGGTCGCCCGGGGCTGTCCGTGGCCGCTGGACTGGTCGAAGGTATGGGCTTTGCAGCTGGAATCTTGGCTTGAAAGCACATTTTCCTGGGACCGGTCTGACCTTGCACTAAAATAACAACAAAGACGGCTGGACTTAGCCTGCGGAATGGATGGATTACTCCTTCCAGCGTTTGTTGTGTGCATTCGGATGCCTCATCGGATGTTGAGCAAAGCAGTGGTCAACCAAGACACGCAACGTCCGGCATCTGCATCAGCACGTCTTCACTCGGACTGGTTTCCTCGCCGTCCGTGCTTGTCCAACCGACGTTCGGGTTTGCGGGTGGCGCGGCGCGGCCGGTGAAGCCGAGGCTGTGACATCGCGGCCACTCACACTGCAGCGTCGCAGTTGCCCTCGCCTGGCCGGAGCGCCACCTGGCACGGCCGCCCCCCATGACCTCGTGGCCAGCGAGCGTGCCCGTACGGGGTGACGGGGCGCCCTGACCTCCGGGCGGCCCGCGCCGCCGCCGGGACGTGACCCGTTCCCACAACAACCGGCCCCTGAGGTCGGACGGCAGGTCAGCGCTGGACGGAGGCGGGGGCGGGGGGGGGGCGGGTGTCAGCTGTCTGCAGGTCGGGCGGAGGTCAGAGGGACCGGGTGCAGCGACGGCCGATGGCCCGGTCAGCTGCAGCTGTCGACCTCCGGGGTCAGATGTGGGTCCGGACAGGTGCCGTTAAAATTCTCGCTTCGTATCAGATCATAGCTGGGAGCCCTGCGAAGATCCGGAGCAGGGGCCGCCTACGGCTGTCCCCCCTCCCCTCCCTCTCTCACCACCTTCCACCCGGTCCCCCACTCCCGAGCAGGTTACAGCTCCGCTGAGCCCGGCTCGGAGAGATGCTGTCACTTCAGCAGGTCACGGCATCAGCGCCCAGCTGCCAAAGGTCAGTCGGAGGTCAGCTGGGGCACTCGCCAGCCCTGAAGAGCACGAGGACTCTGACCCCGGGGCAGTAAACAGCTGGCCGTTTCCTGCGGCGTTGAGCGATTGGGCGGGGAGGCGCGCCGCCATCGTCCATGCATCCGCTCGCCGCCTCGCCGTTCGACCTGCGATGATGGGAGGCCGCAGAGTCGGTCAGCACCGCCCGCCCGGGCCTTCGGGAGCCGTGGCCCCCGCCAGAACGCGGTGCTCCTGCGTGCTTTGTTGCAGGCGAAGTCGCACGCGGGTCGGAAGCTGCGCCGCGGAGTCCACGGAGCTCGTCGGAGCTCGTCGGAGTCCGCGGAGCTCGTCGGAGTCCGCGCCGTGTGCGGCTTCGCTCCTGGTGGCAGACGGAGGGCGTCGCGCCGCGGGCCGCCGGTCCCCGCTTCCGCACCATCTACGCTGCCGGTATTTCAGTGACCGACCTAGCCGTCGCCAATAACGTAACGTGTCGGCGGCGCGGGCGTGCGCCAACGCCGCGCCGTGACACGGCCGGGCGGCCGGCGGCGCCGCTGTACCGAAGGCCATCTGGCGGCGCGGGGCCGGCGCGGCCGCCGGCGCCCGCCAGTGTTCGGGTCGGCGCGCCGTCGGCAGGTCAGGGCAGCGCGCGCTCCGCCCGCCCGAGCCCCGCCGCCGGGCAGTGACGTCCGCCCGCCGGCCCGCTCGCCGCTGACCTAGCATGACCCGGATGGCGGCCGCCGCCGCCGCCGAGGTGTCGGTCAAAAGCGAGCCGATGGAGGAGGCGGAGCCGCACAACGGCGACTCGGACGGCAGCGGTGAGTGCTGGCTGCGGCGCGTGACGTCACGCCGCGCCGGGCTGATTCACGGGGCGGCCGCGCGGGCCCTGCGAGGGTACACCGCGCCCGTATCGATTTTAATTTGTTGTGTCGACTCCGACGGCAGGGCTGGCAAAAACAGGCGGCGCGGAGGGGAGCGCGGCCCGGCCCAGATG
The DNA here is from genome assembly GCF_011947565.3 of Pollicipes pollicipes. Classification (NCBI taxonomy): domain Eukaryota; kingdom Metazoa; phylum Arthropoda; class Thecostraca; order Pollicipedomorpha; family Pollicipedidae; genus Pollicipes; species Pollicipes pollicipes. The sequence goes on along the minus strand of NW_023597054.1, from coordinate 43,422,897 downwards.
CTATTGATTTTGGGCCGGTGTTGGGCGAGGTTAGTGTCGGACGCGTTTGGAGTCTGGGGGCGCCACGTGCTCAGAGCTGGAAGCCGCCCGGCCCGTCCGGGAAGCTGGCACTGCCGTCACCGGGGCAGCGTGTGTCGTGTGTGCGGACGGAGGGGGGGGGGGGGGGCGCTGCTGCTGCCTCTTACTTGGCGGACCGTGGCTCTGCGGCGAGCTGTTGCCAAATGACCGTGCGCTGTGCGTGACGAACGCTCCCATTAATCTAGCTTGCAGGACGATGCCGGGCAATATCATAAGCCATGTGGGGTACACAGCACGTGGTCGCTTCTCTTTTTTGTTCTTTTTTTGTTGCTGGGACCCGTATCCGTAGCTGGCAGCCGTTTGTACGCATGCCACACCGGCCTGTTATAAAGAGGTGCCACTACGCCCGGACGCGTGCGCTGCGGCACGCTACGGCGTCAGCTGTCCCCTCACCAGGCCGGGGCCAATATCCGGGCCGGCGGCGTCGGCGTCCCCCCAGGCCGCTGCCCCCGCGCCGGCCGTGGACGCGGCGCAGGTGTCTCCCCTCGGCGGCCGCGCTGCAGCGCGCGCGCCGCCCCGTCTGCGGCCGCACGCGCCGCCTGCGTCGGACCCGGCGGCGGGGAGACGACGGCACCGACGGCGCTGCGTGGCCCGCGGCCGGGCCTGGTGCGGGTGCGATCGGAGCGGCGGGTTGAGAACGGACGTGCTGCACCTCGTGCGACGGCGCTACGTGGGCCTGGCCCCCCGGTTATTTCCACATCGACTTCTCGGAGTGGCCGGCCCGGCACGCCCGGCGCCCCGACGTGGCGGCGGCTGGGCCGTCGGCTGCAGCGGCGCCGCCGGGCCCCGCTCGGCCGACCGCGCGGCCGCCGCGCCCCGCGGTCGCCATGTTGGCCGGCCGGCGTGACCCCTGAGGCGGCGCGCCGCCATTGGCGGGCGGACACAAGGTCGGCGGGCGCCGGGTGCGCCGGGCCTGACCCGAGGCGGCTGGCCTTGGCGGCCGGCCGGCCGGTGGCGCCGCCGCGCTGCCGCCGGCGCCGCGTGACCTCGCCGTGACCGGGCGGCGCGCCGGTCGCGGGTCGGCCGTATTGATCGCGCGCGCTGGTCGAGCCGGACGCTCCGCCCCGGTCGCTCAGACCCGGTAAAAATAGGTCGCTTTTTACGCGGACGGTTGCAGCGGCGGGCGTCGCTCTTTGTTGGAGGTCGGGTCGGCGGCACAGCCGGGCCCGGCCGGCCGCGAGCGCCGCCGGCGGCCGGCCGCCGCACCAGCCGCCCCCGGCGTCGGCCCGGCCGGAACACGTGCGGCGCCGGCGCCTGTTGGCGGCGTCCCCACGCGTCGCGGCCCGGCGCCGCGGCCGGCCGGGCTCGCGCGCCCCGGGCGCGGTCAGCGCGGCGCGGCGCTAAATTACCTCCGGTCGTGACGTCAGCAGCGCCTGGGGCGCGGGCGGTCGCCGCGGTCGCGTGACACCCGGACCACCGGCTGGAGACCCGTGGAGAAGCGTCCCGCAGCCCCGCGACCGATACCTATCCAGCCGACTTACTCATTCATCGCTCGAGAAGCCCCCGGGCGGCCCGGCGTCATTACCGGGCTCTCGGTGCCGAGCTGGCGCTGAGTGCCCTCGGCCGCCAGTGGCCGGGGGCGGCCAAAGGTCACGACATGGCCGGGCGGCCGCGTGGGCGACGCTCGGGTCGATGCGGCTGTCGGTCACCGGATCGGCGCCGGCAGCTCTGTCATCGAAGCCCGCTGTCACTGACCAGCCGCCGGACGGACGGCGGGGCCGCTCGGGGAAAGCCTGCCGCTCGGCGATGTGGCCTCTACGGTACGCTGGGGTCGCGGACAGCCCTCAGGCGGTCCTACCAGCGTGCGTGCGCCGTGCTGTGGGGCTGATGGGCGAGACCCGGCGTCTTAGCTGTCAGGAAGGCCGGTGGTTGGTCGGTGGAACCGTCGGTCTCGAGCCGCCGGTGGTGCGTGCCGCTGATTGGTGACGGAGGCGGGTGGGGGTCGCACCGGCCTGCCTGGCCGTGCTGCCCGGGATCTGCGTGCGGTGCTGGACCGGTCAGCGGTCATTTCCCCTCGGCCTCGGTGTCTCGCGCGCGTGTGTTTGGGGAGGGGGCGGGGGGGGCGCGGGTCATGTCCCCGGTGGCCGGGGTCAGCGTCCCGGCCTGTTTGCGCGCGGCTGACCGGGCGGCCGGACGGCGCGCGGGACGGCGCCGCTGTTTAGTTAGCCCAGTTGAGGGTTGGTGGTGCGCGCGCCGGCGGCGCGATAACCCGCGGCCGCCCGGTCGCCCGATAGCGGGCCGGCTATCGGCTGACACGGCCCGCGGTCACCGAGCCACAAACACGCCCGCGCCCGCCCCTCCGGCGGCGGCCGCCGCACGGGCGCGCGCCGGGGCAGCGCCGCACGGGGCGCGCGCCGACAAAGACGCCGAGCGATGGCGCGGCGTCGCGGCCGTCACCGGCGCTGTGACGGCCGCAGCGGTCAGGGGGCCGCCTCGCCCGAGGCGTGGGCTCCGGCGCGAAGGCTTAGTGCTTGGAGTAAGATGAGCATGTCTTGTGCCGTGTGTATGTGCGCCCCTGAATGTTGTGTCAGCGGCTGGCCAGCGTCACCTGACCTTTGCCCTGGCGTCCCGGGCCGACCCGACCCGACTTATCACTGGCTTTCCGTGCGCCGTTACCAAGGAACTCGGTACAAAGGTCCCCTAGCCTCCCCGCCTCCCCGCCTCCCCACCTCCCTGCGTATAGAGCACAGGCGGCGCAGGGAGGCAGCCAGCACGGATACAGCAGAATAGACTGGCCGCTCAAAATCCGTTGGAAAACATTACATTGGTCAGTTTTGACGGGCGACACCAAGCTGTTCCTCATGCATGTTTTTTAAAGGTAGTAACTTTTAACGCGGTTGAAAACGTAGTCGCATATGGCCCCACAATCCAATGGTGTTGAACCACGGGCGGCAGGCGACCAGCCCGAGCCGCGCCCCGAGTCACTGGCGATATAGATGGGGCTGGTGCGGCACGGCGTCATGCACAGCGTGGAGTTCAACGCATGCGCACGTGACTTGACCTCGGCCCCGCCACCCAGTAAGTTGTGTTCTCTCCAAACAATGCGGAAGGTGCCATCCGTCCAGTTCCCCCAGCAAACCCGCTCGCCGCAAAGTCCAGGGGATCGGCCGGCACCGCGGACTATCAGGTGGCGATCTCGTCCGCCCCTGGGATCGGCATTTCCGCTGGCCGGCCTGGAAGACCTCCCGGCCGTGTCCGCCCTACCCTCTGACCTCCTGACCCTCCGACCGTCCGTCCTCCGGCCCTCGGACCTACCGGCCCCCCCGTCCCTTCGTCCATCCGTCCCTCCGTCCCTCCGTTCCTCCGTCCCTCCGTCCCTCCGTCCCTCCGACCCTCCGACCCCTGACCCACCGACCCTCCGTCACTCCGACCCTCCGTCCCTCCGACCCCCGACCCTCCGTCCCTCCCACCCCCCGACCGCCGAGCCCGCGACCCCCCGACCCTCCGCCCCTCGGATCCTCCGGACCTCCGGCGTCTTGCCCTCCGTCCGTCCCCGGTCCCAGCGGGGCCGCGAGTGGAGCGTGGCGGTGTGCGGGCCTGCGGCGGGGTGCCGCCGCCGCCGCCGCCGCCGCCGCTGGCCCTCTGTTTACGCCGGCCGGCCAGCCGTGGCCGGCAGCCGGGTCAGCCGGTGACCCGGTTCGGGCGCGCTCGCACGCATCGGGCCGTCACAGACTGCCGCCGGCGGCGGCGGCGGCGGCGGCGGCGGCGGCGGCGGCCTGCAGGCGGGGGCCCGGCTCCCGGTAGCGGTCCGACGGGCTGCCGGCCGGGGTACGGCGGTCCCCGGGCGGCTCCGCCGAGCGGGGGCGGCCGGCGTCGCCCTGGGATTGCTGGTCATTGCCCCGCGCCATGTGTCGGCCGTCTCGTGCCGGCTAAGACGCGGCTCGCGTGCGGCTGCGGCTCGTGGCCCGGCCGCGGGCCCCGGCCGCCGCCGCCGCCGCCCCGGGCCAGCGGACGCCCCGCGCGCGACCGACCAAGGTCACAGCAGCTGACAGGCGGCGGGCCGCGCGGCCAGGCCGCCCGCCTCGCCCCGGCTTGAGGCGGCCGATGGGGCGCGGACGCGCCGGCCACCAGACGCACGGCCGTGCCGACAGACGCGGATGTGTGGAGGCACCGACTGGAAGGGGCACGCGGGCGCTTGTGTGCGGACGAACGCTCCTGGACAACGGACGCGAGGACGGCGGAACAGACAACCGGACCCGATCGCTGGGCCGCGGACGGAGGGACCCCGGCGCACACGACGCGGCGCGGTGGGCGTGTCCGGACCGCTGGCTTCCTGGCTGGCACCGGGCCGTGACCCTGGACGGAGGTCGGCTCCGGCAGCGAGTGGTGCCGATCCACCGTCTGTCGCGGCGCCGCCGCCTGGTCAGATGTGTCCATTAGCGGTCACAGATCGGATGCGTCCTCTCTCCGGCCCGTGGTGTCGTACTGATGTGCTGGCCGGTCCATTAGTAGCGCGTGCGGCGGAGTGGCTGTATGTCGACGCGCTGAGGTGCAGATCGCTCCATTGGATCCGCCTGTCTCCTCCGGTGTGATGTCATTGTTAAGCTACCCTTAGGAAGGATTGTAGCTAACAATGGAATCATGCCGGTATGCTGAATAACTAACGTGCATGAGAGCGATAAGAAGACTAACCAGGGTGTCTCTCCACCCGCCCCCCCCCCCGCCCTTCGGCTGACCCCCACCCCCACCCCCACCATCGTGCGCCTTTCACGCTGAGCGTCTGTGTTATCCTTAGCTGTCCCGCTGCGACGGACCGCTCACTTGGCTGCTCTCTCTCTCTCTCTTTTTTTCTCTCTCTCTCTCTCTCTCTCTCTCTCATCTCTCTCTATCTCTCTCTCTCTCTCTCTCTCTCTCTCTCTCTCTCTCTCTCTCTCTCTCTCTCTCTCTCTCTCTCTCTCTCTCTCTCTCATCATCTCTCTCTCTCGCTCTCTCTCTCTTCTCTCTCTCTCTCTCTCTCTCTCTATCATCTCTCTCTCTCTCTCTCTCTATCTCTCTCTCTCTCTCTCTCTCTCTTATATCTCCTCTTCCTCTCCTCTCTCTCTCTCTCTCTCTCTCCCGCTCTTGTAAATTACGCATTCAGCTCTGTCCGGAGCATGGTGAACTTCGGCGAGTGCCAGGAAGTGGGTGATGTTCGTTATCTTGACTTGCCGTTGGCGTGTGCCCTCAGGCGATGGCGCAGCGTCAGCCGCCGACGACAGCGTCAACAGCTCCTTCCTCGGCAACTCGCTGGCTATGTCGTCGTCCATCGCTTCTCCCTTCAGGTGAGGTGCACACTAACATCTCGCGCTCGTGCTGCCGCATCGTGCTGCTCCCGGGACGTGGACTCGAGAACCTCAGTCGATGGGAGGTGTTCCGCGGGCAAGGTCGTAATTTGTCTTTGCAGACACCATCAGGAAACTGTGTCGTGCACCTGCGAACTATGAACATCGTCGTAACAGTTCGGCATTTGCAGTCATGTTCTTAATGAAGCATCCTGGCATGCCATTATTCATCATGTGAGGAGTGTTCCTCAGTTTAGCGCCTTGTTTTGCATGCTGCAAATGAAGCGATCGATAACTACCTCGTGAACGACTCGTGGCGTTAATTACCGCGGGTCATTACATTCTTTTGGTGCCCACCAACCCTGCAAAAACGTCAGGAGTGGAGCGGCGGCCTCGTGTCGGCGGCGAGGGCCGGGAGTGGGCGCGTGGGTTGGCCGGCCGTCGGCGCCGGAGCCGTCGGCGCGCGCCTCCGCGGCCGCGCGACCGGCCAGACGTTGACACCAGGATGCGGCGATACCCGGAGGCCCGGTGTTAGTCACAGGCGGCATGGCGGGAGGCGGACGCGGCTCGTGCCGGCGGTGCCGACATTTGCGGCCGGGTCACGGGTCAGAGGTGGGCCGCCGCGAGCGGGCGGCCAGGGCCGGGAGGGCAGAGGTCGGCCGGCGCGCCCCGGCGGCCCGCCCGGCGGCCCGCCCCGCCGGCACACGTCCGCCGTCCGACCGCCAAAATGGTGATGCTCTCCTTGAAAGGTCGGCGCCGCGGCGGCCCCGGTCGAGCGTGTCTCCGGGTGGGGCGGGGCGGGGCGGCCGGGCCACCTGGCGTCGGCCGTCCTCCCGCACGTGGCGCGTCGTCCGCCCCGGCGGCCGGCGAGCTGGCCGTCGGCTCCGGAGCGGCATCTGGCAGAACCGGAGGCAGAAGCCGGATCACAAAAAAAATGTCTCCTCGTTTAGTGCCTTGCTGCGACAAGGCCAAACCACGGCGAGTAGATATGCTGACCGCGAGGGGACTGCGAACTGTCGGTTGATATTGATGGTGCAGTTTGTTGATCGCCGACGATCATTCAACGCGGGTGTCGCATTGCTGGCGATTGGCTCCGTGACTGGTGCAGCTGTGGAGTGCGGCCCTTATTCCACCAGCGTGGCCCCGGCGAAGCTGCGCCGGCCAGGCAGGCCGGTTCTGGTCGCACCTCTGCGTGGTGTTGAACGACCGAGCACCTGGCGTACGTTCAGCACGTTCTGGGAGAGATGTGCCGTGTTGTATGCAAATGCATGCACCGACGGAGCTCTTCCCGCCCGCGTGAAACCGGTGTGCTCGATTGATGCATTGTTTCATTCTATCAACTTGGAATGCAGGACGCGCATCCAGTTCGAATGCGGCTGCCGGCTTCGTCCTTGGCGTCACTCTTTCCGGGTTGATGCAGCACTGCTCTGTGTTGATGCATCTGGATGTCTGCGTTCAGGGAGTAAAAAGTTCCCGCCACAAGGTCTGCGTGTCTTGCAGGGCTCTGTGGCCGTGTCCTGTCACTGTGCCCCTCCCTGACCCTGTGACTGTGCTCCGTCACTGCACCCTTCCCGGACGCTGTGACCGTGCCCCGTCGCTGTGCCCGTCCCTGACCCTGTGACCGTGCCCCATCACTGTACCCCTCCCTGACCCTGTGGCCGTGCTCAGTCACTGTACCCTTCCCGGACCCTGTGACCGTGACCCGTCACTGTACCCGTCCCCGACCCTGTGCCCCTCCCTGACCCTGTGCCCGTCCCTGACCCTGTGACCGTGCCCCGTCACTGTAGCCCTCCCTGACCCTGTGACCGTGCCCCATCACTGTGCCTCTCCCTGACTCTGTGACCGTGACCCGTCACTGTACCCGTCCCCGACCCTGTGCCCCTCCCTGACCCTGTGCCCGTCCCTGACCCTGTGACCGTGCCCCGTCACTGTAGCCCTCCCTGACCCTGTGGCCGTGCCCCATCACTGTGCCTCTCCCTGACTCTGTGACCGTGACCCGTCACTGTACCCGTCCCCGACCCTGTGACCGTCCCTGACCCTGTGCCCTGTCACTGTGACCGTCCCGGACGCCCCCCCCCCCCCCGTCCCCCGTCACTGTGCCCGTCCCTGACCCTGTACCCTGTCACTGTGACCGTCCCGGACGCCCCCCCCCCCCCGTCCCCCGTCACTGTGGCCGTCCCTGACCGTCGCCGGCCGTTGCAGCACGCTGCCCAACATGGCGCTGTCGGCCGACTGGGCGACGCGGCTGAAGGAGATGGACGCCGGCGCGCCGATCGGTGACCTCCTGGCCGACCGGCTGAACCAGGGCGGCGGCGCCGTCAACGTCGAGGTGTGCGTGGTGTGCGGCGACCGTGCCTCCGGCCGCCACTACGGCGCCATCAGCTGCGAGGGCTGCAAGGGCTTCTTCAAGCGCTCCATCCGCAAGCAGCTGGGCTACCAGTGCCGCGGCTCCAAGGACTGCGAGGTGACAAAGTACCACCGCAACCGCTGCCAGTACTGCCGGCTGCAGAAGTGTCTCAAGATGGGCATGCGCAGCGACTGCAAGGACCTGCGCAGCCTCAGCTACCAGCGGCTGTACGAGAGCATTCCGCAGCCGGGATACCAGTACAACTCGTCGCCCAGCCTGACGCCCCGGGACACGGGTAAGAGACCGGCCCGCCGCCGCAGGGCATCTGGCGCGTCACGAGACGCCTGGTGGGCCGCGCGGTGAGGTGGGCGTGAGGTGGGGAATGGGGAGGGGAGGGGCAACCGGTTTGTAAAAACAACACGTTCATGTTTCTGATACGTCTCGCTTCATTGCATTGCTGGAGACGAGGCTTAGTGTTATCTTTGCGAGAATCTCTTGGCGCAAGACTTCTTGCGTTGATAAAACTATGTGGCGGTGATGGATTATGGAGATCGCTGCGGCTTAGCCGCGGAGTAATTGGCAGCCAGACGTGGAATGGGCGTAATGACATACTGGCATAAACCGTCCCTCCCCCCCCCCCCCCACCCCACCCGTGATGACATACTGGCCTAAACCGCCCCCCCCCCCCCCTCCACCCACGTAAATGTTGTGTTGCGGCTTCTGAGCTCTTTCGTGGTAGCCAACCCGTGTGGTCTATTCTTTTTTGTTTGTTTTTGCTTTTTGTGATTATTTCTTACGCATGATGGACTTTTTTAGAGAACGGAAGTCGCCCGTCTCCCGACATGTCCAACCCACGCTTCACCCTACAAGACAGAATCAATTCCATTATGGAATCCAGCGTCGTACAACGAGGCTATGGCAAGAATGTCAAAAGTAAGGCGCATCCTATCGGAGGTACGCATGCCTTGGTTTCGGTTTGGTTTGGTTTCCTTTTTCTGGTGGTAGCGTTTGTTACACATCATTTTTAACCTCCGTCATTTGCAAACACTGCAACCTTCTGTCTCCAAACCCTGTGCTATTTTCTCACGTGTCTGCTAAAAACCCTTCTGCTGTTACGTTTTCGTTGCAACCTGGTGTCGGTACTCTTGATTTTCTCACGTCACTTGGTGTCGGGGGCACGAGGCTGATACATGAGGCGGTGGACATGTGACACCTTCTTGAATGGGACCCGTCTTTGCACGAACGCAAGCCTCATAGCCCGGATTCTCGAGTTCTGCAACGAGCCATTTTCGATGGTGTAGTCGGTGACCCAAACTACATTTACTAGCCGTCTTGTCACGTCCGGCGGCATACGCGTCAACGCTGCGAAGTGCGCTCAATCGTGGGCCCACCCGTCTGCGCCGCTCCGGGTGTCAGTGCACGTGTCCGGTCCTGGCAGCGTCCTGTGCTCGGGATCGGCCACCTCCACCATCCTGGCGCCGCTGCCATATCTGAGGCGCCGCTGCCCTATCTGGTGCCGCTGTGCTGTCTGTGGCGCCGCTTACATATCTGTGGCGCTGCCGCCCTGTATGTGGCGCCGCCGCCCTGTCTGTGGCGCCGCTGCCATATCTGTGGCGCTGCCGCCCTGTCTGCGGCGCCTCCGCCCTGTCTACGGTGCCGCTGCCCTGTCTGCGGCGCCGCCGCCCTGTCTGCGGCGCCGCTGCCCTGTCTGTGGCGCTGCTGCCATATTTGTGGCGCTGCCGCCCTGTCTGCGGCGCCTCCGCCCTGTCTACGGTGCCGCTGCCCTGTCTGCGCCGCCGCTGTCCTGTCTGCGGCGCCTCCACCCTGTCTACGGCGCCGCTGCCCTGTCGCGCTGCCGCTGTCCTGTCTACGGCTCCGCTGCCCTGTCTGCGCCGCCGCTGCCCTGTCTGCGGCGCCGCCGCCCTGTCTGCGGCGCCGCCGCCCTGTCTGCGCCGCCGCTGCCCTGTCTGCGGCGCCTCCGCCCTGTCTACGGTGCCGCTGCCCTGTCTGCGCCGCCGCTGCCCTGTCTACGGCTCCGCTGCCCTGTCTGCGCCGCCGCTGCCCTATCTGTGGCGCCGCTGCTCTCCTTCCACTGACGGTGGCGCGGCCCGGCAGGCTCCGGCACCGTATCGCCGGTGGTGGAGAACGGCAAGGAGTCAGCGGCGGCGGCGGCGGCAGCGCCGGCCGCCGAGGACCGCGACAAGGAGGCCGTCAGTCGCGTGGTGGACCGGCTGACGCGCATCATGGAGGTCGAGGAGGGCGGCGCCGCCGCTGACGTCATCGCGCTGGACGGCGCCATCTTGGAGGGCGCCACGCTGCAGTTCGCCGTAGCGCCGCCGCAGTTCAGCAGCGCCATCGATTCGTCCTACATCACCGAGATCGGCTCGCGCGTGCTCATCACCATCATCAACTGGGCCAAGAGCATCGCCGCCTTCCAGGTGCTGGCGTCCGACGTGCAGGAGAGCCTGGCGCGCGCGCGCTGGGCCGAGCTGTTCATGCTGGCGCTGGTGCAGTGTCGCGACAGCCTGGACCTGCCGCGTCTGCTGTCGGCTGTCACGCAGCACCTCTCGTCGTCCGTGCACGAGCGCAAGACGCCCGTCTCGCGGCTGCGGCTGGTGAGTGCTGGCCGGTCCCGAGCGGCCCGGCCCCGGCCCCGGCCCCGGCCCCGGCCTCTGACCTCCGGTCGCGAATGGCCGGGGTGGCCAACCGCCACTCGGTGACGACACGGGGGGTCACGTGCGGCACACGGTCCAGCACCGGCGGCTTCCATAGTCACTTTTTGTCCCGTCGCATCTTTTTGAAACGCAGCATCGCGTCCAATCCAAGAAAGCATGCTTTAATACCATGCATGAAATCCTGGAAAAAGCTTACTGATGTTTTGGCGGATTTGAGATCAACATCGTTCCTTTGAATGAAAAAAATCGCGAGTCAGCAAGTTACCAAGTCATGGGCTTACGACTGAGCCCAAGGCCCTAGAACAGAGACTGAGCCCATGGTTGCTCCTGGCATGCGGTATTATCTGTCACTCCTGCAGTGGTGGACGTCTAAATATGGCTATCCTGCTCAGCTGGCCAGGGACACTGCAGGCCTCTAAATGTCATTGATAAACGCGTCGATGAAGACATTCCGGAAAGGCGTCAAATTAAATACGTAACAATATGCGGGGTTCTTTCTTGGTTCTTTTAGTATATTTGCTCTTGCCAGGAGTTTTCTTCTCACGCCGTGATGCGTTTTTTTTTTAGTTTCCTTGATGTGTTTGCGCCTTGACATGAACACCACGCGGTGTCTGCCCCCTGCCGGCGGCGGCCCGCAGCGTCGCCTCACGCGCGCCGCCGGAGCCGGCTCTGACCGACGCCCCCTGTCTCGGCAGGTGACGCAACACCTCTACATGATCCAGGAGTTCGTGGCCAGCATCCGGCGGCTGGCACCGGACGCCGCCGAGTTGGCGCACCTGCGCGCCATCGTGCTCTTCCACCCGGACGGCCAGGAGCCGGGCGCGCGCCGCCAGCTCGAGTCGTTCCAGCAGAAGGCGCTGGAGGGGCTGCGCGCGCACGCGGCGGCGACGCGGCCGGGCGAGCCCGGCCGGCTGGTGCAGCTGCTGCTGCGGCTGCCGGCGCTGCGCGGCATGAGCGCCGTCGCCATTGACCACCTGTTCTTCCCGGAGATCCCGCTCACTGGGCCCGTCAGCTGCAACCAGGCGCGCATCGAGGAGCTGCTGCCGCACATCATCCGCGGCGACGCCGACGACATCGGTGAGCGTCGCCGCCGCACCGCCGCGGCGGCAGACGGGGGCGCCGGCGACACAGGGGAGAGGCCGGCAGGGTGGGAGGCTCACAGCGGCCAGGGAGGGGTCTGGTCCCGTCCCTTTGCCTCGGGCGTCGTGCGCGATGACGATCTGTGGGTCCCGCGGCGGATTTCATGCCGTTTGTTTCTGACCGGCGAGTCATGAGAGGCTCTGAAGTCGCTACGTGCCATCAGTGCGAGTGATTTAATTTTGGGACTGTTTGCTTGTTGTCAAATTCGTCGTTGCTGGTGCCGCAAATGTGGAGCGTATGGTCGTTCCGGACAGTGATGAGTGCGCTCGGTTTTCAGTCGGCACCGAGCAGTGATGAGTGCGCTCGGTTTTCGGTCAGCACGGCACCGAGCAGTAATGAGTGCGCTCGGTTTTCAGTCGGCACCGAGCAGTCCAGTCCGAGTGGCGACTCGCCCAGCTCAGAAAACGTGTCGGAGTACGGCTCGCAGCTGTGAGCGGCGCCGCACTCCAGCTCACCCGCCGCGTGTGCGGAGCACGGCCTGGTGCCGGGGCGGCGTCCCCGGCCCGCCGCCGGCCAGGGACCAGCGGGCCCCGCCGGCCGGCCGCCGCCCGCCCGCCCGCGCCCGCCACGCCGGCTTATTTTTGTACCTTCCATAAGGCGCGGCGCGGCCGGCGGCGGTGCGGCGCCGGGCCGGCCCTGACCTTGTACAAAATGGCCGCCGCGAAGTGATACCCGGCCGGCCCGACCGGCTTTTCACCGGGCGGCCGTTTTTAAACGTGATCCACATTATCCATATCTCGATTTGGGCATACGTACGGAGCTCCATGTCTGTTTGGTGAGGCGCACTCGCGTTTTATTCCCTCATCCGTATACATTTATTTTAGACTACCACTCAACGCATGCTTAGTTTGTACAGAGCAGTAGCTGTGGATGGTATCTTTTATTGTATGTTTTTGTTTTTATGCAGATTTTTAGTCGTGCTCGTCGAAATTCTCGTTTCCGATTGCCGATGTTTCAAAAGTCGGCGTGAAGTGTTTTTAATGTGTCGATTCAGTCCGATGAATATTTCTAGTCCCACGCATGTGTACAGTGAGCGAACCGATTGTAAATACATTCTGAGATGAGTGGATTCGACCAGCTGTGATCGCCGCACATCGGGGGTGTAGGGGGGTGTAGGGTGTAGGTGTAGGTGGCTGATGCGCGTCGAGTGGCATCTGAGGCCGGTCTCTGCTATAGCTATCGCGGCTGCAACGAGAGCCTCTCGAAAGCCGACACACCCACGGAACAGCGAGCGAGCGTGTGCAGCGAGCACCAAGCCAGCGGGGCTCGCCCAAGCCAGGCCTGAAGACGCGCCAGCCGCGCGTGCCGAGCGGCAGAGGCGTCCCGGTGGTGCAGTCGGCTGGACCGGGGCGTCGTCGCCGGCGGCCGCCGGGCGGCGCTCACAGCCACGACACGTTCACGCGCCGGCTGCCCATCAGCTGGTCGTTCAGACGGATCAGCTGCTGCAGGAAGCCGTCGTTCGGGAAGATCTCGCGCCGCGCCCTGCCGACGACACCGGCCGATGAGAGAAGCGTGGCACCGGCGCGCGCGCTGGCTGTTAAGGACGCGGCAGGATCACGTGTGTCACGAGAGTCTACACTGAACCATTCTACCTCGCGTCGACCACCAGGCGACGTCGCACGGCTTCGCGTCGTCCAGTCCTGGTGGTGTCACCGCATCGCACCCGACCGTCTATGCAGTGTGTGATGGTCCGCCACGGAGGCCCCCTGACGACCCGCAGCGCCGTGAGCGCAGCCGGCGCCGCCCCCCGTACCTGACGGTCTGCAGGGCCTGCGAGAGCGGCATGTGGAGCTTGATCATCAGGTAGGCGATGACGAGCGTGGCGGAGCGGCTGAGGCCCTGGACGCAGTGTACCAGCACCTTGCCTGCCGGCGACGGGTCGCGGTCAGGGTACGTCGGGGCTGCGGCGCGACCGCTGAGCTCGCGCCTGTCGCCGATCTCGCCAGGCCTGACTCATTAGGTACCGTTAAGGATAGACATTCATTAAGGTCTGTAAGGCAAGTAACAGGTGACGGAGTGTTTGGTAGACGAGCAATGTGCAAGTAAATATTTATCCGAGTGGTTGGACACAGTTATGTAAAACACTTGCTGGCCTTGGTGCCCGGTTCAGAGGCATGCCAAATGTGCTTTCTAACGGCAACAAAGCGAGCCAGCGACGTTTTCACGGGGACGGGGTCAGCACACCCAAAAAGTGCATGCGTTCGTGATGTTGACAGGAATGCAACAATGGGACCCAGAGTCGAGCGGCGGCCCCAGACCGTACCGTGACTCAAGTCCAAGCCATGCAGCAGTCTCGCGCCTGCAGCTCGCTCCACTCAGCCGATCTGCTGCAAACCCGCCACTGCAGAAACAGAGGGGAAAAACGTGGCGTGCATTCGGGGCGGTAGGTGACCGGACTTGTCACTGTCGCCCGGAACCGTGGACCGGTCCCGCCTCTAGGGCCGCGGCGGCCCGGCTCGACTCCGTCACACCAGCCGGGTCGCCGAGGTCGGGTGCCGGGGTCTGCGGGAGCGGCGATGCCACTGAGCTCTGCGGCTCGACTCCGGGTAACGCCGCCCACTCTGCGGCCGGCCGTGGACCGGCACCAGCCCGTGCAGCCCAGCTCGGTCGTAAGAGCGGTCGGCGACCTCCGTCCCGCCGGGCGCGGCGGCGGCCCTACCGTGGCGCCGCGAGTCGTGGATGAAGTCCGCAGCGACCTGGAACCAGTCGTCCAGGTGGTACCAGTCGGCGTCCAACGCGCGCACCGCCATGAACCTGACCGGCAGGCCGCGCCGCTCGTAGAAGAAGTCGTCGGTGTCCACCAGGTACGGCTGGCCGATACCGCTGGCCGCGTTAAGCACGGCTGTCACGCCCAGCGCTCGCAGGATCACCACGTCCTTCGCCGTCCAGCTGCCGGCATCGGACACCAGGTGGCAGCGGCGGCGCGCTAGGTGGCGCTACGGTCGCCGTCGCCTCGCTGCGAGGAGAGTGCCCGCAACTCGCCATGAGAAAAGCAGCGGTTAGAGAAGCGGTCGCCTGATGTGTGGTAGAGAATATTCTGAGGGAAGACGGACAGTCCGCAGATCAAAATATTTTTTCACGTGGTCACACACGGAGTGGATCGCTGCCTACTTGCCGCATAGAGTAAACCAGCACGCAATTGCACGCGATATTTCACCCTCGAGAGGTTTCAAAGACGATGCCAACCCATGGATTTCCTCTCCACGGATCCCCATTCCAGCTTGACGTTCCACCAGCAGGGATCAGCCCTAGGCTCCCTGCAGCGGCGGTCGCCGGTAAGGGCCGGTTCGCGTGGCCGCATCATGCCGCGGTAGGCCGGACCGATGCTCCGGCACGGCGCCGTCATCGCAGCCGTGGCCGCGCATCCATTGGACGGACGGCGGTGGCTGGTGCCGCACGTGCTGGGAGGGGGCGAGTGCCGTGTACACGGTCTTGTGGGACATCGACCGAACCGAGCTGGACCGGACGGACGACGGAGGTGAGTCAGCTGCTTGTCCGCCGCGCAATTGTGCAACAAGCGATTGCTCTCTTGTGACATGCTTTCCGTCGCTTTGCATGGTTTATGTTACCGGAAAAAATCACTTATTGGCGGTTTCCATGGTTCGTTATCGTCAGCGTTATAACTTGACCTGGGAGGGAGCGCAGGCGTGTGGGGGGGGGGGGGACACGCGCCCCCCTAGGCCCCGAGGAAGCGACGATCAAGGTCCGATTTGAGCGCTCAAAAAACTGGCCGGAGGTCGTATTAAGAGGACCCCAGCTGGGGGAGCAGTCTCTCAAATGTCAGTTAGAGGGCCCTTTACGCCGACCGGGGGCCCAATGTGTCGATAAGGACCTCTGTCAGTCAGGTACCACCAGTGCTGAACAGTCGGCTCGGCGTCGGCTTGGGCCTGAGGGCTTATTTTCCAAGCAGGGAAGAGTCGGGATCCGCGGTTTACATTTGCATTTGACATTTGAACGGATCGCAGTTTCCCTTAAGCCGAGCGGCGTCCGTCGCTTCAGCTAACGCCACACAGCGGGCGGCGGGCGCGCCGTGGGCACGACCGTCGTCAAACAATGGCTCCAAAAGTCTTCAAAAATCAATTCGTGACGTTGAAAGATTAGATGGGTATATATTTGATATGCTACTTTGAGGCTGCCCTCTGAACAGGTTGGCATTCGCAGCAACACGAAGAAACGAGATGCTACCTGTGCTTTTCCAGTACCAGCACCCTAGTCTAGAGGCCCGTTAGCGGTGCTGGAAATGCTAATCCCTTCCTATCATTAATCTCGAAATGGCCCCCCTAAATTACACTCCCGTACTACCTTACAAACGTATGAACTGACGTTCAAAAGCATTAGAGCATGCTTCTCTCAGATACGCCATCGTATTAAGTATTAAGAGGACCCCAGCTGGGGGAGCAGTCTCTCAAATGTCAGTTAGAGGGCCCCAGCTGAGGTCCTCTAACTGACTGACTTCCATCCGTTGGCCGCCACCTAGTGTTGGCCGCGGGGCCGGCGTCGCACGCTGCGAGCGCGCGTGTTCTAAACTAAGTTGCACATTTTTTCTATATTCGATTCTGAGCTAAGTTTAAACATTCGCAGACAAACGAGGCCCAGTCACGTCAATGATTTTTTATCCAATTTTGACAGACGGTCTGCGTTAATGGAGACCATAATTATGTCTGTAAAACCCATCACAACATCCGGCAAAGCCCCTGAGTACTGTCGGTTCAGGAAGAGTCCAGTGAACTAAGGTAAAATGAAGAGTGTCGATAATTTATACCCTACAGCCGGTTAATACCTGGTTCACAGTTCATTGCCTTCAAAATGCAAGCAGAATTACATCTCCCGATGTCTTCTGACTTCTCTTTCAGTAAGAGTATAAAAATAAACTAAATCACAATAATGGCCTCTCGAAACCAAGTGGGCCATGCCCGGTGCTTTTTTGGGAGGGGTCACCATCAGGTCCACTCGTCAACCCTGTGCCCCCCCCCCCTCCCTTATCAGGAGAGGGGGAGGCTACGCCCCTGGACCTGGCTCTATACATCAGTCGTTCAATGACGTCACGCCCATGGCGAGTAACATCCCCAGTGTCGGTCGACCTACGGAGCAGCGTCGACCACAGCGCCGTCCAAGGCTAGTGCTTCGATCGTTTCGGATTATGATGCAGATCCTCCTCGAAAACAGGACAGATGGGCCCAAATACCGTGTCCAAAACGAGCCGGACAGACACTCCATCAGCACGCAGGGCCCAGACGGTCGCGTGGCGCCTCCGACAGGGCCGCCGAGTGAGCGGGTGGCGTGGACGCCGGTGGCACGAGCGGCACCGGCCGCCGGTCCCAGCCCACGTAACCCTCGCCCGGGCGAGTCGAGCGGATCGTCGATAGGCTCGTCCGCTTCCGAGAACGGCCCGGCTCGGGCCTGACGCCAGCTGGAGGTCAGCAAACAGCCCACCCGAGGCGGTGCCGGCAGCGTGCAGGCTGCGGTGCTGGCAGCGGCCAGTGGCTCAGCACGAGCATGCTGCTGAGGAGGCGCGACCCTCGGGTCGGCGCGGCGACGGGCTGGCAGGGGGCGGCGCAGGGTTAGTGCAGCACCGGGCGAGGCGGCGCCAGTCAGCAGGCAGCAGCGGCGCCAGATTAGATCGCAACGCCGCCGCCGGCCCGGTCCGCGACCAGCGGCGGCACCGGCCGTCGAGGCGGCGCCCCACCGTTCTGCTCCAGCGCCGCCGCGATGAAGTCGGCCGCCTCCTCGAAGTGCACGCAGATGTTGCACTCGCGTGTGTCCACGGCCGGCACGCCCAGGAAGATCATTCCCGCCGCACTGTAGAAGCTGGCCCGCGTGCGCACGTAGCAGCCGGCGTACGTAGCGTTGTCGCGGCCGTGCGCCGCGTTCAGCACGTGCGTCACTTTCAGCGAGCGCAGGACGGTCAGGCTGAGCGCGGTGGCGCTGAAACGGGCCACCGGCACCGTCGAGCGTCACTGGTAGGCGCGATAGGCCCATATCAGGGTGTAAAGATGACGTCATAACCGGCGGGTATATTACTGCGTATTTCTTTTCGTGCTTGGATTTTTTTCTTCAAATTACGTATTCTTCGGCGGTACTTCGACAAGTCATCGATGTTTTAATACACTGCATGCCACATTTTGCTGGGACATTCACAAGATCATTTTTGGCGCTGGGCGCATTACGGACGTCAATGGCTAAGAGTTGCGCGAATCGTGTATTCCAATGCCTGGCCGCAGGAACCTTATTTCAATGATGTAATGCCCGAAGTTCGGGACCAGGGGGAGTCGCTCCCCTGAGTCGATTGGTTCCGCGCCTGACCAATATGACTTCCCTGCCACCCGATGATAGCACGACGGCGTGCCTGTAAACAGCGCAGGCTCATGGCTTTGCATTCATGAGACCCACGCTCGCGAGCTTGACAGATCTGAATTGCCTGGAGCGATGGCTAGTAAGAGTGACTACTGAAACCTGACACGAAAGGTCCCAGGCCTCCGTCACCCTACCAGTTAGACGCTTTCTGCGGTGTGAGAAGAGCGAAGCGATTAAAAACATGATGTTGTTGGCGCATACAGATAGTGCTTAAACATAGGTGAATCCAAACACGAAGCCCGCCGCCCTGGGTAACTTGCACGAATGACATGTAAACTGGCAAAGTCTCCTTCCCTGAGTTTGAAAAACAGAGACGAGCTAACGATGGCGTCTGCCCAGAAACTCACATGCATAACTTCAAGAACTGGCTGGCTGTGGATGTGATGGCCTGACGGTTTTTGGCTATTGTGACCCCAGTAATATGCGATGCAAAGCATGGGAGGGGGGGGGGGGAGTGGATATTAGTTACAATGCGCACGGCTGCAAACAGGCACAGTTTTGATGGTTCAGTCTCCGCCAAGTTATATTCTGCAGCTATTTCGGAATTTGGAAATTTTTGGCCTCCCCATGTAAATGGAACGGGACGGTAAACGGATGGCGACATTGCAACATTGTGTACATACGAAGGGTCGCAATGCTGCCTGCCCGTCCATCGTTGTCTGGTTCTTTTACACGCCTTGCATATTTATGGCGTCTTAAAAAGCATATATTTTGGGTACGTGCGAGGGTCAGAGCAAGGCAGGCGGGTGAGCGCGAGGTACCTACAACCGGATTCACGTTCATGGCGAAACACCTGGACAACAATGCATCGTGGCTGCCGCGCTCGAACAAAATGTACCCGCTCGAAATTCGAGCGCCTGATCCCGAGCGAGGCCCGACCCGACTAATCTGCCTTCGGCTTGAACAGAGGTAACATTCGCAACTTCAGCGGCTCGTTTAGCCTGGCCTTCATGCTTGTTAGAAGCGATGTCTCCGCATCCGATGATCGCGGCTTCGTGCAGGGTTCAGCAGCCAGAAGTGTGATCATTTCAAGCGTAAGTTGCGTGACTTTTAAGGTATTTACACACAAGCTGATCAGTTGACATTCTAAAGACGATGCATTAAGTGCAGTAGTGTAGCCTGCCTCGGTCGATTAACAAGGAAAGCGTACAATTTGCTAATGACACGGGTCCAACACAGGTCCAGGTCTGAGGCGGAGTTGCAGCGCCACGAGACCAACGCCGTATGACAACTTAAGGAAGAGATTAAATACAATCGCAATGGTAAAACTTTGGGTTCACGTGCACAGGCAGGACGGAAACCCCGATTGCAACCGCCTTCGGGGGACCGCCTCATCTGCGGTCCGTATTTCGCCACCTTCGGAGACGCAAGGGACGGGGGACCCCGACAGTTATGTGCAATCTGCGCCTTAGAAAACACTAGCGACGGTGTGGCTTACGTGATTTACGAGTTGAGTTACGTCATATTGTCACATAATTTATGGTGACCTGTCAGGAGGGATCCAAAGCGATAGCGCACAGCCTTTTACCGTCTCGACCGTGGTTCGCAAATGTAAGCATGTAAGCAAATGTAAATGTTCGAGTAAGCACCATACAAGCCAGACCAGGCCTCAGTTTATTTCCAAGGGCTAGTGTGAAACTATTCGAGAACATTACATGACTTTTCATGACCTTTTCTTTGAAAGATCTTCCACGTACGGTCGTCATGCACGATGGTATTAAAATGCGCCGTGCAATACTCATTAACAGTATTTTGAGCAGCTTTGAAGGCTTTGTCCGACATATCACTTGACCGCGAATAGCCATTGCACCACCATTGACAAATGTCAGTCACCGGCTCATGATACAATGGGTTTAGAGGCCTGATGTGACGAATTTTCAAGATTTGATCCGTTGTGACCGTGATCTCGAATTGCCCCCTCCAAGGTCACTGGCGATGACGACGTTCGGGGCATTAACACTGCACACCTGCAGATCCATGAGACAAAAATGCGGTACACCCAAAGAAAGGAAGACGTCGCGAAGAGTGGATTTTTCCCATTTTCGCAGCGCAGAGCCATTGCCAGAACGAGATGCTGGATCAGTGATCTGACAGGGTAAATGTTGAGATTTTCGGATCGTGAGTCAAATTGCCTACAACATAGCTTCCCTCTTTTTAAAATAACGCACCAAACGATTGGGAGCGACCTTCGGAAAATCGCTTGAGGTCGCATCTGCCTCCTGTGCTAGTGAAAATTGAGAATCGGTGTCAGACCTGCGCAGTCGGGACACGTTAAGACCTGAACCCACCTCCAGGCGTAGGAGAATGCGCCGTCTGCAGGTCAGTAGGCGGTCTCAACAATGTCCGACCCATAACAACGGCGACGACAGTGATTGACCTGGAGGCGGTGGTCGCCGTTCCCTTACCCGATCTCGCATTCGTCCGCGGTCTTCACCGATATATTGGGAGTCGCAAACCACACGGTGTGTAGCTCGGATCCCTGTGACTCAATATTATCTTGACTAGCCCCCCCCCCCTTTGCAATACATTGAGAGCAGTCACCATAAATGATAAAGGAAGTGTTCCACATTTATATGGGCTTTAACTGATATAGCTATCTCCAAGACCTTTCGGTGCTGTTCACAATCCTGCCCCTTTTAAGACCTACGCCTCCCCTTGTTTCTGGGCCACACTTCCACGGAAATGGGGAAAGGTATATCGGGCAGAGTATTTCGAAGTCACCTTGACATTCATAACATCATAATAACGTCGTTCAAATCTTGTCATTCCATAAGCTCCGCCGCCTTAGTCTTTGCCATCACCTGGCAGTGATCGCGTCAGTGACCAGCTGGCCCGTCCTAAATCACACAGGGCTTCTCACCAGCCACCTGTCACTGAGCGACCCTCAGCCGTCTTCACATGCTGCTTAGTCAGCGGTCCTCCACCCGGTCCCCTGCACCACTGCAGGTTGATAAGCCCGAGCCTCTATCCCTGCTGTGTCGGTGACGTGTTGACCTCCCGCGACTCTCCCCCTCCGCATGTTAATGATGTAACGCACCACCTCCGGTCCCGGCACACAGCTGTCCGTACCGTGCTGTTGTCCAGGGGCGTAGGAACCCTGGGGCTGAGAGGGAGTGGGGGGGGGGGGGGGGGGGGCTGCCACTACCAATTTTCCTGAAAATTCGGCATTCGCCCAACGGACATCACCTGGAAAGAAATCATCAGAGAAGGGTTTCGCTCCCTTCCCCATGTTAGCAGATATACCGCTGTCCCTGATATCGCGTGCCTGACATCTGGCTTGACTGTCTCACCTGCACGTGTACCGACGCCGAACACCGTGCGTCGGCGAGGCGATACCCCAGTGACCTCACTTGACTGGCGAGGCTAGCCCCTCCCCCTCCGGCCGCTCCACCTATGAGGAAGAGGCTGGCTGGCTCGTCACGCGCTGTCCCGTGCCATGACCCCGACAGTGAGCCACCAGACCGTCTCCGCTTTTACGGCGTGACTCACCGCCGCGCGGAGGCTATTAGTGGTCCCGGCGACGGTTGTGCCATGTGGACGTCACCGGTTAACATTGTTATATCACATTGTTCTATCCGTGTCAAATGTGTCTACGATGACCACATATTAAACGGGCCAAATGGACTATCTAACGCTGTGGCACATAAACACGACCTGAGTCCGTAAGCGCTTCTATATCGGGCGGCGCGAGCAGACAGGTGGACAGCTAATGCTGACATTTCACGGTCAGCTTGCAATAAGGATTGATTTAATGATCACTTGTAGTTAAATAACGCTTATGGACAAAAAGCGCAATTGCCAACGGGTTGTTCATTTGCGGTAAAAATGAGAGCTGGATACAAGTGCTGTGATTTTGTGGCATAAGGTCACGCTTAGTGAGAAAAATCGAGACAATGCCGACCGACTGAGTTTCCTTGCATACCAAATGTCTGTTATTGAAACGCCTTCAGCATGTTGGTCCGAGCAAAGCTGCACTGTGCGAATGCCGGCCGAGAGCAGCCATGACCGGAGACCCATCTAATTGCATTACATCATCGATTCCAGCCCACATATCTCTTTGTGAAGGCCAGTTACAGTCTTACCGTGCTAGATAAGACAGACGTAACAGCCTTACTCCTAGTGGAAAACCAGGAGAATGGGATATATATATATATATATATATATATATATATATATATATATATATATCCATATATATATATATACATATATATATAGGGATAAAGAGATGTCTCCTGGTTTTTCTACCAGGAATAGGGCTATTCGTTATGTCTTATCTGTGTGCGTAATATTCCTCGCAAATGCACTTAACAACACTCTACTGTGCTATAGTTAATTTATTTTATAGCTGACAACCCTGCCGTTATATGGTTGGCAGTTATCTAGAGCGTGAAGATCAGAGTGCCACCGTGACTCGACCGTCAGCCCTTGGCCAGTTCAACAGAAACTGATGGCGCTCGGTGATCTACAATGTTTGAACATCAGCATCACATTTCCTAAGGCCACAGCCGCACAAGTTCGACCCGAAGGCCAAGGCCGTGGATCCAAACAAATAACGTAAGCTAACCGCGTTGACGGTGCCATGGTAACTTAGTCCTAGGACTTTCATCATTGTTTAATCAATGGCGTCGGACAGAACTCCCAGCTTGCAAAGGTACCGTGCTGGGACACTATGAGTTTGAAGTTGTGTTGAAAATAATCGACATACGGCAGGCCGGAAGGTGCTGGTTGAAAGCTAGAAAACACGGCGTTTCGAAGCGGTGCTCGTGCTCTTTTTAAGACTGTTTGCTTGATAACGTCGGTAAAGCACTACTTCCTGGTAAAATGAGGGCCGAGTAGTTTTAACACAGCTACCAACTCCTTACGTTGTACAAACGGGGAGCTCGAACCGTTCCTGCTTGTACCAAGTGACGGGTCACCGCAGCGGATTTCCTACCAAAGCGGTCGACGTCATTACAGCTCATCACATATGGACAGAGCGACTGTTGGCGCTCTCGGGTGCCTGACTCCACGGCATTCGGAGACCTGTGAAATTGGGACTGGCACGGCCCCAGCTCCGCAGTGAATAATGCACGGCGACCGCTCTCAAATTCCAAGCACTGGGCCAGCGTCGCAGTCGCGGCCGGAGGCCACCCGCGGCTGTCTCAGTATCTGGTCCAGTCACAATAAATGTTCAGTCAAAATCGGCATCACGCATCTATCCGTAACAGGTAGCGCAATATTTATCTGCGCACATATACTGTACGGTGGTGGGCTACAACAACGCCCGGCTCAGTCAGGGCGCTGTCCCCGCTCCGTCCGCGCCCGACCTGCTCACCCGTCGTCCGCGTCCGAGCTGATAATCCCCCCCCCCCCTCCCGTTCGCGCCCGACCAGCTTACCCCCCGTCCGCAACCGACCTGCTAACCTTCCGTCCGCGCCCTACCTGCTCACCCCCTGTTCGTGCCCGACCTGCTAACCCGTTGGCCGCGCCCGACCTGCTCACACCCTGTCCGTGCCCGACCTGTTCACCCGTCGTCCGCGCCCAAGCTGATCATCCCGCCCCTCCTGTCCGCGCCCGACCCGCTCACCCCCCGTCCGTGCCCGACCTGTTCACTCGTTGGCCGCGCCCGACCTGCTAACCCGTTGGCCGCGCCCGATCTGCTCACCCCCCGGCAGCGCCCGACCTGCTCACCCGTCGCCGATGTAGATGCCAGGGTACACCTCGTCGTACGGTTTGGAAGGGAAGGCGATCCTGCCGTGGGAGGGCGCCACCAGCATGTCGCGCAGGTCCTCCACGGTCAGCGGGGAGCGGATGTCGCGCCAGGCGTTCCTGTCCGTCCTCTCCAGCAGGCCCCGGCTGGCGGCCACACGGGGCGGCGTGAGGCGCCCGGCCACCGCACTCCGGCAGCGACAGACGCCGCTGGTCAGACACAGGCGCGCGCTGGCCACACAGCTGGCCGTGATGTGCAGATGTGCAGACCAGATTAAATGCAAATCAGACAGGTTGCACTGATCGGATACTACATACGAGTCAATAGAAAATGGGCCAGCGAAGAAAATGATAGCAAACCTGTACGGTTTCAATCAAAACTATAGGTAATGATGTGGATAGGATACGACGGTGAATGAGAGATACACTGGATGGTGATATAAGAACATAAACATAGAAAAGTATAGGGGCTTCAATTAGCACATGACATAGTGGTGCATAAGTTTAAAAATACAGGTATAGGACAACCATGGCAAACAAAATTGGCTGTTATCAGATCTGAAGCAATCTATGCAGACCAGATAGAGTCGGAGAGCGTTGTAAAGTCAAGTGCTGCCGCAATGAGACCATCATCACACACTGTGCTGTACTCGCACCTCTGCTTATGAATTCCTCTCATGCCTGACTATGAGTTCCGCTGTTAAACTACCTGAGCTACAACTGAGTATCACTGGGCTGGGACTCCCAACCCCTTCAGAGAGAATCTCAGGACGCTCCCACCTACAGTTCCAACGGACCGGCGCACCTCGCGCGGGACTGTACCTGCTCATGGTGGCTGGCGGCGTGACCCCGGCCGGCGTCCCGCAACACGGCTCCACCCCTGACCCGGACGACTGCTGAGCCCCGCCGCGCCCCACTCTTGGCAGCGTCAGCGCCTGGACGCCTGGTGGCGGGCGCGGCTGGAGCGGTCCGTCCGAGCTCTGGCCACACACTGAGCGCCTGGTCGGCCGGCTCCGCGGCCCGCCGCCCGCCGACCTCACCCTTCCGTCGGTGTATTCTCGGTGCAGCGCGCGTGGGAACGCCGTTGTCCGCTGACGCGCCGCCGCCGACCGCCGGCTGACGACCGTCCGTGTCGCTGCGACCCGCGGCCGTCCGGCTGGCGCCAACCCTTCAGCAGGTGTCAGTCCGCGCCGACAGGCGGCGGCCGCCGCGCGCCGCGACCGGCCAGAGTCGGAACACAGGTGGGGCTGCACACATCGGTCGTGTATTGGTACGCCTTGCCAACGTCTGCCACGCGTGCAGCACGCAACACCAGCCGAGCTTTGCTGAGCATAGCGTGCGCCAGGGTCGAGCATTTAAAAGCGGGCGCTGCCAACAGGCGACAGCACGATAGCCTCCGCGGCAGGCGCGGCGGTCAACAGGACTGGCCTCGGGGTTCGCGGCACGCCGAGCGAGCCGGGCGCGCCGGCTGTCTCACGGTCACGTCACCTGCCAACACCGGCGCCCACCCGAGCTGTGCTACCGTGCCGCCCGGCGGGGGCGGTCACCGGCCACGACCCCTGAAGGTGTTACGGCGCCGTCTATCCGGCAGATACTGCTGAATGACATGCTGAAGCTCCAAAAGGTCATCTCGTCTTTCACCACAAAATCCCTTCATTGATGACTGCGTAGTCCGTGGACCCACAGCACGGTTGAGCTGTGAAGGACGCGGCACGGTCACCTGGGTTTCCTCACCCTTAAATCAGTCCCTGCAGTAGCTGCACATAACACACGCTGCTCCCCAGCCAACCCGGCGGCCCTCATCAGCGGTAGCAAAGCTGCAGAGCCCGAGCTGAGCCGACGATTGAGAGACAGGACCAGTCGGCCCGCACGCCACCGGTCACGCTAGGCCGAAATCACAATCGGCCCTCTACGACGCCGCCAGGGCGAGAACTATGCCCACATCACAGCACAAATCGACAGGGTTAGTCATTGCGAACAGCCATCACGCCGGCCTGCCATGCGACACACATCCAAGCCGCCGCCCCAGTGGCGCGTCACCAGCGCGAACGGCACAGCGTCGCTCGCAGCCTGCCTCCGGGTAGGTCGGCCCGTCCAGACCGATCGCCGGCCGCCAGAGCCCCGCTATCGGCGTGACAGGCGCCGGCCGGACCGGTTCGGCCGGCGCCGCAGCTGGCGCGCTGGCGGACCGCCAGCGGCGCTATTTCGGTCGGCGGCAGCACGTGCGCGCGGCGCGCCGTCGCCGCTGCCGGCCCGGCTCCGTCGACGCGGCACTGCGGCGTCATCGCGGTCTTTGTTTGCCTTTCCAGTGTCGATGGCGTGGCGCTGCCGCTGACGTCGCGATGGTGCGCTCCATACAGCAGCTCGTGGAGGCGATCTTCGAGTTCCAGGTGAGCCCGGCGCGGGCGTCCAGCTCCAGCGGAGGTGTGAGTCTTGGCGCGGAGTGACGCAGTTCTCGCGGCGTGCCTAGGACCCGTGTTTGATATAGGCAAACCCTGGCGCGACAGATCCGCGACAGCACAGCTACTGTCAGAATGATTGGAAGGGGTATCGAAGCCACGCTGATGAGTATTTCCGAAGCCGGGCGGTGCATTACGCTATGCGGCACAACCCTGCCAACGCGCTCGGGAACTTTCCAGAAACTGCGGGCTTAACACTGGCTGCTTGCCATTTTTCGTGCCACACTGTCGACGCTATGGAAAGTACAGCAAAATTTGGGACAGGAAGATACATCGGCCGACAGTTTTCATCACCATTGCTCTGTGGAGTCTACCGTCCAAAGGCAAAAAGGCCTAAGCGCCAGTGGGTAAAATAGCCCTCGGGCCTTTTTGCCTTCGGACGGCAGAGGTGTGCAAATTCAACGTGGATGGCGGGCAACGACATGGAGAGCAAAAAAACAAAAAACAAAAAAACGCAAAAATACAACAGGGCGGAAAACGAGTATGCAACTCTGGTGCACTCTACGCTGGAAATCAGTGCAGTGGCCCGGCTGACAGCCCAACAAAACATACAGGCGTTGGCCAAACGTTTCCTGCTGTCAACAACCAGCTCCGTCCCTCGTACCCCCCGCCCCCCACAACTACGCCGCTCACCATTCTGAACTGAGTTGGTTGGTTGGTTATTTGAGCTTTAAGGCGCATCGCTTTCTTGACTGAACAAAAGAGCCAAGCGCCCCTAAGATCTTCGATCAGCGACAGAGCTCATTGTGATGCAAGGTTCTTGTTGTCCCCCGCCCCCGCCCCCTCCCCCACTCCCGTAACCGCTAGGTCGTTCACATGTTTGGCCGCCAACCACGACAGCTTCGGCGGTGGGTCGCGCGCGGCCGATCCGCACAGTCCTCGCCGCGCTGGTGCTCAGTCTTCTCTCATGGCTGCTGCCTGCGGCGAGATGACCGCCAAGCCCATGATGCAGTGATTTTGGATGAGCCAGGGGCGGGAAAGCCCACACAATCATCTGGTCCGGGCCATCTCCACTGGGCCTCCTGCGGATCGAAGGCACCGACCTGCACCGCCCGAGACGGCCTCGATCAGCTGCGCCCCAAGCCGTCGCCACGGTGGCTAAGACAGAGCCCTCAGTCGCCCGGCCTGGCGGCGTTGGCCAGGTGTCGGCGCGCGTGCTTGACCTCCAGTTTCCACATGTCGCGGTGCACGTCCGAGAGGGGCGTGATCTTGATGGCCAGCAGCTCGGGCGGGCTGACCGAGCAGATCTCGCCAATCACCATGCAGTACTGGCCTGTCGCGGAGCGGCGGCGCCCGGTCACGGGACAGGCTGCGGACGACGGACCGACACAAGGTCCAGCCGTCGGTGGCGGCGCGGCAACGCGGCACCGCGGCTGAGTCCAGAGAAACGAGGTAGGGGGAGCGGTCCAAGGGCACAGCAAAGTGCATACTGCACAAACAGGTCAGCTAGAAAGGCGAAGTCAAAGGACCATTCCAAATATAAATTTAAATTTAAAGAACTCGTGAGTTTGAAACTCTCCATTGATTAAAATGCTCTTCATTTTTCTGATGCCTACCTATCATTAAAAGGACATTGCAAACTACAATATAGTTCCCACCCCAAATGTCAGCACAGAACTTCCCACAAAATATCTTTGTAACAAGGTTTGTGACAAGCAGACATAGTGAGGCATAAAATATTCAAAAGCCACATTCGGAGCAAAGCGCAAATAAAGGCAACTGGTCACAGAAGATAAACAAACACTTTGCTAACAACAGCCCATGACATGGAAGTCACGGGCAAGGGCTTACAAACCAGACATCTCAGGCCTCCTTCCACTGCATCTACCATAACATGGCACACGACAGTAAGCCTTACTGGGCTCACCAGCTCATATGCATTGACCACCACTCGGCACCGGTGGCAGACCCCGCCAGTCCCGCCCATATGCAGCCACTCGGCACCGGTAGCGCTCCTCCTCCCCGCGCCAGCCTCACCCGTTTGCGGCCACTCGGCACCGGTAGCGCCCCCCCCCCCCCCCCAGCCAGTCTCATCCGTCTGCAGCCACTCGGCACCGGTAGCGCCCCCCCCCCCCGCCAGTCTCACCCATATGCAGACACTCGGCACCGGTAGCGCCCCCCCCCCCCCCCCACCTGCCAGTCTCACCCGTCTGCGGCCACTCGGCACAGGTACCGCCCTCCCCCCCCTCCCCGCCAGTCTCACCCGTCTGCAGCCAGTCGCTGCCGCCGGGCACCACCGTGCAGCCGAGCAGCTGGACGACGCCGGTGCCGTCGTCCAGGGAGGCCGCGTCGCGGTCGGCGGCCACCGAGGCCAGCTGGCCCTGCAGCCAGACGACGCGCACGTCCAGACTGCGGTCGCCCGCCGACAGCCGCCAGGCCGGCCCACTGGCACTGGTGACGGCCCGGCAGCGGCTCAGCTCACTGACCAGCAGCTTATAGGCGGGGCAATCCATGGCCGACGACATGGCTGGGAATGGCTGCAATAGTGAGGAGGATTACACTATGGTTCATGGCTAGCATAACACTCATTTGGCAACACTTGTGTGCACTCATTCACAACATTTTGTTCTCAAGTTCTAACTTCCTGCTTCTTTTGGATTCATACATCTTGTTTGTACCCCAGGTGCTTCAGACATGATGAGCTGATCTAGCCCTGAGCTTGGGATACGTAATACAGCAAAATCACCCACATGTTTTTTGGTTTTTCCCCAAAACATTACAGTAACATTAAAGATGAAGGAAGCACACCCTGAAACCATACACCCATATGCATACAAACCCATACACACCTACACACATACCTTACCAACACACACAACACATACATCACAAAAAGTAGCCAAACCAAAAACAAAGTACAACCTGCATATTCCAAGCCCCCTAAACATGGGCATAGATCAGACATAACTAACCATCACTTCTTAATATTGTAATCTTATGGTGGCATAAATAAGCATCTAAAACTTAGCAAGTGAATCTACTTAAAGAATCATCCCATTGGTTCTGGCTTAAATAATCCCTGATGCTATGCATGTGAAGTCCAATTTAAGCTTGTACTTCTGTCTGTTGGTTTGTTATCTACCTGCTCTGTGAATATCATTTTAAAGCATGAACAAGCTTAAGGGAATAATAGCCAATATCATTTGTTTACACACCTCTGTACCATACAATACCTATCAGCTTAAGCATTTGGAACTAACCAAAATATTGTTTTAAATATAGCTTAGTTGGCCTCCACACAATCTGTGCACTGATTATAAGGTACACCTTTACAATCCATATTAGCCCTCAGACCTCCTTGAACAAACAATCTGTAAGACAGGGGTGTAGTTTCTTGTTCATTTGGGGGGGAGGGGGGGGGGGGCTTCAGCCAGCCTCGGACTTTGGGTAAGCTATTTCAGCCATTTGCCTGGCTATCTTCAGGGTAGCTTTTGCTATTTTGTATTATTCTTCCCCCCCCCTGGCTGAACCAACTCATTTAGTAAAACTGTGCCCCTGCTAAGGGACACAGCTTTAAGCTTTTTACAATTTATTGGATGTTGGAACAGAGCGCCACTCCTTTCCAATGAGGGCACAGGAAGTCCAAACACTAAGAAAGCAGATCAAAATCATGAAAAACACACTTTTGTGCATTTTGGGAGGTCTTTAAACATTTCCTCCATACAATTCTAGACTTTTTTTTTGAAACAACATCCCCAGCGATGATACAAGTTGTCAAGCACATTTTCAAGGAACATTACACATATAGATAAGACTGTGTCTTTCAACTCATCAGCCTTGTTCCTTATGCAATAATCAGGAGAGAGAAGAAATAGATGTATTAAAAAGCATGTAGCAAACATATTAATACAACAACAGCATTAATTGCCTTTTCACTCACACAATAGCAAAGAAGATTATAATTCTCTGAGAACTGCTGAAATTTCTCCATTTTCCTCTGTTCCCGAGTAATAAGGCTACTAATACTGTCACATCTACACACATAAAGTTGCTTGCAAATGTACTCAATAGCTTACATAGAATATCAATATGTCTGGCTCATTTTTCTGCTGGTTATTCTATTATGAACAGGGCTATATTACGCATTCTTGTTGATAGCCACAATTCTGTCGACGTCCTGAGTTTTCAAGCCGTGAAGCTCAATTCGGACTTCGTAGCCACTATTTCAGCTCCTTCTTGGAATAAAACAAGGCGCCGGTTGAATATCAAAATTTTGACACGGTACCACAAGAACTTCCAGCGTTGCGAATTTAGCAGGCAGACTGCATGCAACCAACCCTCAACCTGAGGCGATATATACCCCAAATCCGTACGCGAGTTGAACCTTGTGCGTCTTTTCAATGATCAGCTGATGGATGTTTATAACACGCTTTTACGTTTGTCGTCTGCTTCAATCCTTCTACCACAGACAGCTACGCTACTAAAATACGGAGCACGGTCAAAGCAAGGAATACAGGAGTTCTAAAACCATTTTTGGTTGCTTCTTTTTAATCAGCACCTGCAGGACTAATGGAGGACCTCAGCCCCCTTTGCTCTCAAAATCTTACGCTCCAGGGGAGGGGGGAGGGGGGCAGCTGATAAAAGCTAGAGGCCCATCATCTCTGCGTTTGAATACTTTGCCACCAGACTCCCTTTCTTTTGGCCGTACAGAACTCTATGGTAGGCGATATGAAACAGGCCACACGGCAGTTGCGCAAGTCGCATATTGCGCAGCTCGCGCTTCCAACAAAAATATAGCCCCCATTGAGGTCTCCACAACAAATCACGAGTTGTGAAGACCTGCATCTCAGCATCAACATTACAGATCAAGCTTTCAGAAAACGACTACGTAAGCAATTAGTTTTTTTCGTGTTCCTTGATCCGAGTGAATGTGACGTAATGAACGCGACTGGTGTTCTGGACCAATCCGACCCCGAGGGGCGTGCGTTGTTTTAGCTGTTTAGGAGGAGCGTCCCTGAGAGATTAAAAAAATAATCGGGACGCCAGCTGGGCGTGTGAGTTGTACGGTGGTCGCGGTATCCCACTTCTCGAGGGTGCGTTTGGAGAAGGGGTTGGACATTTGGGTCTATGAAGTGATAACAACTTTAAGGTGAGTTCAAGATGATGGCATGTGTCCGTGTTTTGTTATTGTTTGGTCTCAATGAAAAGGCAGGCCAACAAGGAAAGAAATAATCCTGTAATTGGTCTTTTGTCTGCTATGAACTTTTTTGCTGTCCTCGGCTTTTTCCAGAACATTTCTGGGACATTTGCTTGTTGTATGAATGGTCAATTGGAGCTCTGACATGAACAAAGTGTCACCACCACCCTGCTTTCTTGTTTATATGCATTTTTTGCTTGTTACTTGACCCATCAGTGATGTCTGACATGACCTCACCATATTTCACAGCTCTAATGTATGCAGTGATCTGGTCCCAAATAGCTTAGGTGTACAATATGCACTGCAGAGGTGCAACTGGGTACAGAGTGAATAGAGCACATTCTGTTTGTGCTCTCAAATTTAGGCATCAGCAAGTAACTTGGCACATTGTGCTAGCTCACTATTAAATCGTACTTTGTGTCTTTTTTTAATTTGCAGGAGCTGAATTTTGACTGCCGCATGTCAAACATTAAATCTACAGGGTACTGAATTGCCTGTAGTCATTCTCTAAAGAATGCCCTCACTGCATGGATGTGCAGAGCCTAGAGCTCAAATGCATCAAACTCAAGCCAGGGCAAGTTGTGCTGAATTTTTAAATTGTGTTTGCTTCAAATTGTGGGGAGAGGGTGTTCCTGCTTAAAGTCATCATAGCAATATGTTAATTCCTTAAAACACTGGCTCTATGTGTACCAAAATTGGTGGTGGTTGCATAAGGCTGGTGGCTCTCAGATCCTGTCTTTTTGCAGTGTGGCATTTAGTTGTCTTTGTTGCCAAAGGATATCATCTGAAAGATCATGGTTGATGACATCTCCAAGATATGCAATTCTTGGTAAAAAAGAGGAACATGGATTTGTTTACCTGAATATGGCTCTTGTTAGAGCTGAATTCCATATTATATATGATACCAAAATCCTCATACACTCAAAATATGTATAGTCTGCCTACTGATGATACTGTGAGATGTCATCTGTGCATTTGCTGTGATCAGTCAGCCTCTTTCTGCAACAGTCCATCACACATGAGCTAAATGATGAGCTCAAATCATCCCTACACATATTGAACAGGTGTGGTTGATTGTTATTTTGTTATTACTTGTGGGTGATTGAATAGCTCAATCTTTGAAAAGAAAATAATGTTGCACAGAATCTCAGTGATTTAAAGCAATGCAGGGAACATTTATTATGAGTGCCATCACAGGAAAGTAAGACAGATGGAAGATGTGAGGATTTGTGACAAAAAGCAACTTTGTAAAGAGCTTGATGATTTGAACTGAACTGGGCATGTGGAATCAGGCTGATAGGTTGTCTGGCATGTGTGTCATGTCTACTGGCGCATTTAGGTAGTATCTCGTGAGCAATTTTGATTTAGGAGCACATCATGGGACACATCAGCTGTGCTATCAGTACCTTTATCATGTCATCAGCAAGCAAATTGTATGCTCCAAGCTTATGATGAATTGCATAGCATGAAGAAGTATAGATATAGTTGATTCAATCTAGGTAATATTGAATGGTGACCTGTTGCAACTGAGCTTCATAATACTTGTGTCAGTTTTATGACACATTTGACAGGTAAGATCATTTGTCAAAAAGATATTTCACATGCATTTCTGCATCCCTGCTTTGTGGGACCAAGCTTGCAGCTGAGCTTGTATGCCACACAGTGTTCTGACATACTGTGTCCTGTCCCTCAGAGACGTAAAAGAGCAGCTAGAATGGAAGAAGAGCAATCAGATAGTTCTGTGGAGGAGCAGCCTCCCCCAGAACACTATGGATGCAAGCACTACAAGAGGAAAGCCAAGTTGGTGGTATGTTAAGCGTTGACCACCATTATGTTCAGAACAGTTAGCAGTTGGCTTAAACATCCTATGTGTGTACCATAAGGTACAAGTAGTCAAGATGTCAGCTTGGCTTTGCATGGAAGCATTCCTAGCACAGCTGTAGTGCCACAGTCACTTGGCTCAGGCAGATGCTCGACACACTATGCTCATACTCATTGTGACAGCAGGCTGCCATCTACTGGTCGGTGGGGTGTAATGGCAGGGTGGTTAGTACCGAGGCCTAACCGCTCTGTTAGTTAGGTTCCACTTTGGTGCCACAGTGCAAACCCCAATTGCCCCATGGTCCTGAGCACTAATATGGCCTCTATGGTCACTGGCATTCCATGAACAAGGTGTGCATTGAGGTGTGTCAAGCTCCACTTTTCTCGTATAAAGACAAGACATGCTATTTGGTAAGATCTTTGAGGTGTGATCAGTGTGTCATTAAATGTGTATGTGGCCAGCACACTTCTTTGTTGCAATTACTTCAAAACATTAAAAAATAACACTGGAGCTGCATTCTCAAGCCCAATCGCTTACAAGGGTTTTTATCACATTCAAGGTGGACATCATATGAAGTGAATTGTTGGAAGATTATCTGTGGCATTCATCAGCCAATGGTAACTGACTAACATTATAATTGGTTTGCCGCAGGGCTTCCTAAATTGAGTCATATTGTTGTGCGAAGCTGGCAGCGTCAGTGGGCTGTAGCTCCGGTCGTGTCCGACAGGCGCCCTGCTGTGGCAAGGTCTACTCGTGCCGGTTTTGCCACGACGAGGTGGAAGGCCACGAGCTGGACCGGAAGCAGGTGTCCGAGGTGGAGTGCTCGGCCTGCGGATTCCGGCAGGGAATACATCAGAGCTGCATCAACTGTGATATTGTTCTAGCCAAGGTGGGTCAGCTGTCGAGACCTTTGTGACGTATAGCTGGTGCTCGGAGGTGGTTTCGGTATGTGCAAACGTTCTACATTGATGATTAGATATTATGCTTCTTACAGTGTAATAAGCTGCCACGCGAACTTCCATAAGTGGTCAGAGCACTATGGAGACATTCTCTTAGGATTGCTTCAAGAAAACTCAGTGACAGCTAAACTACCAAAGGAAATTAAAGATGTAGTCGAGGAGACGCAGCGTCCACAGCTACCGGAGTCGCTTGGTGCCGGCCAGTGTGACCGCCGGCCGCCGTCTGTTTTGCAGTATTTTTGCGAAGTGTGTCGGCTGTACGATGACGATATGAAGCACCAGTACCACTGCGAAGGCTGCGGCATCTGCCGGGTGGGCGGCCGCGACAGCTTCTACCACTGCAACACCTGCGACATGTGCCTGCCCAAAAACCTGGAGAACAACCACAAGGTGGGGCCGGTGGCGACGGGGCCCTCCTGCTCACGTCAAGCTGTCGCTGCTTCGGGCGATGTGGGCAACGTACGTTCTGTGTGGGATTGTCACCAGCGTCGCGTGAAGCGTCAAATGACCGCTGCAGCCGACCCGCCCCCGAAATCAAAGCAGCATCCAGTATCGTGTGCGTTGAATTGCCAAGTGTCTCCGGGCGTCTCGTCGCACTGGCGCCTCTCCGCGTGGGTGAATCGCCCACCTGTTGCCACTCGGCGCATGAGAGTTGACCTGTAGCTCACGTTTGTGTGAGGAGCGCCTGTGCCATGCTGACATTCGCTGCGCTGGTACACTGTCTGATGCCATCCGGACATCCACTGCACTGGTACACTGTCTGATGCCATCCGGACATCCACTGCACTGGTACACTGTCTGATGCCATCCTGACATCCGCTGCACTGGTACACTGTCTGATGCCATCCTGACATCCACTGCACTGGTACACTGTCTGATGCCATCCTGACATCCGCTGTGCTGGTACACTGTCTGATACCATCCTGACATCCGCTGCACTGGTACACTGTCCGATGCCATCCCGACATCCGCTGCGCTGGTACACTGTCTGATGCCATCCTGACATTTGCTGCACTGGTAGACTGTCTGATGCCATCTTGACATCCGCTGTGCTGGTATACTGTCTGATGCCATCCTGACATCTGCTGCGCTGGTACACTGTCTGATGCCATCCTGACATCTGCTGCACTGGTACACTGTCTGATGTCATCCTGACATTCGCTGCACTGGTACACTGTCTGATGCCATCCTGACATCCGCTGCACTGGTGCACTGTCTGGTGCCATCCTGACATCCGCCATGCTTGAGCGCCGTCCGCCACTGTTGGTGCGCCGAAGTCATGGCCGGTGGCGGAGCGCATGTCCAGCGGCGGTGGGCCGGCCGGCGGCTGACGGCGGCGCCGGCCGCGCGCGCCTCTGCCGCAGTGCGTGGAGCGCGTCAGCCGGACTAACTGCGCCGTCTGCATGGAGGACATCCACACGTCACGTATCTCATCCCACATCCCGCCCTGCGGCCACATGATCCACAAGCCCTGCTTCAAGATGCTGGTCGACCGCGGCTACTACGCCTGCCCCACCTGCAACGTCGCCATGTTCAACATGGACTCGGTGAGTTGTGGCAGGGCTCGACACGCCACGCCAAGGACTCGGTACGGCACGCTAGGGACTCGGTCGTGCTTGTTGATAACATTGCCCTGTGCTTGTGTATTAGTGGCGTTGATCCTTGTGTCACTCGCCGGTGGCGACTAGTCGTAAAGTCATCATAAAGCAAAGGCAGGTAAGAGTCATCCTTGCATGTCCCCTTTGTTCACTTTCTTTGTTTCTGCCCTCTGTTAGTGGCATCGATGCCGACGTGCTGTCTTTGTTTGAATACGGACCACAGTGGCGGATGACGAGAGGCTGGAGGATGGGAATTGGGGGACAACACAGTTCCGATGATGTACAGTGCTGTTTACAAACTCCAACATGAGGTTGTGAACGCACTTGTCAAGTTAAAAAACACTAAGACAGCACGGTCGTGACGTTTGGTAGCACGTCTCCTCCCCGGACGCCGCTGTGGCCGCGGTCAGGCCGGCTTGGCCCGGCGTCCCGGCCTGGCGCGCGGCCCCGCCCTGCCGCTGGCGGTGAGGGGAGCCCCGCGGGCTGCTGCTGACGCGGCGCTCTGGCCGGCCGCAGGTTTGGACCAAGCTGGACCAGGAGGTGGTGGAGACGCAGATGCCGGCCCGCTACCGAAACTGCTACGCCAAGATCCTCTGCAACGACTGCCAGTCGAAGACGGTCACCACGTTCCACATCATCGGCCTCAAGTGCGGCACGTGCGGCTCCTACAACACGGCACGCGGCGACGGCCCGCTCTACAAGCGGAACGGTGAGTGACCGGGGCGTGGCGCCGGCCGAGCTCGTCACTGGGCACGCCGCTCCTGTGTCGGAAGGGGCACAGCCGGCATTGGCGGCGCGTGGGTCGGACTCTTCACGAGGGCGCCGCTCTCCGCGTGTGTGTTTGTGTACGTGTGTGTGTTCGATGGGGGGGGGGAGGGGGGAGGCAGGTCCGGCGTATGACACGGTCGGTGCTGCTGTCGGGCCCGTCGGACGAGAGGCGCATGGGGGCGGCCAGGCTGGGGCGTGTATGCTCTGCGGCCCTGTGCCGGGACCGGCCCGCTCTGACGGGAACCGCGCCGCCGACAGCCAAGGAGGAGCTGATCCCGTTCAGCGAGCTGGACGAGGACGAGCCGGAGGTGCGGCCGCCGCCGGCCGGACCGGCACCCGCCGCCGGCGAGGAGCACTGACCGTCGGCCGGCCGCTCGGGCAGCCAGCCGTCCCGGACACGCCGTCGACCAGCAGCGGCGCCAGAGGCAGCTAAACCGCTCCCGAGTGACATCTATTTACACTTTATATTGGATAGTGTGTGTGGTACTAGAGTAGCGGTAAATCGGCAGTGGACGATGGGCCGCGTGGAAGCGTGGAGGAGGCCGAAGAAGTAGAGTGCTAGTTCTCTGCGGCCCGAGATTGCTCCGAAACGTGTTCCTCGCGATGCCGCAGGCTTTTGCCGTTTTATTGACTGTCGCAGCCGGTAGATGTTCATGGATATTGAGTTGCGTCGACCATGAGAGTGCAATCGATCGGGTACCGGTTCGCACCGCCGCGCCTGCGCCGCGCACCGTCGCGTCTGCCAGCGGAGGCAGTCGCTGCGAGCCGGCCTGGACGGCTGAGCTGGGCGGAACGCCGCGGACCAGCGACGGGCAAGGCGTGCCGGGCGGCCCCGGCCGCTCGGAGCCGTGCGTGCCGCTCGGCCCCGGCCCTCCGGACGGGACGTCGGAGACACGGCAGCGCCGCCCGGCCAGGCGTCGTCACGCGCTCACCAGCAACGGCGGCCGGCTTTTATTCATTTTGGACATAATGAAGTCAAAGTCGGGTCGCCAGCTGTCCGCCGCAGAGTTCTGCTTAGTTTCACCGACTAACCGTTTCGCACTGTATTGGTTTACTGGGGCCGGTTGGCTGGCGAGGCGGGTCGTTTGGCGTGGCCCTTCCAGCACACGGTATCGAAGCGACGTGCGCAGGGTTTCGTTCGCGTTTATCAGTATGTGACGACCACGACCGCAGTTGTCCCCACGCCGAACGAAATCGGTTCAAATGCACTTCAAGGTAAGCCTTTATTAGCTTTAGTCGATTGCTGACTCCGTATTATTACTTGCACCATGGATGAAATTGTTTTAGTTTGTAAGCCTGTGTTCTTTGCGTTGTACGTGGTGAGCTGAACATGGTATTACATGCACCGCGGGTGAAATTGTGTTAGTTTGTAAGCCGGTGTACCTTGAGATGCTCGTGGTGAACTCGGCAATACATCATGGATCTTAGTGAGTGCCTGCGCCTACTGTGTTGCACGAAACGGGTGATCGGATTGGACTTTTGGCTTGTTGATACACAAAACACCTTGACTTCCGACTCAGATAAGTGCAAACAATATTCAGTGCACCAAAATGCCACCAATAACTTTCGTCCAAAACAACATGAGAACTTTCTATTTGTGAGTGCAAGCACGATTGCAGGGCTTTTGGGGTTCCTGACAATGAGATGCAAATGTGCCAGATGCTTTGTGTGCAGCTGCGCTATATGCTCGCTGTCGTATCTGAGCTGTCATGTCTGAGGTTTGGTGTAGCCTGAGACCCGCGCCGGCACGGCACTAACGCCTGCTGTATGGAGAGGAGGGGAGGGGGCGTGTGGTGATCCCTTCCTCCCTCACGTGTCCTCTCCGCCGATGTGGATGTGCCAGTTTTAACGGCTCGTGCAGGACGCCGTAATTGTCAGTAACTGACGAGCGATCTTCTCAGACTGAGGCGACCGCAGACCGTCAGCGCCCAGAATGTTGCTCATTCGTCGCGAGCCTGGCCCATGTGCTATTGACGTCACGGCGGCACGCACACTGGGTCTTTATCATTAGCGCCCCAGTGCCGGCGTCTTTGTGGGAGGTTAATTGCGTCAGTCACGATATCGACTCCCCGGAAGGTGGTTGCAAGGTTCGAATTCGTCGCCCGATTGCGTTCGAGGCCGGTTGAGAAATGACTGCTGTAAAAAGTTGACACATCGGGATACCACTCGAGACACTGGGGACCATTCGGACCGCACTATCTGCAGCTCCACATCGTTAGACAGGCCCACCTAGATCGCAGAGGCTCTGTGTAGGGCAAATTTGACGCCGCACCTCGACGCGGAGCGGGGACTCAGTGATGGCGACGGAAGCTCTGAGGAACAGGATGCAGCGCCGATTCCTGCCGTGCAACGTCAGGATGTTAGGGTCGAAGACGAGGACACAATGAGTTCATGAGACAGTCGAACAGTACCAAGGGGAGCTGAGCATGGTCGCTGTTCTTGTCCAGTGTTCGTGCTGAAACGGCAGTCACACAGTGTCCGGCGATACGAATTGAACACCTTATGTGTGCCCAGAGCCTTTTGGATCCAGACCGTACGCAATGGAATGCTTACATAACAAGTATTGTGAGGATTCACTGCCTGTTACCTTTGCGAAATCAAGGACACGCAGATAAGACAGTAGTAATAACCTTATTCCTCGGGGAAAAAACCGGGAGACTGGGGATATAATGCTTTGATATTTTGGCAACATGCCTTTACCGGAATGAATAGCGGAAGTAAATCGTACCTTCTGAACAATGCACTTCTGTTCGTTTTGATAAGGGCATTTTGACGAAATATGAACTTATCTATATCCCCATTCTCCTGATCTTTCTCCAAGGAATAAGGCTATTACTACTGTCTTGGAAAAAATACGCTATCTATGGAAATTTTGAAATTAAGAAAAGAACACATGGACTTTGTCGTACCTGGGCTATGGTTAGTTGGAGAAACGAGCTGGAATGGGATGAGTATTTGATATCTCACCTGAAACACCTGATCACGTTTCCAAATAAATGCTGATGCGGCAACTGACGAATGAGGGGATTACGAAGAGAAAACGACCAAAATCATTCAGGTCTCGCCGCGAATCGCGCGCAGTGTTCTTTCATTACCCACATCGCAAGCAGCCACCTGTGTTCGACACCGGCCGTGTCCATATAAGGCGCGTCTGTGCGTCCGTGCGTCCGTTCACAGCTGTGTGTACAAGCGGACAGGGGGGGGGGGGGAGGGGGGAGTGCGACCACCGGGCGCTCCGGGGCGAGCCGTGGCGCCGCCACCGCCACCCGATAGCGGCGCTATCCGTGTTAGAGGCCGTCCCGGGCGGCGGCACCGGGCGTGGGGGCGCCACAGGTGCGCCGGACAGCTGGCGCGGAGGCGGCCGGCCGACGCGCCGGCCAGTCGCACCGGGACGTCGCCATGTACAACTTCGGCCGCGACGAAGCGCGGCTGTGGCGCTCCACCACGCCGCGCCTATCGCGCCGCGTCGGCTCGGAGGTGAGCCTGCGGCGGCCGCCGGCCGAGCCGGCCGGACCGCAGGCGGCGGCCGCCGCGGCCGGCCTGCCGCGCGAGCGGGCCGTCGACGTGCCGGCCAACTTCGTGGCGAAGCCGCGCCGTGAGCCGCCCCCCGCCGCCGCCGCGCCGCCGCCCGACGCCGCCGCGCCGCCGTCCAAGAAGAAGAAGAGGCGGCTGCCGCGGCTCAAGATCCGCTTCTCGCGCAAGAAGCGATCGGCGCAGGTGGACTGGCCGGAGGACGTGCTGGAGGCGGAGCAGCTGCCCGAGCCCAGCCCGCCTCCCACGCTGACCGATGCTCACGTACACGGCGCGCGCGGCCAGCGCCTGTTCGCGGCGTTTGAGCCGGACGGCCGCGGCGGCGAGGCGGCGCGCCGGGCGGCGTCGCTGCTCTGGGGCGACGACATGACCTCCAGCGGCCTGGGCAGTTCCTGGGAGACGGGGCTGAGCGTCTGCTCGTCAGCGGCGACCGGCGAGCGCGGTGGCCTGGCGCGCCACCCCTCGCTCCGGCCGTCCGTGCGCAGGTTCCGGCAGTCGCCTGCCGGCCGTCTCAGCCTGCCGGACGCCGACAGCTTCCGCAAGACCGCATCGTGCCCCTGTCTGTTGAACTGGTTTTCGGAGAGCCGCCAGGGCGGTGCCGAGCCTCGGATCGTGTCCGCCGGGGCTGCGGAGGCTCCGGCGAGCACAGCCGCGCGTCTGGATGGCCGCAGCGGCGCCACGGACACCCTGGTGGATAAACCTGTGGACACCCTCGCGGACGAACCCGGCGACACCCCCGGGCACGAGCTCGTAGACACCCTCATGGGCGAGTCCGCCGACACTCTCGTGGACGAGCCCACCGACATCCCCGCGGACGGGCTCGTCAACACTCTGGCGGACAAGCCCGTCGACACCCTAACGAATAGGCCCGCGCCGCTCACTCCTGAGCCCGCAGCCACCTGCAGCGTCCAACGCACGTTTGGCCCCCAGCTTGCCCACCACCGGTCCGTGGTATGTGGCATCCAGCACTACTGGCGCGTGCGCAGAGAGGAGGAGCGGCTCGGCACGTTCCACGTGCAGGAGGCCAGCGTGCGGTTCGAGCAGCTGCCGCGTAACATCCAGCCGTTCGTGCTATACCACAGGCCACTGGTGACCGAGATAAAAAACTACTGGAAGGAGAGACGGAAGGTGCTGCGAGCGAGGGCCAGGAACAGCGTCCCGGCGGTCGAAGAGCAGCGGCCGGAGCCCCTGAGCGACGCGGTGGAGCGTGAAGTGGACGTCGACACCACGCGAACTGCCAACCCCGTGCCTGGCGGTCGCGAGGACCGTGGCGCAACGGCCGGCACAGATGGCACCGCGGTCGACCTTGACGGCGTGATCGACCCGCTGAGACCCGTGACTCAGTCCGGCTCCGCGAGCGAGTCGTCCGTTCAGCAGGCGCGTGCCGACCTGGACGGCCTGGGACCGCTAGTCGATTTTCGGTACGTTCTGCCTCACGCAACGCGCTCGAGACCGGTGCCACCTCGACGCGCCCGGTCCCTTGCGGCTCTGGGCCACGAGACGCCCAGGGTGCCGCCGGGCGCCAAAAGTTACTGGGATGTCAGGCAGGAAGCGCCGGAGCAGTGCGAGCCCGACGCCGCTCAGTTCGTGGAGGTGGCTGTCAAACCAATCGATGATCGCGAGCAAGGACGAACGGCAGCAGCAGGTGCCGACGAAAGGGGGACTCCTAACTCACGTGAGGCCTGGCAGCCTCCGAAGTCCTCTCAGGACAGAGAGACCCTGACGTCTCTCCAGGACAGAGAGCCTCCAAAGTCCTCTCAGGACAGAGAGGCCCTGGATTCCTTCCAGGACAGAGAGCCTCCAAAGTCCTCTCAGGACGGAGAGGCCCTGGATTCCTTCCAGGACAGAGAGCCTCCAAAGTCCTCTCGGGACGGAGAGGCCCTGAAGTCCTTCCAGGACAAAGAGCCTTCAAAGCCAACGGATAACAGTCGCCAAGACTCGTTCACCAGCTGCAAATCGTTCTGGAAGTCGTTGCAGGACCTAAGACCCATTCAGGAAAACGAGCAACTGCGCAAGCGCGTCAGCTTTCGAGAAGAGCAGATAAAAAGCACGAAGGACCCACTCTCAATATTCTTCCGTCATCTCCTGCACAAGAGCGAGTCCATCAACACCCTGGCGAAGACGCGCGAACGGCCGCAGGAAGACAGTCCTCAGAGCCACAGTACGAAGACGCGTGAACGGCCGCAGGAAGACAGTCCTCAGAGCCACAGCACGAAGACGCGTGAACGGCCGCGGGAAGACAGTCCTCATATCCACAGCACGCTACCAGTCGAGCCCAGGATCAGAAAACACAGTCGCAGCCTGCCGACGGCGGTGGTGGCCACGGTACAGCCACGGCGCAGCGGCAAGACCCGGGCCCCGCCACCGGGCGCTCAAGAGACGCCTCCGCCGCTAAAGGAGGTGACCGTGGAGCAGCCGCGCGCGTCGGTGACGCGGCTCAAGCAGCTGCTAATCACGCGGCCGGTGCAGCCGGTGGCGCCGTACCACCTGCAGCGGCTGGCCACGCCGACGGCCAGCAGCCGCCGTTTCATCCGACCGGGAGTCGTGCGCCAGCTGCAGGCGCAGTTCGAGAGCATGGCGCGGCACCACTGACCGCCAGGCGGCCGGTGTCCGGCTGCAGGCGCCGTCGCAGTGCTGCGCGGCGGTACTGCCCGACGGCGGAAGGCGTGTGGCTGTGGCGACCGGCAGCGGCGGATGCCAAACTGCCCGACAGTGGGGCAAAGGCAGCGAGCGCCCGGCAGCAGCGGACACTGAAGCGGCTCGACGGCCACGGACGGTCTGCGGTCGTCTGGCAGTGGCCGAAGTTTGACCGTCCGACGGCGGTGGGCTCTTTGATAGTTCGACGCCACTCGATGCCGCGCTTCCGCAGTGGCCAGTAATGAAGATGTTCAGCAGGGATGTGCGGTGATTGTCCGAACTTGCGGCGACCCAGCGTGTCGTGCCATGGCGGCGGCCCGAGAGTGTCGGACACGGACCAAGGTGACCCTTGATTGGATCGCAGACTGCTCCAGTCCGCATCCCATACAAGTGGAGCGATAAGAAGAGACCAACTTTTTCACTTTGGTCTCATAGACCGGTAAAATCAAAAGCCTCGGTTTCGTCGTCTGCAGAGTTCAGCAAGTACAGCCTGTCATCCGCAGCATTTTTGTTTTTTGTAGCTGCGAGCTGTCTCCAAATGCGACCAGTTGTTTCGTGCCCCGGTGGTTGCTTTGTTAAACCACGTTTTATACAAGCGTCTGTGAGAATTTTCAGCGCCGCCCACCGAACACTGTGACGGCCTTATCTTGCAAGGTGCCCTTATCTGTTTGAACAGGCGTTGGACTTCGGAGATTCGCCGCGTGCGCCCCGTATCACGAGATGAATGGTACCCATAAAAATGAAACGTCACATGGTGGGTTTTCACAGCTCCTTGGTGCGCATTCTACGACCTTCCCATTTCTTGAGCATCAATCAAGTTTATGCCA
This sequence comes from Pollicipes pollicipes, assembly GCF_011947565.3. Lineage (NCBI taxonomy): Eukaryota > Metazoa > Arthropoda > Thecostraca > Pollicipedomorpha > Pollicipedidae > Pollicipes > Pollicipes pollicipes. Next base: position 43,379,613 of record NW_023597054.1, on the reverse strand, counting down.
TGTCTCAGCGTTCTCCTAGTTGTCTCTTGTGTCCCGCGTGAAATATTCAAACATGAAATAAATATTATTTTTCGCCGCGATCATTCAAGCTAAGCGATGCCAAACGCAAACGCAACAAGCAGTACCTTGCGATGCTGTGAGTTACCTACATGTATGATAAATGCACAGTTGGAACGTTCTGCACATGCGAACCTCTCGACGACCCTTGTGGAGGTAAAATATCAAATCATTCGGATTTTTAAAATAAAAATAAACATCGCTTCCATCTCATAACGCGCATTGCTGTTTTCAAAGGCGCTACATCCAGTCATAAACCCCCTCCGCCCCCCCCCCCCCCCCCACCCCATACACAGTGAACCTTCACTCCGTGACGACTCCGAAAAGAATATCGCAGCGCTCACGAACGGCACTCCTCTGTATGCCTTACACTGGGGTGTTCATCCTAACAACTACCAAACACGCCATATCTTTGCAAACACGCACCTACAGCGTACACGTGTATTACAAATGACATCACAAGAGAAACATTACACAGCGTGCCGTCATTTCCCTCTGCTCTTAGTGCGCGACTTCATGTTCTGCCTGGCCTGTTTGCCAGGCCGCTTGTTGGGGCCGCCCTTGCCGTGGGTCCTGGTCACGAATTTCTTGCCGCCGCGGGCCTTGCCCTTGACCCAGGCGGTGTCGGAGGCGCTCTCGGCCGTGTTGCGCTTCTGGCCGCGCTTCCGGCCGCCGTGGCCGAAGCGAGCGTTCTTCTCCTCGCGCTTCTTTGACAGTCTGCCGGGGACGAAGATTGTGGGCGTATAGCGTCAGACTGCCCGCTAGGGACTCGGAACGAGTGCGGGCGGGGGCGGGGGCGGCGGCGGGGGGGGGGGGCAGATGTGGGCCAGGAGGTGGTGAGCCTGTCTGTCCCCGACAGTCTGTGGGGAAGGGAGGTTGTAAGGCTGTCTGTCCCCGACAGTCTGTGGGGACGGGAGATGGTGAGCCTGTCCTTTCCGAGACGGCCTCTGCGACGGAGGGGAGAGCGGCGGGCAACAGCGCAGTCGCGCCGGCCAAGCCGTCGCGGGAGGCGTCGGACGTAAGCAGCGGGACGCAGCAGAGTTCGCTGGGCATTGGCCACAAACCTCAGCCAGCAGGGAAGAGGCAACGACGCCGTCTCAACAGAAACAAAGCACGAAGTGACAACGCAAATCGTTTTCACACTACTGAATACACTAACCGCACCACTCGTTAAATACGAAGTCCCCACGAGCTCATCTATAACTGCAATTGGGACTGTGCGGTAGCAGAACCCTGAACTTCTCCATCCCATTACGACCATTTCATTGGCCTATGCTCACTTGCTTTCATTCCATTGGCCTCCGTTTCACTCGAAGACCAGGAAAATGAAGATCTTCCTCATAATGCCTTACCCTACCTTGCGTGCCCGTGAAGACGCCAAACGCTAAATAACTGCGGCGGTATACACTTTAAGGACACACAAGAGACGGAGCAAAAACAAACTTCGTACGGAAACTTCGAATCGAACAATTGTTCAACTTGTGACACGCGAAGTTATTTACAAATGCTGGGAAGTTCAAGTGGTCACTTACCCCAATTTCCTGCACACAAATGCAGAGTTCCGCTGTTAACTCATCACGCCAAGGGAAAGGTGTGGCGGGTGTTCTAAACTGAATTCAGGTGAACCAAAAGACTTCTTATGTTAGTGTATTAAGCGCAAAATTTTGGCTTCAAACGGCGGTTTAACTCCAACAAATGCCAGTACATGGGATCCTGAACCTTAGCATATCGCCTTGCGCTGCAGTACTAGGTGAAAGCGTTGCCGTCGTGTTTGACCACTGTGTGATATTCGCGTCCCATTTCGTGCGCATTCGAGACAAACTTTCCACATTGATTACAGCTGGAGAACAGTAAAGGAAATGGCGTAAGCTCCTCGCAACACAAGAGAAAGCAAGGGAAATGCCACAAGTCCCTACATCTAAATAAAATACTGGGTAATTGTGGCTAAAACAACTTCATAATTTTTGAGCAAGCCCAGCATCTTTACACAGGCAACGATACACTCCACAAGTCTCAAAAAATGATATCGAAATTCTTTTGTCCAAAATACAAAAACCGCGTTTTGTTTGGCATATGTTATCATGGACCAGTTTCGTCCTCCGAGCGTAAGACGTACTGCTCCAGTAAATAGACGGAACAGACAAAACTTACTGGCGTTTGTTCGGGCCGGCCTTGCCCTTGCGCTGCTTTCCCCTGCCGTCGTCGTCGGCCGGGCCGTCCAAAAAGTCGAGGCTCTTGTCAGTGCCCTTCCTGAACCTCTTGACCTGCTCCAGCATGTCGCGCTTCTCCTTGGCCTTGCGCTGCTGCGCCTCCACCTGCGTTTTCTTGCCCATCTTCTTCAGCTCCCGTAGCTTGCGCGCCTTCTCCGACATCTCCTTCTTCGTCTTCTGATGGATCAGGAACTTACGCACCTGTCCAGAGCGGCGACGTTAAAGCATAATAATACACTAACACTCTCCATAGCACTATAGGAGTAACCCCGTCTTGCAAAGGTTGCGTATTTTTCGCGCGGATGTTTATCTTTTCGCGGGGTTTCGTTTTTTTAATACGGAGGCGCCGGAGTGCATTACTGATCTCCACAGTACATAACATAATTGAGCACATTTATAGAGCACATAGCACATAGTACATAGTTCATTTAAATAAAACATCCGCGATTCAGTTGGAATAATAGCTGAACACTGCATTAATGTGCACGGCACGGCGTCCCAACACCTCGCCTCGAATGGAACAATAGCCGGCCGCTGTACCGCATAACTTGCGTGAATAGTTTGAGGGTCCGGTGCCCGACGTCCAGCACCAATGAAAACTCAGCGAGTCGCGTCGCGCGAGTGTCACCGCCGGTGCGATGCGGCGCGGGCACCGGCGGCCGCCCCAGCCCACCTTGTCCATCTGCTCGTCCGACTTGACCATCTGGGCGAGGAAGTCGTCCGGCCGCCGGGTAGGCACGCCAAGCGCCTGCAGGCGCGGCAGGCCCTCCAGCACGGCCGCCTGCCGGCCGGACGGTGGCGGCGGTCACCAGACGGCGTCACCGGTACACGGTCAGTGGCGGGTCATCACACAGCGTCACCGGTACACGGTCAGAGGCGGGTCATCACACGGCGCCACCGGTACACGGTCAGTGGCGGGTCACCACACGGCGTCACAGGTACAGTCAGTGGCGGGTCACCACACGGCGTCACCGGTACACGGTCAGTGGCGGGTCACCACACGGCATCATCGGTACAGTCAGTGGCGGGTCACCACACGGCGTCACCGGTACAGTCAGTGGCGGGTCACCACACGGCGTCATCGGTACACGGTCAGTGGCGGGTCATCACATGGCGTCACCGGTACACGGTCAGTGGCGGGTCACCACACGGCATCATCGGTACAGTCAGTGGCGGGTCATCACACGGCGTCACCGGTACACGGTCAGTGGCGGGTCACCACACGGCATCATCGGTACACGGTCAGTGGCGGGTCACCACAAGGCGTCACCGGTACAGTCAGTGGCGGGTCACCACAAGGCGTCACCGGTACACGGTCAGTGGCGGGTCATCACATGGCGTCACCGGTACACGGTCAGTGGTGGGTCATCACATGGCGTCACCGGTGCACGGTTAGTGGCAGGTCACCACACGGCATCACCGGTACACGGTCAGTGGCGGGTCGCCACACAGCGTCACCGGTACGCGGCCAGTGGCGGGCCACCACACGGCGTCACCGGTACAGTCAGTGGCGGGTCACCACACGGCGTCACCGGTGCACGGTCAGTGGCGGGTCACTAGACGGCGTCACTGGTAAACGGTCAGTGGCGGGTCACCACAGCGCCACGGGACCAAATACGGCCGAGGAGGGCAGCAGCGACACCTGCCGTCGCCACGAAGACACGAGCGGTCCGGATAGTAACAAACAATCAAAACAAGGAATATGTAGGCATGGACACCAATGTTCTCCAGGGCATGTTGACAGAAACTCATGCAAAGTACAAATATATACAATTCATAACGAAAGGGCAGGTCATCACAGTGACAGCGAAAGCACGCCTTCCTTGAGCACATAGCAGACACATGCATTATGGTTATGAAATGAACTAAGGGCATTCACACACCCTCCATTGGCTCAAATCTCGGGGGCTCACGCATCTGGCGCTTGGAATGAGTCATGGCGTGCCTGATATATTCACCCTTTCCTTTCATGGCTGATGCCTGGGATGACTGAAATCACACCAGCACCCGGCGGCAAGAGACAGAGTACCTGAGCCTGCCGGTAAAACATCATTTCCCTCTTGAAGTCGTCCTCTGCCAACGCGCCATCCGTATCTTGAGATGCAATTTGCTGCTGCTGAAAACGATGGAAATCACTTGTGAACGTAATCCTAGAACGTCAGGTTATTATTATAATTATTATTATTATTATTATTATTATTTTGATTATTCGCCTGATTGCAGGAACGCTACAACAGCATGCCCACGGTAGTTTGTAGACGGAGAAGTAATCAGTGGAATGTACAACGAACTCTTAACCCATCTACAAACGTGTGTTGGAACCTGTAAAATAAGTACAATTTACAAAGTCGGCTTAATTTTGGACGGAATGGCAGATTTAAAGAGAGGGTTCCACACTAGTTTCTTCTTACACCCTTCTAGTTTCCATGCTACACGCTCGCGAAGACTACTCCGGGAAAATATTTTAAGGTCACCCAGGCATTCACCACGCCGTAATAACATTATTCAAATCCTGCCGTTACAATGGCCATGTGGCAATTGGTGCCAATACAAATATAATTGTCAAATAGTTCATATCTGGCGTTTGTGAGCCCGATTTCCAAATATTATGTCCGTAAACTAACTCCAAATCAATGTGGTGCAATATACAATGACGTAATCAAACAACGACGCATTGTGGAACACATTTACTTCACAGGGAAATTGTGCAATCCAGAGTAGCCTTCTCGCCTTAAAAGCGCACCAATAGGTTTAATTGAGCTTCTTTCATCATATCTGACGCTTGCTTCAATATCTTAACTGGGAACATCCGCTTAAACACCTGTACCTCATTCTTTACTGGCAACGCGCAGCGCTCCGGCCGCAGCCACCGCATGCTCACGCCCGTGGCCGCGACTGAATGCGCCGCATACGTACGTCACGCTTCAGCTCGGGCGCCAGCGGGGCCGGCGCGTTCACGCTGTCCAGCCGCTCCAGCCAGGGCAGCTGCAGTCGGAACTGCTCCAGCTTGGCCAGCATCGCTTTCTGGAGCACGGATTACATACGTGACCACGAGGCACCCAGACACTGCGTGGGGTGCCTGATGGATTGTGACTTTGACTTCTGTTCCGCAGACAGGAAGCATGCACGGGAAATAAAGGAATGTGGTGATACACGCAAAATCAAACTGACATTCTTTTGGAATATGCACATACAATTGGGTCAAACATGGACGTTTGGTAGCAAACAAACACAAATATTCATGATGAACTTAGGTTTGATAACAAATATGAAATAAAAGCATACTTGTCATACCTCATTATTAGCAAACGTTTTGACAGGTCTTTCCTTCACAATGTTCAGACCAGGCTGCAGCTTTCCAGCTCTGAAGGCTTCCTGAAGCTGTGAACAATGTCAATATATCAAAATAGGCGCTAATATGAGCATGCATGCTGCCAAAAACCACATGTATGAGACACAGCTGTGTTGAATGTACTGTCACAACCGAGCATCACACTTTTACCATGTGAAGGAGTGATATCACTGAATATACACCTTGACAACAATAGCAGTGATTTGTTGATAAAGTGAGCACTTCATTTCCAACTAAGAACTCCCATTAAGACCAGAAATAACTCAAGTTTCCCCACCCAAATAAGTTTCACACAGGTACTAACCTCTTCATCAGAATCGATTTCGGATTCAGACTGGTACCCGTCCATTTCCATTCTGAGAAGAGCTTGACCTCAGCAGCTGCATGTGGACCAAAATAATTAATGACTGCAAACACTGTAATGTTATGCAAAACACTGCAGTAAAGGGACTGTTCAGGTAGCCCTGCAAGCCTGAGTTCATATGGTTGTACTTGCAAACTTGCACACATGTCAGGAATTTTCACTTAAACACACACATAACTGGAAGGAGAGGAACTATCCATCTTAAAGCCTCAGATGGTCAAAGCAAATGCCTTCCTTCCCACATGGCTTTAGCGGGGTTGGTTCGGCGCAGGCTGCATAAAATGCATGGTGCACCTAACATGCCCTAACATGTGCTAACACGCCAAACTGTCAATTTCAGTGCATAGAGCCAAAATTTCAAGGAATCATGATGCAGAGGAGGAAATTTTACATGAAATTACCCCAAAAATGTTCATGCAGAAACATTTTAAAAAATTCAGCACAATGTGTCCTGGCCTGAGTTCGGCGCACGCGATCGCGCGGTTCAGCACACCGATGTCGCGTAGGCCTCCGACGCAGCGGCTGCATTCTTTGCAGGCTGGGGTTTAAGCCCCTTACGGCACTCGCTATTTACCCAAACTAGGATGGCCTGTAACCAGTGGTGGCAGCTGTGCTAAATGTTGGGTGGTATCAGAGAGCAGGATTGACAGTGCAGAGCATTGCAAAATGATAACCTTCAGCTGTTAAGTGCTGCAGTTGACCTATAATTACCCATTCAGATGATGGATTTCATGACTTATACTAATGAGCACTGCTTATCATGGCTGATCTCAGAGATCTATTCCACCAAAAGACCCAGGTTAAATCTTAAGAAGAGTTCTGCTTCCAATAGTGATGCTGTGTGCTGACAATGCCCAGATATTTGCTGTCATCTGAGTCAACTAAGACACCAGTACATCATTGCAAAGCCAATGGCAGACACCGCAGTAGCCTGACAGCTGGTCCAAAACTCAGCATACTTCATTTCATGAATCAAACCACCACAGACTTTGCACGCACTCACAGAATCCAGAGCAGGCACATGTAAGTAAGGGCATCCAAACAATTTCATTTTTTAAGGTCTAGTCCAAACCTTTTGAACACATGGACTTGTGCGATCAGAGATAATGTTAAGCAGTGTTTGCTGTGAGCCATGACCCCTACCATCTGATCGTGCAATCCCAGGTCAACGGCAACAATGCTGAATGCCATCCACCCTGCCTTCTGATGTCACCTTACCTTTAGCATGGCCACTACCACCACTACAAGTCATCCCAGTCAAGAGTAAAAAGTGAGCCCCGCAACCAACTTCACCAGCCCACCTCAAACTGAGAGGGTGCATCAGAATGTAACTGCTCTAACCAGTTGGACTATCACATCAAAAAGTAAAAAAAATCATCTTAAAGGAAATATTTAGCATTTGGAGATACTGAAGTAAGCATCAGATATGATAAAACAAGCTCACTCACAACTATTGGTATACTCTATCAGTGCAAAAGACTGCTCTAAACAGCACAATTCTCTGTTTAGTAAATATGCTCCCTAATGTGTCATGGCTTGATTATGTCATTGTACATATTACAGCAATGGTTGAGGGCTAATTGATGGTTGTTATATCTAGAATTTGTGCTTGCAAATGCCAGACATGAGTATCTCCACAATATTTTTCTTGACCATGATTGCTGTGTGGCTTATGGAATGGCAGCATTTGAATGGCACTGCTATGATGTCATGAATGCTAAGGTACCTACAAAACACTCTGCCCAAAATACTTTCCCCATTTTCATGGATGTGTAGCTCAGTGACTAGAGGCACCTACATCCTAATGTCAAGATTGTGAATCACACTGAAAGGTTTTCATGACATCTATTTCAGTTCTAAACCCCATACAAATGTGGAAAAACCTTTAACAATGGAAAAAATTCCAATCTGACCTACCAAGTGGTAGCTATCAAACATCATATACCCTAACCATCCTGGAATACAGATGTGTTGAATCAGGTGCACCCAGCAGACCACAGCTAACATATAACATACAATTGACTGATAACAGACAAGTGCAAGGAGTGCACTGACTTTCCTACAGCCTGTCTGAATAAAGCAGGTTATATCAGGCACCTACTTTAAGGCACACAACAGTAATAATCAGACAGCAGAAGGGCCACACAAATCAATTCCCAAATAAAATCATTGCAATCCAACATAGCCAATCATGCCTGGCATCCCCATGGTGCATTGCTGATAAGTCAGGGTCACAGGCAATGAATGAAACTAATCAATGATTAGCTGGTGCCCAAAAGGCAATGCAGATTAAAGAAAATGTGTTCCATTAGCAGGACAGTGATGGGTTACAATGGATCGGGTGAATGATGATGAATATACGCACCGCAATGCACCAGTCAGTTCTGTAAGGATATAATCAGCAGTGGGAAAAAAACACAAACACCAGATGGGTTAAATATAAGGTGCAGATTGGGTTGGTGCTGCAGGGTGAACAATTGGGTAAGGAGTAATGCTAGGGATATGGTTACGGGAAGGATAACTGGAAACAGCAGTCAGGTTCGGCCCTACATGTATGGGTAAGGGTGAGCATATGGTTTGAGGTAAGGATAGGTGTATAGTGTTAGGAGAAAGAGCAGGACTAGGGGTAGGAGCAGGATTAGGAGGAAGAGAGCGGGACAGGGAGCGTGATGAGGGGATGTGACACCCATCTCCACAAATACTTTTCGTCAAAACCTGGCAGGAAAAGTGTAATTTAAAAGTAAACTACATGTTATGCAGTCGCATCAATGCACGGAACACACCGCCTTAATCCCACAAACGCTCACCAACCGCGCACAACTCGCGACCCTTCCGCCTCGCGCCTTGTGGTATATATCGCCCTGCTTGTGTCCAGCTTGCTTCTCACGTGTGCCGGTTAGATGGCGCAGTTCAGCGCTGGAAACGACGCAAACTTTATCTCTGTTCGATTCTCTTATCAGCATCTTTCTGGTGGGTGATATTGGACAACCATAGCAAATCAGGACTGTAGGTTTTGAAAAATAACACAGTATTAGCGAAATATAAATGATATGAACATCTTATTTTGTCTGTATTACGCCGAAGATGTCTTGCCTAGGTTAGGGAGGGGAGAACATTGTCTCGGTTTTCTGTTGAAGAATCGTAGATTGGTGGGGTGGTGCGGCCGAATGCCATAGGACAGGACAGGTGCGGCCCCAAACATCGAGAAAAACGCACCAGCGTGATGAAGAGGGCATGCGGCTTTGTTGTTTTTCGATGGATGAATGGTCAGCTGGAGTATTTACTTCTGCAAGCTTCTAATGGAGTCCACCACTGGACACCGCCAAAAGGTAGATGAATTAAGTGCGCTGCTTAGCTGGCATAAGATGCTACAATGGTAAGCAAAATTGATCAACAGTTTTCTTGTTTGTTCAGCTTGTTCAGCTTGTTCTAGACAGCTTGTTCAACAGAACAAGCATTCCTAACAGTTGAGTGCTGGAATGTGTTCAAGGCTGTTATTCATTCATTTCATAGCTGTTCTGGACGTGTGTTTTGTAGCACATATGTTTTATATCATTATATTTTGCTATCAATGTTATGCTAGTGTTATATTATTGTTCAGTTGATTCAAAACTCAGGTTACACACTTGTCTGTACCATTCAAATTACACATTTAAGATGTAATTATTTCTCAGGGGGGCAATGACTTATTCCACAGGTCATGTAGATCCAGGGGAAGAAGACTTAACAACTGCATTCAGAGAAACAGAGGAAGAGGCAGGGCTGAAGTCAACCCAGCTGAAAGTTCTGAATGGTTTTCAGAGTAAGATAAGTGTAAGTCCTTAACTACTTAGTTACTAACACGGCATAGCCATTGATTTTTTGAAGTATAATTGATGAGTAATCATGGGAGAATGTGGTTGAAAATGGCCCAAAATTATATTTTTATGTTGTGGATGGCCCCCAAAATGGTTGACAAAATTTGTTACCAGTAAATTATTTCAATGAACAGCACTTCCATTTTTGTGTTGATTTGTCAAGTCTGTGTTGTGTGTGTGCTGTAGAATAGCATGGAATAGAATTGAATATAATTGAATACAATTTAATACTCTGAAAGAAAAAGGTACAAGCAGACCTGAAGTATCCCAAGAACTGCTGCTCCTGGAGGCACCCTGCTGATAATTCTTCCAGTGTTCCCAACAAGCATTTGCTGGAGCTCTCCTTGTGGCTACCTGGCCTTAGTCTGGTCCATTCTGTATGTCCAGTGCTTGTTCAAACATTTTTTTTTTTGATGCATCTGGGCCAGAAGATGTAGCAACCTCAGCTGGTGGGCTATTAATACAGCTTCAGTGTATTCCATGTGTTTACCATGCATACTTGGTATGTTTTGTGGGATTAAGACTTGGCAGTGGGCTTCTTAAGCTTGAGTGGGTGCTCTCATATATCTGATTAAGAGCAGGATTTTTTGGTTTCTTCTTTTGCTGTGAAAAGAAAAGCAGTAAAGATAAAGCTTCACATGGTGCTGAGCTGTCTCCTATGCCACCCTGGGGGGATGGGGCCTACCCATCATGTCTTAGAGAGCCTGTCATGGCAGGTCAAATGCTGAGGGGATAGGACAATAAGAGAGCCTGAGGAAAGTCTGGAGGTGCCCATTCAAAGCAAACCATTGATGAACATGCTTTATTGTGGCGGGTTGTGGGGTCCCTCAGGAAGATGGCCACAGGAGACAGGGGGAGAGGTTGAGAACACAAGAGCAGTCTTGTAAGGTAGTGTTGTTTTTGTGAGTTGAAAATTTTATGTTATTAAAATTTTGTATTTCAAACATAGAATATGAATAACATAAAATTTTCAACTGAAGATTTGACCTTCCCTATTCGATGAAGCACATAGCAATGTTGCACAAAAACTCAGTGACTAAACAGCCCATATGCAAACATCTGGCAATTTATTTAGCAACATTTTAAAGGATTCACACTACAGCAACATTCTGTAGTTCCCAACCATGGTTTCCTGTCAGAAGGAACATTTAAAAAGACCCACTTTGTGATGGCATCCTGTGGATCCCAACAACTTGACAATAATAATATTCTGTTGAGGCTGTCTCACCATTTCAGGTTTTTTTATCACCCTAATCCCCAAATCTGGGTAAATGCAATTTTCAAGAGTCAGAGATGGTAAGGAACCCACTTAGTGAGGGGGGGGGGGGAGGTTGTAGCTTTGGCAAGGAAGCCCCTGGGAGGCAGAGTGCCCACCCCCTCCAAGCGAAGCTCCTGCTGTGTGGTGTGGGAAGACAGTTGTGCAACCAGCCTGTTATCAAAGACCAAAGTGTTTGCTGTGCCGTTCTGCCCCCCCACATGCCCACGAGCCTGCCGAGTGCGGCGGCCGGCGCGGCGCAGCGCGGCGGTCTCGGTCGCGGCCGCTGACGCGCCTGCCGTGCCGCAGTACACGGCGTGGGGTCGCCCGAAGGAGTCGGTGTACTACCTGGCCGAGCTGCGCGACGCCGGCGCGCCGGTGCTGATCTCGGAGGAGCACTCCGACTGGTGCTGGGCGCCCGTGGAGCGGGCCTGCCACCTCGTCAGCTATGCCGAGATGCAGGGCGTGCTGAGAGAGGCCGAGCGCTTCGTGACCGGCGCCGCGCCCGACGCTCGGGGCTGAGCTGGAGGTGGGAGGGGGCGGCCCCCAGGCGGCCCCCCGCCGGGCTGCCCGGACCGAGCAGTGGCGAGCCGGGCCCGCGCCGACAGGCGGGTAGGCTCGGCCGGCTGTCACGAGACTGCCCGCCATACCGGCGGATAGGAAGTGGCCTGCCGCTTGGAGGCCCCGTAGGAGGCCGCCCTTATTGCACCATGGAAGGTCAACATCTAGGAATTGGGATCGGATGTTCTGCAATTTCAGTGTTAACGAAATGCAATGTACGGCCTATCCAACTGGTTTGCAAACGCCACTGGATAATGCACCATGTTCTAATGTATCATTTTTTTTGATGAACATGAATAGCATGTTACCTGTATGCTGACGTGTTGAATCATGAACCGTAAGTCGCGGTGAGGCGGGTGATATGATGTTGGTGTGTTAAAACTGTCAGAACAGTCGCGCTGTGTCATCCAGAGGGTTGAATGAAAGACATTGATTTCACCGACTTGTCCTTTTTAAGTGTTGCTGCTCATCTCTCTTCATGCAAGGTGTGCGAGGAATAATTATACACGATTAGTACATAGGATCATGGCTAGGTCAGTGGAGCAGTTTTATCTCAGAAGCATTGGATGTCATGTTAGGCAGGAGTTCCGACCTGTCTCAATAAACGAGCATCAGTACTTGAGCAGCCTAATGCTGGTTGACTTGTTGCAGATACCCGGTAATCACCTGTGATTATAAATATATATTTATTACAACGATCCTAAGTAGCGTCGGCGAGGGTCTTGCACGGAATCATAACAAAGGACACCACACAGCGGCGCATCGGCCGCTACCGATTCTCACCGCACGGCGCGTCGCATAGGGACGGATTGTCGCCCTCGCATTCCCTGCCCGACACTCAGCACGCAGACGTGTGACGAGTGCGAGGCTGCTCATTCCGCCCGCCGTCGCCCGCCGCCGGGGCTCGCGCTCGCCGCCGGTGGCGGCCGGGCGGGGGCTGCGAGACGCAGGTGCCTCGCACTCCTGCCGCGCAGAGTGCGCCCGGTCGTCGGAAGCCCGCGCTGGCGACGGCGGACAACTGACGACGAGCCGAGCGGCGCGAGGCCAGCTCAAACCCCAAGTGATGCGTGGAGAAGATGTCTGTATTGAGTCGACCCCGCGACACCGTGATGCCTGTGTAACGCGGTCCGGTCCGGCTATGCGCCGCCACCTGACACCACGCGCGACCTCCCTCCAAACACCCTGACTTGATAAGGCAATGCCCGCTTCTGTCCTCCGTTACAAGTATGCAAGAGCGACGATGCGCCTCACCGTCGGGTGACCTGTTCGGGCCAGTGCCCGGTGACGACGCGTAATGCTGCGTGCGGCGCGCTGGGCGCACGGACGCCATGCTGGGGCCTGCATGAGGGCCCCACGCTCCGGGACCCGGCGTCCCGGGCACCGGGACGTGCCCGTGTGACGGACGTGAACGTGGGAGTGCCTCGCGCACGCGCGCGGGTGGAGTGACGCGGACAGTCTGCGACACGCGTCGCCGCGGCACCGCCAGCTGCCGGATAGCGCTGTGATTGTTCGCCGTGGCTCGACATCACTTTGGCACCCGCCAGCTGCTGTCCGCACTCGTACTGGCATCACACGGGGTGCGTGTCACCCTGCTGCGTCCCATCTCCGAGCTGGGTCGGAGCAGCCCGCTGGCTGCGCCGGGCCGCCGCCCCGTCCAGCACGCGAGGCACCCTGTCGACTGTGGGGCGGGTGTCCGCCTCACCTCCTCCTGTGGGCCGCTGTGATCATCATCTTCTTGAGCAGCGGCTGCGGCTCGCAGCTCCTGGGGTCGCACGACATCTGACCGTTGTCGCCGCACCTGAAATCAGAGGACAGTATGAATACCCGTCATCACGTGCTGACTCATGATGCTGGTGCTGAGCATTGCTCTGGAGAGCAGCCAGAAATCGTGTGTGGGGTGGAATCTGAGTAACGCCACCAGGGTAGTATGATGTCCCAATACTGCTCTGTCGCACCAAATATGCGGAGGCAAGGGTGTAACCTCTCCTGGTGCACTTGCTTGCTAAACCCCGAGAACTGGACCCATGCTCTGACCCGCTGGGGCATGACATTTAAGACGCCTTAAAACCGATCGATTATCATAAAATCGAATTGCCTGTGCGTTAAAAGATGACGCAAGCTCGATCGACTCGGCTGGTTTCAACAGCGCTTGCAAAGGCAAAGCACGACGACCGACATACCAGGCCCGTCCCGCCCAAGTGCCACCCGATGCGGGCGGCGCCGCTCCCCAGGGCGTCCTACACCCACTGACCTGCACTCGAGGCAGGGCCCTGAGGCCGACTCCACCAGCTGGCCGCTGCCGTACTCGGCGCCCTGGATGCGGCAGCCGGCCGGCTCGGCGGCCGGCGCGCTCTCTGTGGTCGGCTCCGGCCGGCTGGCGTTCCAAGCGCTCTCCACGGGGCATTCGTAGCGCGGGCAGCAGAAGCCTTCGATCGGCTGCTCCAGGCAGCCGGCCACCGGCGGCGGGCACGACTGCTGCAGGCAGATGATGTCCCCGCGGAAGCAGAAGCAGAAGTCGCACGGGTTGTCGCGCGGGATCTGCTGCGCCGACACGTACACCTTGCCGTCGAACAGGCAGGCGCCGGCCGCGTGCGGCGCCAGCCCGGCGGCGTGCGGCGCGAGCGTGGCCGCGCGTTCGGTGGTGGTCGTCGCCGCGTCGCCGGCCGCTGCCTCGCCGTCCACCTCGGCGTCCGTGATGTCAGTGGCGTTCTCGAACGCGTCGGGCCCGACGGTGGCGAGCATGTCGAGTACCTCGTCCGTGACCGAGATCAGCTCCGACTCGGCCTCCGGCTCGCCGCCGTCGGTCGGCGTTAGGCCAGCCGGCGGGTACGGCGTGGCGGCGCTCTCGGCGCCCGGCTCCCCGCCCGCCGCGGTGGTAGCCGAGTCGGCCTCGGCTTCAGCGGCTCCTGCCGAGGAATCCGTCTGGCCCGCTGCGGCTCCGTCGGCAAACTCTGTTGTGGAAGCGTCGGTAGTCCCTTCGGTGGCATCCGTCTGACCATCAGTGATGCCTTGGGTATACGCCGCTGATGTAACTTCGGTGGACCCGTCGGTGGTGTCCGTCAGGCCATCAGTGATGCTCTGGGTATACGCCGCTGACGTAACTTCGGTGGCTCCGTCGGTGGTATCCGTCAGGCCATCAGTGATGCTCTGGGTATACGCCGCTGACGTGATTTCGGTGGCTCCGTCGGTGGTATCCGTCAGGCCATCAGTGATGCTCTGGGTATACGCCGCTGACGTAACTTCGGTGGCTCCGTCGGTGGTATCCGTCAGGCCATCAGTGATGCTCTGGGTATACGCCGCTGACGTGACTTCGGTGGCTCCGTCGGTGGTATCCATCAGGCCATCAGTGATACCTTGAGTATACGCCGCTGACGTAATTTCTGTGCCTCTTTCGGTGGTATCCGTCAGGCCATCAGTGATACCTTGGGTATACGCCGCTGACGTAATTTCTGTGCCTCTTTCGGTGGTGTCAGTCTGACTCTCAGTGACACCATCGGGATACTCCGTTGTCGCGGTAGATCCTCCGGTCTGCTCTTCGGTGGTCCCTTCGGCCGAGATCGTCTGACCCTCGGCGACTATATCGGTGGAATCGGTTGTTGAAGCGTCAGTAGCCCCCGTAGTTGAATGCGATTGGTCATCGAAAGGCCCTCCTGTTGGGTATGTTTGGCTGACGACTCCTTTAGTGGCGTCTGACAATGGAGCGTCGGTAGCACCCTCCGATGACGCTGTCTGATCTTCAGTGCTGCTGTCGGCGAGTCCTGTTGCCGGGACCTCGCTGGTTCCCACATCAGTATCTGCCTGACCCTGAGCAGTAGTCCCTTCGGGTGTCTCTGTCTGACCGGAAGTTACTATCTCGCCCACGACGGTTTGACCTCCAGGGACCCCTTCAGAAGACGCGGTCTGATCTTCTGTAGCTCCTTCGTACGACTCTGTAAGTCCCGCGGCCTTATCGACCTCCTGATCGGCACTGGCGGCGGTCGTTGACGCCGCCAGACCGCCGGTGCAGCCGCCGATGCCGCATTGGACGCCGTCAGCTCCCTCCGTGCCATCACCAACTGCGGCGGCTCCGGGATCGCCCGAGTCGGTCGCCGCGTCTGGACGGGTTTGCTCCTCGGCGCCAGGGATGGTACCGCCCTCTCCGGCGACCTCCCTGTCCTGGGGGGCGGCTGTCGTCGGGGACGTGGTGTCGGTGCCCAGGCAGCCGCCGCCCACACAGGGGACGCCGTCGGTCCCCGCCGGCCGGTCCGTGGCGCCATCTTCCGTCTCTGTCGTGCTGCCGTCCGGGCTGGCTGAGCTGGGCGCCGGCGGGCAGCCGCTGCCAGTGCAGGGAAAGGATGTAGCCGTGGTGCCATCTTCCGTCTCTGTCGTGCTGCCGTCCGGGCTGGCTGAGCTGGGCGCCGGCGGGCAGCCGCTGCCAGTGCAGGGGAAGGATGTGGCCGTGGTGCCATCTTCCGTCTCTGTCGTGCTGCCGTCCGGGCTGGCTGAGCTGGGCGCCGACGGGCAGCCGCTGCCAGTGCAGGGGAAGGATGTGGCCGTGGTGCCATCTTCTGTCTCTGTCGTGCTGCCGTCCGGGCTGGCTGAGTTCGGTGCCGGCGGACAGCCGCTGCCAGTGCAGGGGAAGGATGTGGACGTGGCGCCGTCTTCCGTCTCTGTCGTGCTGCCGTCCGGACTGACTGAGCTCGGTGCCGGTGGGCAGCCGCTGCCAGTGCAGGGGAAGGATGTGGACGTGGCGCCGTCTTCCGTCTCTGTCGTGCTACCGTCCGGGCTGGCTGAGCTCGGTGCCGGCGGGCAGCCGCTGCCAGTGCAGGGGAAGGGTGTGGCCGTAGCGCCGTCGTCCGTCTCTGTCGTGCTGCCGTCCGGGCTGGCTGAGCTCGGTGCCGGCGGGCAGCCGCTGCCAGTGCAGGGGAAGGATGTGGCCGTGGTGCCGTCTTCCGTCTCTGTTGTGCTGCCGTCCGGGCTGACTGAGCTCGGTGCCGGCGGGCAGCCGCTGCCAGTGCAGGGGAAGGGTGTGGCCGTGGCGGGGCCGGAGCCGGGGCCGCCCGCGGCCGGTCGTTGGCCGTCGGTGCAGCCGGCGTCTGTGCAGACGACGACGCTATCCGAAGCCGCCGGCGGGTACCGCTCGGTGCCCTCTGCTCCGGCGGCGGGCACGTAGCCGCTGCCTTGGTCCGGTGGCGTGGCGCTGCTGTCCGCAGGGGTGGCCCCGGCTCCGGCCGTGTCCTGGGTTGGCTGGTCTGTCACACCCGCCTCCGAGTCAGAGTCGCCCATCACGGACGAGTCACTCTCCGGCGGCGCAGGAGACTCAGACTCGACCACGCCTACGACGGTGGCCTCGCCCTCCTTGTCTTGGGGAGCTCCCGTGGTGGCGCCAGTCTCGGGCGTGGCCAGGGAGTCTGCGCCGCCCGGGGGCCTTTCCGTGGCGGGGTATGAGCTTGTGGCGTCTGCCTCGGGTCTGGCTGTGGACCCGGGCGACTCGCCGCCGGTTGTGGGCCCGAGATCCGTACTGGTAGGGGCAGACCCGGACTCAGTGCTGGTCTCTGCGGGTTCCGCGCCAGGACCAGGCTCGGTAGATTCAGCACCGATGCCGGCCTCGGTGGATGCAGCACCGGCACCGGCGTCGGTAGATTCGGCACCAATATCGGCATCGGTAGATTCCATATCGGTGCCTGCCTCGGTGGATTCAGCACCGACACCAGCGCCGGTAGATTCGACACCGATACCGGCCTCGGTGGATTCAGCATCTACACCGGCGCCGGTAGATTCGTCACCGATACCGGCCTCGGTGGACGGCCCGTCCAGAACATCAGAGGCCTCGCCGCTGGTGCCGGTGTCTGTGGAGGTGCTGGCTTCGGTAGCGGTAGTTCCGGCGCTGACTTCGGCTGATGCCGCGTCTGTGGTCGGTCCGGCATACTCGGCTTCAGTTGCGACCTCAGTGGTGCCCGCGTCGGTAGTGGCCTCCGGATAGCCTGCCGCTGTGGAGCCCGATACTCCGCCGGCTTCCGCAGAGCCTAAACCAGGGCTGGCCCCGCCGGACCCCTCGGCCGCGCCCGCTTCCGTGGTCGTGAGTTGGCTGTCCTCGTTCGAACCCAGCACAACGACGGCTTCCGTCGAAGGCAGCTCGTCGTCAGGGTCCGAGAAAGCGGAATCGGTGATAACGTCACCCGATCCCATCTCGGTGTCAGGCACCATTGATGCCATGACAATGACAGGCTCTTTTGTTACTGGCTCCGTGCTGGTCTCTGCGGATACGCCGCCCGGCTCCCCCACGTCATACCCTGCTGTAGTGCCGGTTTCTGCCGGTGATGATTCGGTGCTGGCCTCAGCCAATCCCGACTGACTTCCAGGCTCAGTCGGTCCAGACACGGTGCCAGTTTCAGTCAGTGATGAGTCAGTACTGGTCTCAGTAGGCTCGACACCTGCACCCGGCTCTGAAGCTCCTGCCTCGGTAGTCGCTGCTTCCGCGCTGGTCTCCGTAGACTCGGCGTCGGCACCCGGCTCTGAAGCTCCTACCTCGGTAGTCGCTGCTTCAGTGCTGGTCTCCGTAGACTCGGCGTCGGCACCCGGCTCCGAAGCTCCTGCCTCGGTAGTCGCTGCTTCAGTGCTGGTCTCCGTAGACTCGGCGTCGGCACCCGGCTCCGAAGCTCCTGCTTTGGTAGTCGCTGCTTCCGTGCTGGTCTCCGTAGACTCGGCATCGGCACCCGGCTCTGAAGCTCCTGCCTCGTTAGTCGCTGCTTTAGTGCTAGTCTCTGTAGACTCGGCGTCGGGACCTGGCTCGAAAGCTCCTGCCTCGGTAGTCGCTGCTTCAGTGCTAGTCTCCGTAGACTCGGCCTCGGCACCCAGCTCTGAAGCTCCTGCCTCGGTAGTCACTGCTTCAGTGCTAGTCTCCGTAGACTCGGCGTCGGCGCCCGGCTCTGAAGCTCCTGTCTCGGTAGTCGCTGCTTCAGTGCTAGTCTCCGTGGACTCGGCATGGGCGCCCGGCTCTGAAGCTCCTGCTTCGGTTGTCGCTGCTTCAGTGCTAGTCTCCGTAGACTCGGCGTCGGCACCCGGCTCTGAAGCTCCTGCCTCGGTAGTCGCTGCTTCAGTGCTGGTCTCCGTAGACTCGGCGTCGTCACCCGGCTCCGAAGCTCCTGCCTCGGTAGTCGCTGCTTCAGTGCTGGTCTCCGTAGACTCGGTGTCGGCACCCGGCTCTGAAGCTCCTGCCTCGATAGTCGCTGCTTCAGTGCTAGTCTCCGTAGACTCGGCGTCGGCACCCGGCTCTGAAGCTCCTGCCTCGGTAGTCGCCGCTTCAGTGCTGGTCTTAATTGATTCTTGACCATAGTCGGCCGTCGTGTACCCGGGCTCGGTGCCGGCTCCAGTGATCTCCGTCGCTGACTCTGCCGAGTCGGAGGTGATCTCAGCCCCAACATCACCGCCCCCGAGACTGCCTTCAGGGCAGTAGGGACCGGTGCAGCTCTCAGTGGACAGCGGCGTGCTGGCGTCAACGGACTCACTGCCAGGACGCACTGATTCTGTGGAGGACTCCGGCTCCGTCTGTGCCGTAGTGCCAGCCCCGTCTAGAGTAAGTGTAGTGGTCTCCGCATCGTCCGTCGGCTCAGAGCCCTCGCTTTCGTCTGTCGCTCCGCTGCCCTCAGCATCATCAGCTGGAACAGGCTCGCCGTATCCGAGCAGACCCTCCGCGCCAGTGAGATCTTCGGATCCCGGCGGCTGATCGACGTCAGCGCCGGGAAGGTCGACACTCTCAGGGCTCCCCTGGTCGGGCTCGCCGCCACTGGCCTCGCCTTGAGGAGTCGCGTCGTCCGCGGAGTCAGCGACCGCGCCGTCTGGGGCGCCGGCGGAACCCTCCTCCTCGTCTGTCTCTCCGCCGGCGGATTCCTCCGTCGGCTCGGTCTGCTGCTCAGGGGTACCACCACCGAACTCGTCCGTCGGCTCGGTCTGCTGCTCTGGGGCGCCTTCACCAGACCCCTCCGTCGGCTCGGTCTGCTGTTCAGGGGCGCCTTCGCCAGACTCCTCCGTCGGCTCCAGCAAACCGTCTGTGTACTCGTCCGTCGGCTCGGTCTGTTGTTCAGGGGCGCCGTCACCAGACTCCTCCGTCGGCTTCAGCAAACCGTCAGTGTACGCATCCGTCTGCTCGGTCTGTTGCTCAGGAGCGCCTTCACCAGACTCATCAGTCGGCTCGGTCTGCTGATCAGGGGTATCATCACCGGACCCCTCCGTCGGCTCAGTCTGCTGCTCAGGGGCGCCTTCACCAGACTCCTCCGTCGGCTCGGTCTGCTGCTCAGGGGCGCCTTCACCAGACTCCTCCGTCTGCTCGGTCTGCTGCTCAGGGGTACCATCACCGGACCCCTCCGTCGGCTCTGTCTGCTGCCCTGGGGCGCCTTCACCAGGCCCATCCGTCGGCGTCAGCAGATCGTCCGTGTACGCCTCCGTGGGCTGGGTCTGGAGGCCGCCGTCGTCGGAGGCCTGCTCGGGGCCGGTCGCCAGCCCGCTGATGCTGATGGTCTGCGTGACGGGCGGCTCGGTGGTCGGCGCCGGCGTCGGCACCACCACCTGGCCGGCGTCCGGCTGGCCGCCGCTGCCCTCCAGTTCGAGACCCAGGCTCTCCAGCACCGACACGTCTGCAGAGGGCGGACAGGTCGTCAGATCAGGCACGCACTCGCGGCTGGCGGGAGAGAGGTCTGCTGTGCGGCAGCAGCGGGTCAGCATTTGTCATCGCATCTTTCAGACAAACGCTTCCCCATGAGTATGAAACCACCCGGATCAGAGTAGATATTCACGCATGGGGTGACAGGTCCAAAATAACATGCAGCAAAACTGGCTGACGGACAGTGTTTTCGTCCATTGTCCATGTACCTGTTCATAAGTAACCTCGTTAACTTTGTGTTGACAGCTAATGTTTTGTTTGAAGACAGCCAACGCCGTGAACAATAGACGCGTCTCCCGGTCTGTACTGGCCGGCCACCAGCGGCGGTCATCGGCGCCACTCACCGCACGAGTACTCGGCTGGGCAGCAGGCGCCGGCTGGCGGCGGCAGCGGCCTGCAGTCCTTGCCGCGCAGCTCGGCTGGCATCTCGCACAGCTGGCTGGCGCACACCACTTCGCCGCTCAGGCACAGACAGTACTTGCAGGGGTCCGGGTGCACGATCACGTCGTTCTCGGCGTAGATGTTGCCCTCCAGATAGCACTGCAGCGCCACCGGCGCCTGCTCCACCTCGCCTGGCGGAAAGGGAGGGTTGACACGCTGCGCGGGCGCGACTGGACATGACACACGGGGAGGGTTACAGTGCGGTCAGTTGAGGACTCCGCAAAATCTATATTTTAGCACCGCGTCGACGTTTTAATAGCGTTGGAAATTGCAACGCTGTGTCAGCCTACTCGCTTCAAGGGAATGTTCCACATTTGAAGATACTGGAACAAGCATAAAATATGACGAAGTAAGCTCACTTGTAACTATTGGTGCACTTTTAATTGGAGAAGACTGCTCTAGACAACACAATTTCTCTGTTTAATAAATATGCCCTCAATACTTCACCGCTTGATGGCGTCATCGTGCCTTGCGCAACACTGATTAACAGCCAATTGACGGGCGTCACATCTAGAAATCGTGCTTACAGGAGTCAGTTTTGAACGATTCGACAATTATGTTTTTCTGGGCCTTGACCACCACATGGCTAATGAAATGACGGGATTTTAATGGCATTATTATGGCATCATGGATGTCTGAGTGACCTTGAAATAATCCCCTCCGAAAAAATCTGCCCATTTCCACCACACGCGTGCAGCTCAGAAACTAGATGGATTTAGGTCTTTCTTAATAAGGGCCGGGCTGTGAACTGCACCGGATGATCTTCAATATGGCTGTTTCAGTTCAAAGCCCTATACCAGTGTGGAACACTCCCTTTAACACATCTGGTGCCGTTAAGGCACAACTTGACCTCACGTTGTTTCGGTCTTTTACGGCGAGAAAACAGGTGAATGTGTACCCAAAGGCTCTTCCACGTCAATTGCTCACCGTTCAGAACTCGCCAGCGCGGAATAGTTTCAAGGGTAAAGCTCCGACCAAACGAATGAAGCCACGCCAACCCAAGCGGCCGTGCCTCTGTTGGAGGTTGGCGCGCCCGATCGTCCCTGGCACGCCGGTCCACTCACTGCAATCGTAGGCGGGGCAGCAGGCGCCCTTCTGGTAGTAGGGACGGCAGGGCCCGGTCGGCGCCGCCGGACATTTGCGCGTGTCGCACTGGACGACGGAGTTGGCGCAGAAGCAGCGGATCTGGCACTGGCTGCTGGTGGGCAGCTGCGCGCCGGCCGCATACGTCACGCCCTCCACCAGGCACGAGCCCTCGCCGGGTACCGCCGGCAGCAGCTCGTCCAGTGCCGCATCCCCGGTGCCCGGCGACTCTGACTCGGTCGTGGGCTGGGAGGTCACGCCAGGCTCTGTCGCGAGAGAGTCGGCTGCGGTTGTGATGGAACCGGTGGTGGGTTTAGTGGTGCTATCGCCCGCGGGGGTAGTGGAGCCGGTGGCGAAGTCGGTGGCACTGCCGTCCGAGGGTGTAGTGGATTCAGTGGCAACACCGTCAGTGGATGTGGGGGAACCGGCGGTGTATTCAGTGGCACCGCCGTCCGTAGGTGTGGTGAAACCGGTGGTGTATTCAGAGGCACCACCGTCCGTGGGTGTAGTAGAACCGGTGGCGGATTCAGTAGCTTCACTGTCCGTGGGTGTGGTGGAACCGGTGGTATATTCAGTGGTACCACCGTCCGTGGGTGTAGTAGAACCGGTGGTGGAATCAGTAGCGCCACCGTCCGTGAGTGTAGTAGAACCGGTGGCGGATTCGGTGCGAGCATCGTCCGAGGGCGTGGTGGAACCGGTGGCGGATTCGGTAGCGCCGTCGTCCGTGGGTGTAGTAGCACCTGTGGCGGATTCAGTGGCTTCACTGCCCGTGGGTGTGGTGGAACCGGTGGTGGATTCAGTGGTGCCACCGTCCGTGAGTGTAGTAGAACCGGTGGCGGATTCAGCGGCACCATCGTCCGAGGGCGTGGTGGAACCGATGGTGGATTCAGTAGCGCCGTCGTCCGTGGGTGTAGTAGAACCTGTGGCGGATTCAGTGGCTTCACTGTCCGTGGGTGTGGTGGAACCGGTGGTATATTCAGTGGTACCACCGTCCGTGGTAGCCGTCGCGGTCGTGGTGACTTCAGAAGGCTTGGTGTCCACCGTAGATCCATAAGTTTCATCGGCCTCTTCAGGTCTTTCGGCCTCCGTAGATACCTCTGACACGTCGGCCACACCTGATGTGGAGTCGAAGACCCCATCGTCGGTTGTAGATCCAGTGAAGTCAAGTTTTGTAGTCGAACCATCTCCCGTGACCGTCGTAGATTCGGGCTCAGCATTCGTCGCAAACTGTGTGGTAGCAGAGTCTGTCGCATAATCTACGGCGCCGGGTCCCGTTGTAGAGTCTGTCACTCCCGCGTCTGTCGTAGATTCCCGGGATCCGGGGTATGTTGAAGAGTCGGTAGGTTTGGTGCTAGTTGTAGGCTCGCTGGACTCAATGTCCGTTGTAGATCCTGTTGTCCCGTAACCTGTTGTGGAATCTGCGATTTCAGAGTCGGTTGATGCCTCGGTAATTCCAGAGCCTGTGGCAGGTCTCGTGGTCCCAGAGCTCGTTGTAGATTCAAAATCACCAATATCTGGTGTGGATTCGGTGCTCTCGGCGTCTGTCGCAGCCTGCTCGGTTCCGCTGCTCGTGGCGGCTGTAGTAGTCCGGGTGTCGGTGCCGAATTCGGTGCTCACCTCCGCTCCCGGGGCGGGCTCCGAGGCACGGTCTTCAGGGGCGTCCGTGGGTGGGAAGGGAGTCTCATAGCCTGTTTGGGAGTCGGTAGTCGAGATGCCTATTGGCAGCTCCGGAAAGACGCCGGGATAGGCCTCTGTTGGCTTGGAGGAGACGGATGCTTCTGAAGAGGACGGCGTCGTCTCGGCGCCAGAGCTCGGCGGAGACGTCTGCTCGTCCTCGGCCCCCAGCTGGCTGGCGCTGTCGGGCTGTCCAGTGGTGGGCGTCAGCTCTGCAGTGGCTCCTTGACTGGCGACTGAGGTCGCTGACGGCTCAGTGCCGGTTTCGGCAGACCCTGCGATTTCGGCCACGGTAGTCTCAGTCACACCGTCAGCACTAGTTGTCCGCGTCCCTCCCACCGTCGAATATTCAGAGCCTGGCTCGACAGACTCTTCAGAGGGGTACGCTCCCGACCCGTCGGTGCTCTCCGACCCACCAGAAGCGGGTGTTGCGCTGGCGAAGATGTCCGCGGCCTTGTCCTGTTCCTGTCGCGGGCTGCCGCCGGACCCCAGCTCGCCGGAGTAAGCCTTCTCCTCCTCGCTAGCACCCTCCTCCGCGCTTGACTCGGTGGTCGTCGGCTGACCGTCGATGCCAATGAGCTGGTCCCCGGACGGGCCTGCCTCTTCGGAAGCATCGTCGGAGCCGAGTCCCAGCGCGTTGTTGATGGCGTTGAGGATGGATTGCTGCAGGTCGATGACAGACGGGAATTCGGTCGTCACCTCGGTCGCCGATTCTGGGTCGTCGCCAGAGCCGGCCTCGCGATCGGTCTCGGCTTCCCCGGAGCCAGAGTCGCGCTCCGCATCCGGCACCAGGTCACCGCCGTCCACGGCGCCTTGCTGACCGCCCGGCTCGGTGGTGAGGTCGCCCTCATCCCCGGAACCCGCCTCGGCGCCGTAGTCGGGCGTGGATCCGTCGCCGTCCCCAGACTGGGGACCAGTCGCGTCGGTCTGAGACTCGGGGGATTCAGGCCCGTCAGTGCTGAGTGCCGACGTCGGGGTGGTTCCTCCCAGCGTTCCGTCTTCTTGGAGGCCGGAGCCGTCCGTCGTGTCATCCGTGGTCAGCGGTGTGGACGAAGCGTCGGTGACACCATCCGAACCCTGCTCTGGGGATTTGTCCCCAGACCCGACCTCCGGGGTGGTGGTAGGCAGGCTGTCTTCATCTTCCTCATCTTTAGGATAGTCTGTAGTTGTGTCTTGTGAACCTTTGATTATTCCGTCAAGAATGTTCACAATATCGCTGCTCTCTGTCGTCTCAGGTTCTCCCGAACCCACCAGACTGTCTTCATCCTCCTCGCCACTCGGATATACAGATCCATAGCCTTCTGTTGAGGTAGGTATGCCTTGTCGGTCATCCTCATCGGTCTGAGACCGGTTGGAAATGCCGAGCAGGTCCTCAATCTGTCCCGGCCTTATGTCGTAGTTGTCCGCTGACAGGTCTTTGGTGGTTGACTCTGGACCGGTGCTTTGGGGACGTTGAGTGCTTGCTCCGTCTTCGCCAGATCCGTCCACTTCCATCATGGTCGCCTGGACTACGAACACGTTCTCCTCCTCGGCTTCCTCGGACTGCTCTGCGCCCGGTACGGCCGGTCGAGAAGTGGACTCACTCGCCTCCCCAGAGCCATCCGCTGGCGCCTCGGCTCCTGGAGTCTCCGAAATGATGTCGACCCCATCCGTCTGCCCCACGGACGCTTCAGTGGATGCGTCCCCGGAGCCAGAGGACTCCTGGTCGTCTCCTTCGGCAGCCAAGTCGGGGCCCTCTGTCGAGTCCAGGCCCTCGATTGTGGTGTAGTCATCTGTTAATGGTTGTTGCGTCGTCTGACTGTCAGCAGGCCGATCTGCAGCACCGACACCCGAGGTCGTTGTTGGTGACGCCTCCACTCCGGGGATGTCTGTGGCGTCCTCCGTCAGATTATCAGCCCCACCATCCACCGCTTCCCCTGACGCCTCTTCCGGCTCCTCTGTGGCGGGCTGGGCGCCTGTTGTACCCCCTAGGCCATCGGTCGTCGCCTCGGTGAAAGTCTCTCGCGACCCATCGGGTCGTTTGGGCTCCCGGCCGGTGTCCGTCATGCCGAGGATTTCCTCTAGCTCCGTGTAGGATGGCTCGTCCTCTCCATAGCTCGGCTTCTCTGTCGTCCCTGCCTCCGTTCCGGTCCCGGCCACTGTTGAGCTCTCGCTTTGTTCTACAGTTGTTCCTTGGGTGAAGTCTGCGCCGGGGACGGTGGGGGCTCCGGTGGCGTCTCCGGACGTCACGCCACTGGTGGGCTCGGTGGTGGCCGTGCTCTGGGCGCCACTGACGCCAGTGGTGCTGGTGGCGTCTGTCGTACCGTCCTCAGACTCGGTGCCCGATGTGGTCGGGTAGTCGGAGCCGGGCTCAGTGGTGGCGTCTGTTCCCTCTGACTCGGTGGTGGCCGTGCTCTGGGCGCCACTGACGCCAGTGGTGCTGGTGGCGTCTGTCGTACCGTCCTCAGACTCGGTGCCCGATGTTGTCTGGTAGTCGGAGCCGGGCTCAGTGGTGGCGTCTGTTCCCTCTGACTCGGTGCCCGATGTTGTCTGGTAGTCGAAGCCGGGCTCAGTGGTGGCGTCTGTTCCCTCTGACTCGGTGCCCGGTGTTGTCTGGTAGTCGAAGCCGGGCTCAGTGGTGACGTCTGTCGTACCGTCCTCAGACTCGGTGGTGGCCGTGCTCTGGGCGCCACTGACGCCAGTGGTGCTGGTGGCGTCTGTCGTACCGTCCTCAGACTCGGTGGTGGCCGTGCTCTGGGCGCCACTGACGCCAGTGGTGCTGGTGGCGTCTGTCGTACCGTCCTCAGACTCGGTGCCTGATGTTGTCTGGTAGTCGAAGCCGGGCTCAGTGGTGGCGTCTGTTCCCTCTGACTCGGTGCCCGATGTTGTCTGGTAGTCGAAGCCGGGCTCAGTGGTGGCGTCTGTTCCCTCTGACTCGGTGCCCGGTGTTGTCTGGTAGTCGAAGCCGGGCTCAGTGGTGACGTCTGTTGTACCGTCCTCAGACTCGGTGCCCGATGTTGTCTGGTAGTCGAAGCCGGGCTCAGTGGTGGCGTCTGTTCCCTCTGACTCGGTGCCCGAGGACACCTGGGACCCGGAGTCCAGAGTACCGGCCGTCGGCGTCTCCGTGAATGCCACTGTAATACAGATACCTGTCAGCCGGTTTCAAAATGCGCGTTCTTCACACTAGGCAATGCGTAAAGACAGGTTTGTCAGACTCACCACACCGTGACAATCACAAACAAAAAAGCGAACGGAGGGAAAAGTGCTACCCCGACATGGGACATGAACAGATTGACTAGAACGGTGTCACCAGAAGAATCGACACCCAGCACACACGCGCACACACACCCGAGTGTCTGGACCGGACGTGCCCGTGCCGACATGCCGAGTGCAAGACAACATGCGGCTGGCCGCTGATCGTCTAGTGCGCTCTCGGGCTTGAGGCGTGCATACCTTCGGTGTCCGCCCACTGCAGCCCGTCGGCGGGCGAGGCGGTGGTGGCCCTCAGGTCGGCCTCGCTCGGGGCCGTATACGCGGCCGGGCTGGCCGGCTCGGCCGGGCTGACCGTGCTCTCACGCTCCGTCGACGTCACGGCGCTGGTGGGTGCGTCAGGTGGCTGGGTTGAGGCGTCTGGCGAAGCCTCTCCCGGGTACACAGTCGAGCTGGGCGCGTCCGGGTACACCACAGAGAGGTCGGGACTGGTGGTAGCTTGCGCCGGCGTCGGCGTGGTCTCCTCGACGCCGGGCGAGAGGCTCGAGTCTGTAGGCGATCGGTCTTGGTCGGGGACGGACGCCTTCTCATTTTCGGTGGTGTCTTCCCCGGGCGGCACGGTTCCCGCCGCGGACTCTGTCGTCGCCTCTTCTGTGGGCTCAGTTACACCCTCTGTCGTGCTCTCTGGACCAGCCCCCGCCACCGCTGTCGCCGTCACCACGTTAGGTTGCGGCTGCGAGCTGCTTCCTTCGGGCGCGCCGCTGCCGTCCACCTCAGCCGACGGCTCCTCCGCCAGCAGACCCTCTCCGCTGGACTCGGTCACGCCGGCGGCGTCCGCCTGGTCAGAGGCCCGCTCAGGGTCGGCGCCGCTCGCCTCCGACCCGGGCGTGTATAGCTCGTCCGTGGCGTCAGGCTCATCGCCGGGGTATGCTTGGCCGCCGAGTTCTGTGGTGGCGTCGAACTCAGTAGAGACACCAGCTGTGCTCTGCTGTGTGGTGGCGTCTCCCGGATAGGTTGTGTTACCTGTGCTCCGCTCTGTGGTGGCGTTTCCCGAATAGGCGCTGCTACCTGTGCTCGTTTCTGTGGTGGCGTCTCCCGAATAGGCGCTGCTACCTGTGCTCTGCTCTGTGGTGGCGTCTCCTGAATAGGCGCTGCTACCTGTGCTCGTTTCTGTGGTGGCGTCCGAAGAATCTGTGGTGACCTCTGCGCTTTGCTCCGTGGTCGTGTAAGACGGGGTCGTCGCGTCATCTGTGTCCTGCTCTGTTGTAACATCGGGCGAGTAAGTTGTACTTTCTGTGCCCTGTTCTGTTGTAACATCAGACGAGTAGGTTGTGCTTTCTATGTCCTGTTCTGTTGTAACATCAGGCGAGTAAGTTGTGCTTCCTGTTGTGGCATCGGGCGAGTCAGTTGTGCTTTCTATGCCCTGTTCTGTTGTAGCATCGAGCGGGTAAGTTGTGCTATCTGTGCCCTGTTCTGTTGTAGCATCGGGCGAGTACGTTGTGCTTTCTGTGCCCTGTTCTGTTGTAGCATCGGGCGAGTACGTTGTGCTATCTGTGTCCTGTTCTGTTGTAGCATCGGGCGAGTACGTTGTGCTTTCTGTGCCCTGTTCTGTTGTAGCATCGGGCGAGTACGTTGTGCTATCTGTGTCCTGTTCTGTTGTAGCATCGGGCGAGTACGTTGTGCTTTCTGTGTCCTGTTCTGTTGTAGCATCGGGCGAGTACGTTGTGCTTCCTGTGCCCTGTTCTGTTGTAGCATCGGGCGAGTACGTTGTGCTTTCTGTGTCCTGTTCTGTTGTAGCATCGGGCGAGTACGTTGTGCTTTCTGTGTCCTGTTCTGTTGTAACATCAGGCGAGTACGTTGTGCTTTCTATGTCCTGTTGGGTAGTGCCGCCGGAAGAGTACCTCGTATCATCGGCTTGTTTTTCGGCGGTGATATCGGATACATTATCCTTTCCGGTGGTAGTGTCGAACACACGGGTTGTGCCGTCTATGCTCTGTTCTGTGGATGTATCAGACGAGTCTGTTGTGCCAGCAGTGGTCTGTTCTGTGGAGGTATCAGACGAATCTGTTGTGCCAGCAGTGGTCTGTTCTGTGGAGGTGTCAAACAAATCTGTTGTGCCAGCGGTGGTCTGTTCTGTGGAGGTTTCAGACGAATCCGTTGTGCCAGCAGTGGTCTGTTCTGTCGAGGTTTCGGATGAATCTGTTGTGCCAGCAGCGGTCTGCTCTGTGGAGGTATCATATAAACCTGTTGTTCCAGCAGTGGTCTGTTCTATGGAGGTATCATATATACCTGTCGTGCCAGCAGTGGTCTGTTCTGTGGAGGTATTAGACGGATCCGTTGTGCCAGCAGTGGTCTGTTCTGTGGAGGTTTCAGACGAATCCGTCGTGCCAGTAGTGGTCTGTTCTGTGGAGGTTTCAGACGAATCCGTTGTGCCAGTGGTGGTCTGTTCTGTGGAGGTTTCAGACGAATCCGTTGTGCCAGTAGTGGTCTGTTCTGTGGAGGTTTCAGACGAATCCGTTGCGCCAGTAGTGGTCTGTTCTGTGGAGGTTTCAGACGAATCCGTTGTGCCAGCAGTGGTCTGTTCTGTGGAGATTTCGGACGAATCCGTCGTGCCAGCAGTGGTCTTTTCTGTGGAGATTTCAGACGAATCCGTTGTGCCAGCAGTGGTCTGTTCTGTGGAGATTTCAGACGAATCCGTCGTGCCAATAGTGGCCTGCTCTGTGGAGATGTCGGATGAATACGTTGTGCTAGCAGTGGTCCGTTCTGTGGACGTATCGGACGGATATAACGCGCTTTCAGTACTCTGGTCTGTGAAGGTGTCGGATACGCTTGTTGTTCGCAGCCCAGAAGGCCCGTCGGTCGATCCACTGTCCACCACCTCGTCTGGTTCGCGCTCTTCGGGTCCGTCTCCGCTCGAGGCCTCAACAAGCTTCTCCTCTTTCTTGGGTATCCTGGGCGCTCCTTCGTACGTTCGCTCCGGTTCGCTACTGTCCTGTCCAACGGTCTCTCGACTTGCGCTGGTCTCGGTAGCGTCCTCCGCGCCCGCTCCTGAGTCCTCCTCCTCCGTCGGCGCCCCGCTGCCGTCCTCCGGCGGCGCCCCGCTGCCGTCCTCCGGGGGCGTCGCCGCGGTCGTCGGCCCCGCGGCCGCGTCCGGGGCGGCGCCGGGCTCGGCCGGCAGCAGCTCGTCCGCGTCCGGCGCGCTGGTGGTGCCTTCCGAGCCGGGCTCCGTGCTGTCGGCGCCACCTGCGGCCGGACAGGGGGCGCTCAGCGCGGCGAGGACGTCGGCACGCGGCCCCTCGACGCGTGCACGGGAGACGGGACGGGCAGGCACTACGTTACGATCATCAGGCGCGCCCACAGGTGGTGTTGCTCAAACATGCTTTCGTCGGCGGGCGGACGCACTGGCGTTCGCTGTGCCGGTTGAACATGCCCTCATTGCAAACATGCCCTCATTGCAAACAGAATGCCCGAAGCCGATTACGATTCGACGCAAGTGTCTGCTGTGCCACATTAAACGCCTGCTTCTAATGCACTCTACTTATCCGTGCCTTCATGGTGCTGATAACACTCGTGGAATATCATATGGACCTGATCTATGTGGGGATTCGGTGGGTGAAGCACTAGGAGCTCGACGGAACTCGCATTGCAGATGCCGGTGATCAACACAAACATGATGCTGGCATGCAGTATAAATATTGCTAGGCTCGTGCCGAAGCGGGCGTCTGAAGTGCAACCGCATCGCCCGCAAGACACCGTCCTAAAATGCCACCGAGACGCTGTTCCCCGCAGTGACCTCCGCTAGCAACATGCGACGCAGCGCTGGCAGCCACTACCAGCCCCAGACGAGGCGCTACAGGCGAGCCAGCGCGAGCTGTGCCGATGCGCGAGGGCGAGGGAGGGACCCGGGCCGACCAGGATCGAGCGGGGGCGAAATGCGGGGCTCGTTACCGTTGACGGGCGGCACTAGGTCGTTACCCAGCTGCCGTCCCTGAATCTGCACCCGGCGCGTGGTGTTCCCTGGAACACACCAGGCGGTTGGCCGGCGCCGGCACAGGTGGAAGCCAGAGGCGCGGGGCCAGCGGTGGCAGGCGGTGTGCGGCACGGCGGCAGTGGCACATGGACACGGAGAACAGAAATGACATCGGAGTCACAGGAAGAGCCATACCTACCCGTCGGAGCGAAGCCCTCGTGTAAGGACACGCTACCGTCCCATTTCTTGGAAGCGTTTGGACTGTAAATCGACTGGGGCTGGGATGTGAGTGGAATGGCGTCAACACAGTGGTGACTAAGGTTGACTTCTATTTCACCCCTGATCAACCTTTTTCCGGTGTAGAATGGGCGGGAGTACGCGGATGCCCTTCGGTTACTAGACAAAGTATTGTGTTGTGGGGTCGTAGAGATCTTCTGACATTGACTGGAAGTAGGCTCTCTTGGAAAACCCTGGCACTCGCCACAGGAGTTCTGGTTCAACGATAATTGGAGCTTTTCAGTGCTCTAAGAGCCGAGCTCATTTCCCGCCCATGAGTTCCGGTTCGAAAATCCAGCTTGCGCTAATGCCGTGGCGAAGAGCCATAGCATCCGTTGTTGAGCCGTCGGAGCCGTCGGGCGCGGCCGACGTCGGCAGGTACTCACCGCACTGGTACTGGTCGGGGCAGCACTGGCCGGCCGGCGGCGGCACCGGTCGGCACGAGGACTGGGCGTGGTCCAGCGGCGTGGCGCAGTCCTGCACGGCACACTTCACCTCGCCGTGCATGCAGTAGCAGTGTCGGCATGGGTCCTCGCCGGCGATCTGCGGGCGGCGACGGCCCGACCGGTCAACGGAACACTCTCGACGGCGCTGCGCCACAACACCTGCATGTCGCGAGCAGATGTGGCAGGACGTCCCCGCAAAGGTGAACAGATAATTTGTGATTTTGTTGTGGAATTCTATGATGTCCTTTTCCCACCATTGTTTGCCCCACTTCTGGTCCGATATTGCAAAAGAAATGTTCACAAACAGTAAACAAAAAAGGTGAGTAGCCAACATTTGTAACACATTTCAAACAATTTTGGCTAATCATCATGCAAATACGACGGATAATCAAACCACTGAAACTGAAACATATGTAACCCTCCTCATCCGTAACCGCAATCACCACATATAAAGCCTTGGTATCACCACAATCTCCTTATCTTTGACACCATTATGAACTGCACTGGCTCCTGGACCCCATCCAACAAAAAAAAGATAGTGTTAGCTGAGTGGACTCCTTGGAGACCTAGCAGACTCTGCGATCGATTAGGCGGGGCCCCCTACCCACGTGATTGCCATTCTTCACTAATGCTGAATGAATGAATAAGTGAATGAGCCTGTGGTATGGTAATTAGCTTGAAGTCATTTGCTAGCTACAGCTTTGACTGCTCTCAGCCTTTCCCCATATAGTCGTGCTCTGGTTCCTATTCTGTTCAAGTCTATATCCACTCCATGGTTAGGAGTGCCGCGACTTCCTCTTCGTGTTTTCTGTTGGGAGCGTAGGATTTATTGCGTCACTGGGATAGCGGGAGGGGCATTCTGGTTGTCTGTTCATGGAGGCCTGTTCATGAATGAAAGCTAGGAAAAGTTTTTACACCACGGACACGGAGAGCTCCTCCGGCGGGCAGAGCCCTCTGCCGGGACGTTGTCGTGGCTGCCTCACCTGCTCGCCGTCCGTGTAGTTGAGGCCATTGTGCAGACAGCCGGCGGCAGGGTCCGGCCGCATGGTCGTTAGCGGAGGAAGCGTGGTCGTCTCGAAATCTGCGGCACGGGCCAGCCGCTGCCTTAACCTCGACCACGTTACAGTCCCGTTCAGGAAACTCGGCATGTTCAAGACAGCAAATGCACATGCGGACACAGGTGCCGGTGTGCGCCGCTAGTTGCATTGCGTTACATCTGCCACGTCGGCCGCCTGTTGTCGCACGGGACAGCGCGGTTAGTTGATTTGTCGGGAGATAACCAGCGTCAACAAATTACGCCTATATTCACATTTTTCTTCACCACCTGCGTTCCGACTTCGTCAATATCTAACGTCAGCACAGCCGCGAACATCGCACCATCCGTTCTGTTGGCAAGACCACTCGATCCCGGCATTGGCCCTGCTGCAGCCGAGGAGTGCGACTTACCGCAGTCGTAACGGACGGGGCAGCAGACCCCCGCGGCGAACACGGGCCGGCAGCCGGGCACGCGCATGGTGCACTCCTGCTGCACGCAGGCCGTGTGGTTCCTGATGCAGTAGCAGATGTCGCACGGCTCGTTCGGGTCAGACGGCACCTGCGGCGACAGAGGCCGACACCGTCTGATCACACCCCGGGTCAGCCACCAGGGACAGCTGGCCACGCGACGAGGGCAGAGCTGGTGGAAGTGGGGGCGGGCTGCTCCGCTGCAAGCTCCTGGCTTGGCGTGAGGAAAAACGCCTCATCTGACGTCTTGCAAAACAGACGCTCGTCTAAACTGATGGAGCTGTCAGTCAAGTTCATTAATATCATGGTGATCAAGTTCAGTTTATCATGTTATCGGAGCTCCCAGGTCCCTAGCAACCGCCCTCGTTCCGAAGGGCTCGAATTCGGTCTGCCAGCGACGGACGAGGCTGAACATTTTTTTTGGGAGGCAACAGCGCTGCCACCCGCGCTTGTAGAACAGCTCCTCCGGCAGCCAACCGCCCGCTGCCAGCGCCGGCGCGCGGCCGCCGGCAGATGGCGCTGCAGTCCCACCTGCGCTCCGTCCGCGTAGCTCCGGCCGTCGAACGAGCAGCCGCTCGGACCGATATCGTCGACGCCGTCGGCCGGCGGCGGCACCTCCGTCGTGGTGGTGGTGGTTGTGGTTGTGGTGGTGGTTTGGTTGACCATGCCCAGCATCTCCATGATCGGGACAGGCACTGCCGGCACGTGCACCCGACCGGTCAGCGCGGCCGTCCTGCCGTCATCTACCAGTCTGATAGGCATCGTAATTGTGTCACGCGGAGCGAGCTTGTTTTCCGCTTCGCAGTGATATCACTCGCATCGACACGAAACACGTGCACTTCTTGAATGTTGTAATCCAGCATGAGCAGCCACCAGGAGCTATCCCTGGGGGTCAGTTTACGGAGCGTCGGATTCAGTGGGACACTGTTCCGCTGGGATGCGTCCCAATGGAATGGCGTCGCAGACACTGCGCTCATTTGGCTCGTCCGTGAGGACCAATTATCAACGGGCCAGAATGGCGGGGCTGGAACGAGCTGGTCGTGCCATGGATTTGCCTGTTGGTGGCTGCCTGTTGGCAAACCATTCTCCGTTGAACTGGAATTACGATGCTGAGGTGATGACTTCGGGTTCTAGATCACAAATCATGTAAGGCAAGGAATCTCATTCTAAAACAGCCTCAGCGAAACAAAAAACGATTTAAAGTGTACACAGAATGGCGAACACCAATGCGGGTGAACGGCTGCTGATACGTTTCCGACGCATTATTAGCGATCGATGCTTGCCAACCACTGCGACGCACGCAGAGCCAGCCTGGGTTCACGAAGTGGTCACTGCGATCAACACCATTAAACAAATCGCGGTGACCGGTCGGGTCTGAAAGCGAAGCCGACCAGCCTCCACCCTGCAAAGGCAATGCAAGCCCACCGCTTTCCAAGGCCGCCCATGGCTTCGATGCAATCAGCGCGGTGCAATGGTCCAAATGTCTGAGCCCTTTGCACAACCGTCTTCGGCGGGCGTCGCTCGCGCGGGCGGGTGTGGTGTCTCGGCGGCGGCGCGGCGCCATCGCCCGGGGCCGGGCTCGTGCGCTCCATCCAGCGCCGGCGGCGGGCCCGACCGCCAGCTTCCTGTGTCTGCGGTCGGGCCGCGCCGTCCCGCTTCTAACGCTAATGTTGCACAGCCGGGGTCGTGACGTAACGTGAGGCCGAGGTCACCGGGTGGCGACCCTCCGGCGGGCGGAGCGAGCTCGCGATGGTCTGTGGAGGCCCGTGATGGGTCTGCTGAGGCTGACTGTCCGTGATGGGTCTGTTTTGATGATCTTCTCGTGAAAGGGCTGTTGAGGCTCGTGGTGGGTCTGCTAATGCTGACTATAGGTATGTTCTGTTAATCTGCTCGTGCCAGGGCTGTGAATCCGTGATGGGTCTGTTGTGATCAGCCCGTGGAAGGGCTGTGGAGACCCGTGATGGGTCTGCTAATGCTGACTATAGGTCTGTTCTGTTAATCCGCTCGTGCCAGGGCTGTGGAACCCGTGATGAATCTACTAATGCTGACTATAGGTCTGTTCTATTAATCTGCTCGTGCCATGGCTGTGGAACCCGTGATGGGTGTGTTACGGTGATCACCCCATGGAAGGGCTGTGGAGGCACGTGATGGGTCTGCTAATGCTGACTATAGGTCTGTTCTGTTAATCTGCTCGTGCCAGGGCTGTGGAACCCGTGATGAGTCTGTTATAGTGATCAGCCCGTGGCAGGGCTGTAGGACCCGTGATGGGTCTGTTACAGCGATCAGCCCGTGGCAGGGCTGTAGAGGCCGAATGCCTACGCTACTCCCGCTGCTGCCTGTGTGCCGTGGGTCTGTGGAGGTTGTCTGATGGTGATGGGTCCGTTGAGGTCCGTCCCTGACCGTTCTGTTAGGGTCGAGCTTGCACCGACGGGCGCGTTGAGATTGCCAGCACGTGCCGGATCCGTCACGGTGTGTTGTCGGCGACGGGAGTGGTTGAGACTGTTCTCGTGGATTACAACCCAAGAAAACACCAAATCGCCAGTGGTAACTGAAATGTCAGATGCGGTTGCGAGAGAGAACGGACTACAAGAGGGACCAAAGTGGCACGGAAATTCCAATGTTGTAAGATCGCACGAATGGCTCTGAGAACAACCGAGATTGTGCGATCGCCAACGGCAGCCCCTGGGCAAAATGGCTGGAACGTATGCCCAACATCGTGAAGTTCTTGCGAAATCAGCTCCATGATAGTCAAGTACGGGCAATACATGCCTGCCTAATCTGTAGCGGTGCCCATACTTGGCAGAGTCGCCGATGGTTTTCTAATTATTCCTGAAATTGTGTTCTGAAGTTTCGTGCGCCTCTATGCAAGGGCCCCACATACCCAGGGTCCAGCTTTGACTGCGACTCATTTTGCCAGCTTTGGCCGTGGTTGGTCAGCCGTCAGATGAATCAGTGCACGGATGACTAACCGGGAGATCGTGACCAGGCTGTGTCACAGCGGTCGCCGTCGCGTGGTACAGAGTCGGCACCGGTTTTCCATCAGGGACGCGGGTCGAGCCTCACCGGGAGCGCGGCCGCCAGACGGCGGCCAGACAGGGCGTCGCGTGCCGCTCTGACCCCGTGTTTGGCATCCGGCCGGAGGCCGGCGGCCCAATGGGCGCGACACGGCCGGTAATGAGCCGCGAAGCGTGGCCGCCGCGGCAGCCCCGCTCGCGGCCCCGGTGCCGTTGTCCAGCCGGGCGAGGGGCGCGGCGGGGGCGGACACACGCCCGGCAGAAAGCACGCCAGCAATGTCGGCGCCGGACACCGGTCAAACGGGCGCCGCGGCGCGGACCGGTGCCATTGTGCCGCGGGCGGGGTGTGTCGCGACCCGCGCCTGACACGGCCGAGGTCCGATGCCCCGCCGGTGCGGAGGGTCGCCCCGCCCCGGGGTCACCGGCGGACGTCGACAGGGCGCCGCGCCGCAGCCGGTCCGGCCGTCACCGGCGGAGGTGACGACACGGCAGTTAGCCATTCACGGGATAAACTGCGCGCTGTTGTCGTCCGCTCCGACCCTGACCGCGGCGGACGGCGGGGGCGTCGCAGGCGGCGGCAACTGTCGTCTGTTCTGCTGGGACTTGGCGCGAAAGAATGCGCGGCAAAGTGGGTCTGTGCCGGCCGTGACGGCAGGAGGCGGCGGGCGCCGCGCGCGGTGCTGACCTTGGTCGCAGGTGACGGTGGGACAGCAGTCGCCCGGCGCCTTCTCCGTCGTGCAGCCCTTGCCCAGCGGGCGGACGTACGGGCACACCTTGAGGAAGCACATGAGCATGTTGTCGCGGCAGGTGCAGTTCAGGCACGGCTCGTCCGTCACGATCTGCTCGCCGTTGTCGTAGTGCTGCATCATGTGGAAACAGCCTGCGGCGGCGGGGGAGCGGTGTCAGCTTTCAGTCCGCGTGTCCCCCGATTCGGCACGCCAGCACTGCACCCCGCAGTCAAAAAATGATGGTGAGCTCGGGGTATTTAACGACTTGCCGGATTTGGTCATTCGAGCAAGATTTACGTTTCCGCTAAAATGATGTTTGAATGGGAACGTTGAAGGTAAGGCAAACGCGGGGCGTCCCAGCCTTTCCGTTTTGGGATCGACAAACACGGGGTTGTTTTCAGTGGTGCAGAACACTGAAAACAACCTCGTCAGATAATATCGTCGCAAACAGTAACAAAGTCAAACTAGCGCGGAAATGTGTCGCGAACAACAGAAGACTCAAGTCACTAATTAAAAAGTTGAAATCTCATCGTTGTGTTTCGTCCAACGACCTGTGCCTCAGTGCGTATAATTCACCAGTGTAGGGCGAACATTGCACTGGCGATTTGAAGAGATGATAAAACCAGCGAAAGTATACTTGTTAAAATTCAACAAGAAGAATGACGTAAAAATTTTGTATGTAAAAACGTGGTTAAACCAATTTTTTGAAGGAGGAGTGGAGGGGGGGGGGCATTCGCCAATTCGTCCCACCGGGATCCGCCCGTGATGTTGGGTATCCCCCAGCATACAAAATCAATTCGGGACATCAGTCTTACCTGGATTGTCTTCATCCCATTCCAGCGGAGCTGAAAAGATCGGAGGCCATGTAAAGATGCACGTTTTGAACAATTCGTGACAAACGATGACCCCATCAGCATTAATAAACTACAACAGCGCTACGGCACGAGTTCGACATCGGGTCACGGTTCACGGGCATTCCCATAACATAACGCACTAGTCAGCGTTTTCAGGTGGAGGTCGCCCACCAATGCCATCCTCTTTTCAGATCACGATAATCTTCCCGTAACATGATAGCTCGAAAGCATTAAGGCTGGTTGGTGCGTTACTTCGGCAACTATGATCGCTAAAATGAGTGCGCCTCGAATCGTTCACCGGTGGTGGTGATTCCTGGATCCGCTCATCAGCATCGTGACAGCGATCTGTTATCAGGCGTTAACGCTGATCACACGGCACGCTCCGGCGATGGACACCTGTCGGCATGTGGCCGCGCCGCAGTCCGCAGCCCCGCGCACGTCCGTACAATGCCTGAGCAGCCCCAGGCAGCCGTATGACGTGCGAGCCCCGGGCGCTGGCATTCTGAATGAGATGTGTCAATGGCCACAGTCGCCGGATCAACGCTCCCAAATCAAGGCCCGTCCTGAGGCCTTAGCGGTGTGAGGTTGCCCAGGAGAGCGCCAGGCGTCAGTGCGAGACCGAGCTCGGCCTGTGCGGAGACCGCCGCCCACGCCAGTCGACGTGCCAAGAAGCTAGCGGCCAGCATATATTCAGCGGGCGCCCGCCTCCTTATCAGACGCTCGAAATTCCTGACGCCTAACGTCCGCGCCTGGCCTTGGAGGTTACCTGAGACCTGGCCGCTTTGATGGGGGTCTTTTTCCCCAAATCCGAGGACAACACTTCAAAGCCCGTGGCCGCGCGCCCTGCCGGCGTCTCGGCGGGGTATTTTGTACGGCGATGCGTATGTCGTGCCGCTAGGCTTTTTATGTGAGCTGTCGGCGGGCAGACGGAGATCAGACGTTCTAAGCCGGGTTGGGCAGCTCCCCTGATGCGAGGTGTGTGTGTGGGGGGGGGGGGGGGGGGGTCGAGATCAGTCAGGGTCACTGCTCTGGCTCGGGGGCTGTCTTCCCAAAAACCGATGGTGCGTGCAGGCGGTGTTTAATTTTAGCCAAGTTAGCATATAGAACTAAACATTGGGAAGAGTCGGCTTTGAACCCTGTGCTCTGCACCTTTCACTGAGCATAGCACGCCGATCGGTGTGAGCAATTGCGACACGGGGATCATCAGCGGGCTCGCATGCCGGTGAATGATCTGTCCATCGATCAGTGACCTGTGACCTCGCAGCGTTCCCCGCTCGCGCGCCGATTTCGCTCCATTCTTCGGCACCTGACCGCGGCTGACCGCCGCACTGCCCGCGGCCGGCCAGTGGCCGCCGGCGCGGCCGTTCCCACGGCTCACGGCCAAGATCACGGCCGCGCCGTCTCGTTCGGTCGCGCCGCCGGCGGCGCGGCTGACCAGTCGGGACAGGTGGCGCTGCCCGGACTGGCCGGGCGGCTACTGTCGGGGCCGGCGGCGCCCGGACGGGCCGGGCGGCTACCGTCGGCACCGACAGCGCCCGGACCGGCCGAGGCGGTGCGGGCGGCTTCTGTCGGTACCGACGGCGCAGGAGAGTCGTTGAGACGCCGTGCTGGTAACTAAACCATCGCAAGTAGCAAAATAGACGCATTCAGCATTCTAAGTAAGTGACTGTACATCGGCTCCCTTCCACGGGTGGAGGGAAGCTGTGTCGTCGCTGTGTGGAGCTCAGCTCATGCTGGACTCCCTAGACAGACCTCGTTCTGCATGTGGTGGTCCACCCGCTGCCAGTGTGCAAGGATCCTTCAACTCGCTCCACTCCGTGCATAGACCACCAGAAACGAAGCGACGACAAATTGCATGTTTTTCTCTCGGCGAGGCTGTTTTCGGGCAACTGCAGCGGCGCAGTGTCAAGGACCGTCATTGAGACGCCGGAGAGCAAAGATCAACGCCCGACAAAGATGGCGACTTGGGTGTCTTCGCCAGCTGTTTGCGGGCGGTTCGAGCAGGGCGGCACAAAGGAGCTGCGCGCTGAATATCTCAGAGCAGAGATCAGACTGTGACAAAGGCTCCATTATAACCTTTGTGGTGATGATTGCACGGTAGTGTAGTAACAATGGCAACGTTTACTAATGTTTGTCTTTATACTCGAGTGCGGCACAGCTCAAACCGCCAAGTTTTCAGCTGCATAAGTGCATTCGTAGCTGGAGCAGATCTAGTGCAGATGCTCGCCACTGGACAACGTAAGTGAAAGCAAGTGAGCTGATGATATGCTATCGCTCACAGGTTGTTTTGGCTGAGTGCGGAGTCACACATTGTGATGGAGTGACGGGCTTTTCGCATCAGAATAACTGAGCGTTTTTCCAGAGGAGTGAACGAGCAGAACAAACCAAAACAGGGACATCCAAGCCATGCCGATTTGATTTAATGCGTGGAATAGAGATCAGCAGCCAGACAATTTGACTGCACTCATTCCAAGCATTCCGTTTATCGCTCTATTCGGTCGGCTGCACCACCACTGAGGCCTTCCAACAGTCACCGTTGATGTCCTGCAGAGGCGACACACTAATCATCTCAGCAGTTGGTTCAAAAACCAGCCGTCGATGTCGACGAACAGCGCAGCCATGATGTCAATGTCTGCAGCAGCCCCTCGGCTTGTAGTGCATGTGGCGCCCTCGGGACGACTCACCTGCGTCAGCGGGTACCAGCGTCGCCAGCAGCCCCAGCAGGGGCAGCAGCCTCCGCCAGCGTCCGCTCTCCATCCTGCAACAGAGCGGACGACGTCAGCTCCCGCGCCGCGCCCCCGCCCATGGAGACTGCGGGGCCGCAACAGCACGGCACCACCGGCGACTGGGCCGGCCGGGGAGGCGCTAGCACCGGCGGAGGGGCGGACTCGCGAGGCCGACCGGGCGTGCGGGCCTGAACGCTCGCGGATCGCCCGCTCCGGTCAGGCGCGGTCACTCGTCCGGCCCGGCAGTCGCCTGGCACGCGAGTGGTGACGACCGACCGCGCTGGCCGGCCGGCGGCCTGCCATGAATGTGATCGCGAACGGACGGATGCCTCGCCGAATTCTGCTGGTGTGCGTCTGGTCAGAATGCCCGTGCTGAGTCAGGCGCAGGACATGCCGCGGTGGATTTACAGCTGTGATGGTAACCGTTACCATGGTCTTCTGGCGTGCTTCTGTGGAAATGACGCATCAGAAGGCGCCCTCGCGTGCGGTAGAGGTGGGCTGAAACAGCGCACACGCTCCTCTCCGCTCGGCACGAGTGACTGCGGCTCCTAACTCACACCGGATCCGAGGCGTTCCATCAGCTGGGTTCCAGCCATCACATGCTCACCCTGGGACGTGCCGCAACCAAACTCCACCGGTTGAGTGCACGTGTTCTTGTGTCAGTTTCAAGAGCACACTACTGGTTGGTGTTCATGGACGTCCCGGCCTTTTGCTTGGTGAGCCGATCTCTTCATAGTGGGTGCGACAAATACATCTCAGCCTTTATTGAGTCAGAGCCCTGATTTTCAATTTCTAACACCCATTGCAGCAAGACCTTGCAGAAGCCTTGGGCCTGATGCGACATTTGTGGGGCTCCACTTACAGCTGGAGCAGGGCCGCCTAACAATGCGGCATGTGCACCGGCGTGTCAGCTGACACCTAAATGGGGGCGGGCACGCGACGTTGACCGGCCACGGCGCACGCGACCCGAGACTGGGTGACCGGTGTCAGCGGCGCTGGCTCTGGACTCATGCCAGGAGTGGCGGGCGGAGCCGGGACCATCTGAAAACCAGTCGCCGCCGCTTCAGGGCCGCCGGCGTACCGGAGGCTGTGCCGAGATAAGGCGCTCACGGACATGTGACGTGATTCATGGTGCGTGTTTGCGGCGCTCAAGAGGTGCTTTTATGGAACGACTTTACGGGGAGGGGCTCCGCCTGAGGGAGTGAAAAGATCGTGTCGTTTTCCGCCCTTTCCCTTTCCATCAGGGGCGGATAGATGTTGAGGTCAGTCTAAAGCTCAAGCTCGGCAACGAAAGCCTTGGAACCGCACGGACGACGGCTGCCGCCGCACATCCAATTGCTGCCTTCTGATCCGCTGCACAATATCAGCTCATCAGTCACTCGTCCGGCCAAAGATCAGGTTACCCCGGCAAGATTCCTCGCCGGTCCCCCCTCCCCACCAGACGGAAGGTCACGCGCCGTGACCCGCTAACCTCTGAAGTCATCCCACACCCGTCGGTGTCTGCCCACTTGCGCGCCGGCGGCCGGCGGGGCCTCTGAGCGGCGCGTCGTCAGCGACAGCTGGCCGCCGGGGCCGAGCGCCGCCGGACGCCGCCGGTGGGCCGGCCTTGGGCGCGCCGCCGAGAGGCACCGTTCGCGTCCGGTCAGCACGTGCCCCGACGGCGCCATCGCCACAGCGCCGGCGACGGCAGCACGTCAGAAACTGATGCGTTATAGCAGCGCGTGGGTGGAGAGGTGCGAGATAGCCTGTCATTAGCTTAGCTGGTGCGGCAGATAATGTGTTGCTATGATGGTCGGACTGTATTTAAGCTTTCTGTGCGATACGTGCTTGTTTACCTAGACGCCACCCATAAAACGGCCTCCAGCATCATCCCACACTCGCGATCCCCAGGTCCCGCCCGTCCCCGCGCCGAACGGACTGGCTTTGATATGGACAGATCCGCGTCTGCACGGAACGTTCCAAGAAAACAAGGCTTTGTTGCGTGAAGATCAATTATTGATTGATTGATACCATGTTCTTGGGAGCAGTCGACGTTCCCTTAACGGAAGACGGCCCGAGTTTCTGATGTGTTAAGACCATTCGCGGCTGACATCCCGCTAACTAGATGTTTCCTTGGCACGGCAAGTCTCGCTCGTTACATTCGCGCAAATGCGCAATAGTTCACATGCTACCCCTTGCTCAGGATCATATGCGTAACAAACGCATCATGCGCTGTCAGAGCCCTCAGTGCGCCGTGCAACAGAATCCCTATTGTGTTCACTGCGAATGAGCGAAAGCGAAACGCGAATGAGCGAAAGTGGCCACACCCGACCAAGAGAATTCTCTGCGCCAGAATCGCCGCAACTCCAGCAGCCGGTAGCTGCCGCCAAATCGCTCACTTCCCACGGCAACGGATGGGATGTGGGGAAATTCACGGCTCGTGAACACGTTGATCTGACAAGGACGTGGGGAAAATAAAATAATTACGGCAATTTGGGGCCATGCGATTCCCTCCCGACGTTATCACGAAGAGCGGGGGCAATTTCGGCAGCCGCGCGTTGCCAGGGTGACTGAGCTGGCGTTTGTGGAGTCTGCGACACGGCCAGCATACCGGGGCACCGTACCATGACATTGCGCAGGACACGGGGGCCTAACCACCGCCGTCGCTGAGTGAGATTTAGTGGACCGGCCGGAGAGGGGCCCGGTTAGCATGCGACACAAGCTGCGCAGCCAGCTGCCCCTAACGCGAGCTGGAGCGGGTGAGCTTCGATTTCAGGCTGAGGCAATGGCTGGTGGAGGTGGATTTAGTGAGATCGGCATTACTAATGCGTAAATAACGCTGGTAGATCGATATACAGGCAATGGTGGCTCGTGCATCTAAACTGTCCATTGGTTAAAGGGTTAACCTGTCAGCTCTTGGTTACTCTCTGCAGTTTTGTATCACCTTTACCTATGGCGTCGCCCTTATTAGCCACCTGGCTTGAAGGAACGCGTGTGAATGAATGGGCACAGCCGCAGCATGCGGTCGCGAGCGGACGCATCTGTTGACTGCGGGCTGCGATTCTCACAGTGTCGTTAGAGCGGCGGCCAAATGAGCCACCTCAAGGACGCTGTTCACCGGACGTACGCTTCATTTCCACGATGCGCGTGGAAGTTGATGATCAATTTGATCGGGTTTCATCACAGCGTATATCTACGTTATGTCCATTCAAAGGGTACCAAATCCCACCACAATCGTTTACTAGCATTCCTTTGAGGCACAAGGTCAAATAGAACTTTTCACTTTCATTCATCGGAGTGAGGAAGTGCCGAATTTGTCGTGCACTATTGGAGGAATCCGGCGTTGGCTTAGGTATGATGATCTCAGCGTAATGATGTTTGCGTTCCGAAGTTGCGCTTCACAGGTAGCTTTGGGGCCTGAGTAACCACTGACCTCATTTATCTGAGTGAGACCTGAGCAGTCTCCTGAGCATACTTGGAGCGACGTTTGCTGTTTGCCGCTGTCTATGTGCCACCGTACACAGACAGTATGTTTGTAATATCCGCTCACGAAACGGCCGCGAGTGTGTCGAGTTCAAGGGGCCGAGTTTCACCATCGGCCATGTACGGAGCGAAGACGCGGCGCGCCAATGGCAGTAAGAGATCCATTTCAGCGGTGGCGGGCTGTCGTAAAACAGCTAGGCGCCACACTATGCTAAATATGCCGGCGACAAATGGCTGGTCTCTCGGTGCCGGCGGCGCCACCGGTGTGAGACGGCTCTCAATGGCGAGTGCCAGTCAAGGCCTGCATATTGGATTCACTGTGCACAATGGCGCTGTAATTAAGGGCTTGCAGCCGTTTATCTGGCACTAACACAAAGAGCGCTCGCCATAGCACCAGAATACCTGTGCAGTTAGCATGAAGCGGCCGGCGCGAACTCGGTTCCGGCGCTAATCCCGAAAACTCAAGCCTGGCCGGACTCGCCAGGCGTGGGGCCTAGTCGGCTAGACAAAACTGCTGATATATTCACGGGACACTGATGACTGTCGTACACGGTCACCAGCTCTGCGCCGACACACGTCACAGCGTCGGCCCAGAAGTCTTCAGGCTTGTGTATCATACCAGCTTCATCGTCAGCTGCTACAAGCAGGCGCGGTATTGCAGCAACGTACATTAAATAGGAAATGCCCGTATGTATCAACAGCATGACAATGGAGATCGAAGCCAAATAATCATACCAGCGGATGAAGCCGATTGGCATTTATAACTGGTGAATCAGTATCAATGCACACCAAATATACCCGTGTTTAAAACGCATTGAGCGTTAGGATGAACCCGCAAACCAAACATTCCCAAATAAATCCAAACAAAGAAATATGCCGCTCTCATGCACAAATGGTCGGAGCCATTGGACAAGCATATCTCACGTCAGCTTGTCCCAGGTGCGTTTTGTAACCGCATGCCCCGCAGGTCTCGTGGTGAGCCTCAGCCATACACCAGCTGGGGTCAGCCGGCGGAGATGCGCTCCTGGCCTCGACAATGACCTCGTTATGGAGATCGCGTCGCCGGGGGCAGACGCATCAGGAGCTCGCGGCGGCAGCGGACACGGTGCCCATGAAGAGCTCGCCGCGGCAGGGGGCGCTATGCCGTATGAAGAGCTCGCCGCGGCAGGGGCGCTATGCCGTATGAAGTGCTCGCCGCGACAGCGGGTGCGATACC
Organism: Pollicipes pollicipes; assembly: GCF_011947565.3. Classification (NCBI taxonomy): domain Eukaryota; kingdom Metazoa; phylum Arthropoda; class Thecostraca; order Pollicipedomorpha; family Pollicipedidae; genus Pollicipes; species Pollicipes pollicipes. Next base: position 43,334,737 of record NW_023597054.1, on the reverse strand, counting down.
GCGTGAAGAGCTCACGGCGGAAAAGGGCACCACACTGCCTGTTATGACACGCCGTCTGCGTTGCGTAAAATTCGTAATTGGACGTGAAGACCCGACCCGAGCGTGGCTTTTTAATGGGGTCCTGGGCCTGGCGCGGTGGACATGGCCGAGGTCGAGCCGGGGGGTGGGCTGCGCTCCGACGCGGCCCGAGACGCTCACCGGGCGGATGGCGAGATCGTCCAGAAAAACATCCATTTCCGCCGGTATAACCTGTTTTTTTTTATCTGCGCACTGCTGAAGCGGCTAATGTATGCTAGCGCAACGCGAGAATTGCATTGGAGTGAATGATAGCAGTGACATAATCGACGGTGTACAATGAATTACGGGTGTGAGATCTGGCTCCGAAGTTCGCGCTGGTTATGCACTTCGCTGACGCGATCGCTGCAAAAGACTTATGCGAGGCTCGACACTCACGGTCAGAGCACCAATAAATAATGCGACCCCATTGATGGGATGTCGTGCGAGCAAACATTACGAGCGACTGATCATAACGAGTTGTCAATGACATTCTTCCTGTATGTGACACACGCTTCTCTCACACTGGCGCAAAGAAAGGGGCCGCAACAACCCAGGTACGTGATTCTGTACGCTCGAAAACATTTGGCTCATCTGAAAAGATGTGCCTGGGTCCCAAAAGCGGGTTTCGTGTCATAGTGCCTTGCAGAATGCGGTACTACCCCTGGAATCCAGACGCACGTTCACTTCAGTTCATCGGTTAGGCTGGTATTTGACAAATTTAACACGTCATGCACCCCTTATATATCGCATGCACAGCGTAGTGCTATTTACATTCCAGTATCTTGGCTCGCATCAAAGCAGTGTAAGCGAGTTGTTCGTAAACTTCCAGGCATGGACCTCAGGTCGACCAAACTCAGGACCTGCTCCGAACTTATCAAATTTTGCGGCTCAGGCTCAGACCAAACGATGCATTCAGTAACAGTGTTCGAAATCGGGCGCGTACTCACTGGCTACAACACAGATTCGGTCAGGCTCAGAATGTGACTCAGACTCAACCCTTATAACAAAACACATGGTCCAAAAGGGGCATGCTTTGTCTAGATTGAATGTCAGTTCCGAGTCGGACACTAGATCAGACTCGGCCCTTGGAACGAAACGCACGCTCTAAAAAGGTCATGCTTTGTCTAGACTGCATGTACGTACTGAGCGAAGTATGTACTTAGCTTTACTTTGGTTGGGTCTGACTGAGCTCGGCTGGGTCTGGCTGTGCTCCGCTGGATTTGGTTGGATGTGGCCGGGCTCGGCTAGGCCCCGCTGGGCTCGGCTGTATTTAGTTAGATCTGACTGGAATAGGCTGGGTCTAGCTGGACTTGGTTGGATCTGACTAAACTCCGCTGGATTTGTTTAGATCTGGCTGGGTCTGGCTGGGTTCGGCTGGATTTGGCTGGATCTGGCTGGGCTCGGCTGGGTCTGGCTGGGTTTGGCCAAAGTTAAGCTTGGTTTGATTGGCTTTATCGCGGACCCGTTAGTTTCGTAAGGCTCAACACGTTTATCCACGTTGAATGTTTGGAGTAGAACACCATCGTCATAATCGTCGCCGTCTTTTCATTATTTGTCATTTCAAATCCGAAAAGGCCTACACATCAATCATTGAAATGCTGACCGGGCAAGACATCAAGCAAGGTGAAATGATGACAGGCTAGGTTGCTATCTGATATCAGCTTATACAGGTGTTTATACCGTATTGTTCCACTGGATCCGTCAGGTCGCAGTCTGCAGCAAGCCATGCTCAGCAAAATTATTATATCAACCCCAAGCCGGCCCTGAGGCAGTGTTTGAAATTCTCTGAAATGAGGTCTTTTTATGGCAAGGGTTGCTATTTTCGTATATGCCCGATGCTACAGCAAACGCTCCAGTCTGGATATTGACTGATGTGAACGCTTCAAGCTCAACTGACTACTGTTGCTTGTTGCTTACGTGTAGATGGCATAGGACGAATATGAAGCCCTGTCAGTTTCGGAATTATCACGCCCAAGTTAAGGAGATTTTACGCCTACATCTCTTTTCGGAAAACAACAATGAGAGTGACACTTTAATCCTGCGTGATGCCAAAACCAGTTTAACCGATCCAAGAGCACTTCTTGGGCGCCGGCCAGAAGTCACGTTCCACCACTTGCACTGGTTTAGGGTACGCCCCTATGCCCATCGCAGTTACTGGTGCTATACCGGCCGCGGCAAGCCACGCGTCGCAGTCTTCCATCAAACCTGTCCCGTTCTACGTCGCTAGGTAAATCTGCAAATCCGATGATCGTAATCACGCTGATTACATGTAGTGACAACATGCTATCGGAAAACCCTGCCAATTGGCTGACGTCGGCTGACGGACCCAACGACAACAGAAGGCTCTGCTGTGACCCGCACACTGTGCTGTAGTTCGTTATTGCGTGAAAACGCTGCTCATTTGATCACCAGTGTATGATGTCGTGGTGCCATAAGTGCTGTCGGTGTCGTTTTCCCAAAATGCATCAAAAGAGTTTCTTAAAGCAACGGTCCTTTCATATGCATGCGTGTTGAATATAAGACGCAATCTTTCGCAGATTAGAGCATTTACAAAATATTCCAGCATCCTAACGAGTAGGTCAAAAGAATGATGACTTCTAGAAACTGGGCCTGTGCCTGTGTAAGCGCGTAACGCAGTAGTGTGCGCGCTCTAAAGTCCCACGTGAGCCTGCCGTCTGCGATTACGTCCGTCGATCTGACCACGCCGCAGCCGACACCTCAGCACTACCGTCGGCAGCCTGCCGCCACCAGCCGGTCCGAGGCGCTGCCAGCGGTCGGCGGGGCGCGCCCGGGCTGGCCGGCCGGCCGGCGGCGCGGCTCACCTGTCGCGAGCGGCGGCGCCGCCGTCTCCTGAGCCGACGCTGGGCGGCCACGGACTGCGCGCACAGCCCCGTCAGCTGCGGCACGACACGCGGAGAGCGGAGGCCGACCTGGCCGGCGCTGCTCTCGGCCGGGACTGGTGCCGCTCGGCCGGGGCGCGGCCGCCTCGTCAGCCGCCGCCGCCGCCGCCGCCGCCGCCCCCTGCTGGCGCGCCCCGCGGCCGCCCGCCGCCGCCGGCGGTCCCGCTGGCCGGCGCCGCCCGGCAGGTCGAGGCCCGCGCCTCACCGGCTGACCCGGCGGCCAGCTGGGGTCAGTGAGGGTTCAGATCCGGCCAGCCAGGGATGTGGTGGTGGTCGGGAGGAGCCGTCGCCGACGGTGTGCTGCCGGCCCCGTGTGATGACCGGACGGTGACCTGGTGTCAGGTCCGGTCATACTCTGGTCGTGGGCTCGCTGACTCTGACGTGAGGGCTGCCAAAAGTGGGAATACCCAAACAGGCTGTAGCAAATACTTTTTGTTGCAATATGGTTAAAATCAGACCATTTATGGCCACACCATTTCAACTGATGTGGGAAATCCATATTGTCATCTGCCCGTTCATTTCTTGATTATTGGACTCACGTTATACGCTTTAGATGTGAGTTGAACGGCTGCTTGGACACTTGGAAACAGCCCACGAACCGGTCGATCACCTGGCGACATTGCGCTATAGGGATTACGCTGATGTGTGCGTGTATTACTGATTTCAGGTCTGTGGTGGCTTGTGGCTTTCCCCGTGTTTTCAGCACCCAAACAATATGTGTATGCATGCATATATATATATATATATATATATATATATATATATATATATATATATATATATATATATGTATATATATGCATATACATATATATTAGAAAACATCTTTTGGTACGAAGAACACAACTGAAGCGTGACTAGTTGTAATAAGACATGCTATATATATATATATATATATATATATATATATATATATATATATACGGGAGTATATATAGCTCTCCTCAATGTCGTACGTCGGCAAAAGTCGAGTGTATTTGGGAAAAGGAAATTAGAGGTCCACTTCGCTTCTGTTCTTATGGAAATGAGACGCTCCTGGAATTAGGCCGACAGCCATTGTTTTTCTGATATCTTTTGTGCTGTGCGTTATGTTATGGAACGCGCCGTTTTAAGTACAGTTTTGACAATCTAAGCTATCTCTGATTTCCCGGTTTTACTCGAAGCGCTTAGGTGGACCTTTTGATTTTGAGCTAGTTCGAATGGCTGCGTTTGTAGGTAGACCTACACGCAGAACCACCTTTGTTGATGAACCAGTACATGTTAGAACAGCGTATGCAGCGAACTATATCGTTGATTCGCAACGTGGAGATCTAAAGCTGGCGGGAGTACATACAACATAGCGCCCATAATGTTCCACCTTCACCAGCGCGACCTCAACAGTCATAAGCAGTCAAAAACCAACTAGACTAGAGGCACACATTTCCCGACGAGTTTTAACTCACGAATGCTTAGAATGGTTTGGCTGCTGCTGTCTGAGACCAAAGCGCCCAAAATTTGTCATCCTGTACATAAAGGACTTATGAACGTGAATCTATGTTATCAGGCCCGTGCCCAGCCCCAGAGCTTTTTGTGGCAAAGAGAGGTATTTATCGGAGCTCTCTCTCTCCCTCTCTCTCTCTCATTCTCTCCCCCCTCTCTCTCTCTCACTCTCTCCCCCTCTCTCTCTCTCCATATATATATATATATATATATATATATATATATATATATATATATATGTATATATATATATAATCCAAGGCCGATGAGGGACCCCTGACCCCCGATAACAGCGTAAGGCCCTCCGAGCAAATCGCATGTACCTGTGTCAATTTGGCGGGCCTTGGGTGATTAAGAGTATTTAAGTGATTGAGTGCGATGTGTGGCTGAGAGTGACAAGTGACTGAGCGATTAATTGATTGAGAAGAGTTTTTGAGCGGGTTATGAAATGCAGCCCCTGAGTGAGGAGCAGGGGCCCTCACAAATGGAGGCAAATGAGAAGAGACTGATGTAAGGAGCCGCTGGGCATCGGGAGTGCCTCTGTTAACTTATAGAGCCCCCGAACAACAGCACGGGGCCCTCCAAGCAAATGGGAAGAGCCCAAGGTTAATGTGAAGAGCCCTGAACGATGGAGAGTACTCCGGCAGGATGACGCATTGGTATCCCGACGAGGCAAACGAGATGAGTAAGGCAAACGGGTAGGGCCTCCCGGGCGAATGCGAAAAACCCAAGGGCAACGTGAAAGTCCTCTTAGCATGCACTCTGTGATACCAAGTAACTGACACGGTGGTTAGCGTTGGCAAGAAGGCACTTTTGCTTTGTGGAGCCAGGCGCCAGCTCAGTCAGGTCCGTGATTCCTCCACCGCCATGTTTATGGAAACGTCTCTCCGATGCTCAGATAGCGTGAACAATTTAGGCGCGATCACGGACCCAGCACTGCCCTGAGAACTGCACGCGAGTCATATCGCCAGACGTTGTGTGGACATTCTTATCGCTCTCCTGAACGTCAAGCCCGTGCTACTCACCAATGTTCCGCCACGCGTCATTGGCGCGCTTGTGTTCACCCTTTGTCCATTACTGCGCTCAGGTTTTTGGGAGCGCGAATAGCACGACTGTTGGGAAATTGCAGAAAGTGTTTGAATTCACAGCTAAGGTGATCTTCGAATGACGTGAATTTGACCATGCGTCGGATTTTCTACAACGTCTTGACTGGCATAGTGCCCGTCGTCGTCTTCGGGGGCTTTACGACGTACTCAGCTGCTGAGGCTATGTGGCGTCGCCTGCCTCTCACCCTGACAGGAAGGGTGGTGGCTGAGTGCCCCAAAGCTCTTTGACCTCTTTGATATATGCCTTGAAGTATTGACAAACGGGAAGCTAGAACTTCATATTCTCTGCTCTCCCACAATCATCAAAATACCGGGCACAGTACCGGTCATCTAGTCATCGTTCTCACTTGCACCAAACAATTTTGGAAAGCGAGGACATATCCGCCGAGCTGCGCATATGTACAACGAGCATGTCGTCAAAAGCGACATCGCGGACCTGCCTTTTTCCTTTTTATGACCCATGCCCATGACAATTTTTCAAACACCTGGCACTTTTAACCTCTTGTGTATGTCTATTTGTGCCGTGTTTACGCGTGTCACCCTGTGAACGTCCATGCACCAGCTGACGAAGGCCTCAGAATTGCTCAATAATAAGGAATGACCCGATAAAGTACAGTGCAACTTATTACAGGACAACAGTGTTCATAGTAACGACAAGCAAACATCTTCCACAGTTGCTAGCCCGATAATACACTTCACGCGCTCTGAGGCTAATCAATTAATTTTGCTTCACACCATGTTCACTCGTGACCGTGAGCACAGCCTGGAAACGCCGAGTTTCTCATGATCTATACCGATGATTGCTTGATTATTTCGCTTCACCAGTTTCTTCCGCTACACTGAAGGCCAGTTCTTTCATCAACGTAAGAATTTGTAATGCTCAAAAACCAGAAGTTGTTGGCCATTCTTGCTGACATGAAGTCCAGCAGGTAACCAATTAATAAGTCGACAACCTCTTCACCCAATCCCGCAGAACGTCAGATGACCATTGCGTGTTCCCGATCTGTTTAATTTTACGCGCTACCTCGATTTCTGTCACACGCCTATATTAATATAAGCAATGAATCTGATAACGGAGAGGAGACACGTGCCCATGTGGGCCACTACGCGAATGCGTTCCTGACGGGGTCTTATCTGGCGAGCAAGTGCCTTTTTAAGGGGCCTCTGCTTGCCTGAAACGATGCACCTGTCGACCTTATGGATGCCCCTTACAGATCAGCAGGGCATTTTAAACGCAAGCGGGGCCCCTGAGTGAACGTTAAGGGGCACCTGGAAGCATATTGGGGGCCCGCAGCTTGTTTGAAGAGGACCCAAACCAGCACAGAAAGGGATCCTGTCGACCTCTGGTAGATTCTCCTGTCGACTTCTGTTGCTGGAACATAAAGACACACCCTGTCGGCTTGTAAAGGACCCTCGCTTGCCCATACAGGTGTTCCCATCGGCCGCCCTAGGGGTCCGTTCCAGCTCCTGGGGGCCTTGGCCCCATTATGTCCCCCGGCGCTTGACTGAGCGTCAACCAGCGAGCGTCACTTGACTTGACTGAGCGTCAATCTGTCAACCAGCGTGCATTGTCATCACTTTGTCCTTAGCAGAATGCATGGGGGTGTGCATGCATACTTGCTTTCTGGCGTGATTGCCCGTCTATTTTGAAGCATGGGCACGTGGCATAGATAATTTATGACGGCGCGTTCCTGTCACATCGGGTTATCGATCAGGGTTTATGGACACTTCGGGTGCTAAGGCGGCGCAGGAGCCTTGCCAACAATATCCCGCGTGGAAGCAGGTCAGCTGTCAACCGTCGATGCGTGCTTGTATTGTAAAGATACCGCTGGAGACACGGTAGTCAGATGCCCGGTTGATACGCTTGTCAGGTTCCGCAGTCTTGACAGTCATTAAGCACAGATTGAACGCCACACTGAACGCGCCGACATCGGGATTAGGGCAGCGAGGCTGCAGGTTTGTCGACATCGTGACGCCGTTTGTGCCGCGGTCTACCTAGGAAGCACACTCGGCACGTCTAAAGGACCGGAGCTAAAACATCTGAGAAAGAGAACCGGAGGCGGGCGCTACCAGCAGGAAACGGGACAAGGCAACGAACAGGAGACAATGAGAAATGAGACTCCAATTTCACGGGACATGGACGCGGGTGACCCACCGGGGCTTTATGCAGCAGATGATTTATCGCACGTGTATATCGTCTACAACATGCAGACGCAGTCACACATACCTCCGTTTGCTACCTTCATAGCTTTGCACTGTAATACCTGAGCGAACTTCGCAAATCATTCGCTGCACCCTATCGCCCTTCTCTATAGCAGATCAGCGCCGTTTTCGGTCTGGCCAAACGGGAACTGGTCTTGGATTTTTTGTCCCAATTCAAAAATGTTTTAAGCATGAACACGGATGGGTAGGCGCCGCTAGCTTTCCTCGCTACATCCATTAAGTACCTAATGCACGAATCAACTGGCTCACGATAGGATGCGACACGGCAAGGGTTTTACAGATTTATACGTGCCTGAGGTGGTGTGTAGACGTCACCAGCTTTCCTCGCCGCATCCTTCAAATATTCGATTCACAAACCTAACAATTACGTGAAGGACACTACGCATACGACGCGGCAATGGGCCTCCTGTCTTATCTATATGTCACTTGGCTATCATAATCACTCGACGTTGTCAAATCAATAAAAATAACTCATGCCGCATTCCGACAGACCAGCTTGAACCCAAAGCAAAAAAAAAAGCTAAAAGGACACTATGTTCAAGTTACAACTTTCGGTTTATCTTCGTTTAATCCTAGAGGGCAACAATAACTACGATTTTTGCAAATTTACTTGGAGCCTCCACCAGCGCATCTTGTTTCCAGAGGAAAAAAAAGAAGTCAAAACCCCTTTTTCTTATTGTCAAATTGAGCGCACCCATAACAAACATAACTTATTTTGTACTATGTATTCGGAGCCGGGCTCTACTGAAAATGGATAAAACCGCAATCTGAAAAGCTACGTTTATAGCATGTTGTTTTCACGAAGGGTCATAACACGATTAAAAGAACGTTTGCTTGAGTTCTTAATACTGAGTCACCAGGTGGAGCGTCGCGATATTGATACGACGTCGTAAAGCGAATCTTCAGCGTTTCAGATAAGGTGAAAATTTACCTCAGCATCTCCACTCCAACCACGGCTCCCTGAGAACGGTCGGAACATGTCGCTCACATAAACCTCACCATTCAAACACTGAACCTGACGATATCTCACTGTGTCCACTGATGAAGGCTCGCGCAGACGAACGCTAAGGCTGTTGAAGTCTCCAGCCATGTCCACGGTTGAGGGCTCGTGCAGACGAGCGCTGCTGAAGAGCAAACCATTCCCGGGGGCGGACGAGGCCACACCGCTTGATCTTGATTTGCCAAAACAACGGAACTGTTCTCTGAAACCTGCCGCCAAGATCTGTCTTTGCCCATAGGAAGGTCCGCGTCCGCTCGCACCCGCTGCAGGCTCTGGATCTCTGCAGTCGGTAAAAATGGCGTGATTTCTTCCAGTGAGATTCTCACCACGACCACCCATCTTTCATTTTCTGCGAAAGTCCGCTGCAGAGTTGCCATTGCTCAATGGCTCGCATTCGCGTTCTGCAGCACTCCGCAGCTGCGCTCCGCGGGAATGCATTTCGGTACGTGTGTGCTGAACGACCCTCTGCATGAATGGTGTCGTCGCTGGTAACCTCATTACCGCCTAGTCTATCTAGGAAATCATGCTGACTATCGGATGCAGCACGAAGCAGCGGGGTGTTACACGCGGACTAGTCCTACATCCTGTAAGGCTGCCTACCTTTATCCAGCATCAGCACTAACAATATCGGTAGTAATTGGCGCAGAGACTGTTTCAGCCAAATATGACGCGGCTAGGTAGAGGTGCTGCTTGGAACATTGTGTTTTATGTCACAAATATGAACAATTCGATATGATAAATATGAACAGCTTTGGATCACAAGTATGAACGGTTTTGTATCACAGATATGAACAGTTTCTTGTCACGAATATGGACAGTTTTATATCAGAAATATGAACAGCGCTATATCACAAATGTGAACAGTCTGTCACTCTTCGCGACCCCTGCTTTTAAAGACCACGCCTGTGTGTTTGCCTTTGCACAAAGATTGTGGATGTGCAGCCATTCGAATACCCTGAGGTTTGCGTTTTCTTGTACCGTTGACAACAATTTTGTTTTTAAGTTGGTGTTGCGCGTATATGCTGCAGGGCCACGTGCATGTTCGCCATGGCTTCCCCGATAGTATTAGCCATTTCTTTAAACACATGTTCCTTGGGTGGTAATAAAACAGGTCTCAAATATTAATATCACAAACATATACGTCGCTACATATACAGCTTTTCCACATCTATAATTGAGGGTTTACCTAAAAAAACATTCGTTTACTTCACCTTTTTAAAGCTTTGTTTCTGACCTGATGTAGGGCACTCGAATCCGAAACAAGCACAAGTGACAAGCATCACCAGTGTACCCGTTGTCCGTTTTCCCCGAAAACGAGAAATAGTTTAGCTAAACTACACTCACGCGACTGGAGATCAGAAGAAACACGTGGCGGCCTCCGCAGTTGTGACAACAGGTCCGCGTTTGTTGCTGTCTGCTTGACAACCAGACTGGCTTGAGACATTGCATGGCTACCCCAATGATCCTCAAACGGCGACGGGACCAATAGTGGCAAACATCCCTCACAGGCGAAGTGAGGTTTCAGTAGGCACTATGAAATATGTACTTTTATCCCATTCCACGCCATATATGAGCAGTGGTTGTGCGGAACCATGTGTTGAAATGAAAATTCCGCTGGCTCGACAACCACTATTTAGGTGCTTGGATGCATTTCGTTGATTAGGCACGTTGTACATCGTGCTAATTTTGAATGATACAAACCTGTGTCATGATCATGTAGGCTGTTTTTTTCGTTTGGAAAACAAGCAGTTATCCGAATGAAAAACGAAAGGAAAGAGAGGCAATTGGAAGACATCGCGCTTTGCAGGTCTCTAAAACAGCAAACAAAGCACGTCAGTATCTATTGCCTTAGTCAATATGCGTGAGAATGTGTGCTACCTGCGCACGTTAAAACAGGTTCTTGATTATTTTTTCTAGCAGCGCAATAACTGTTGAATCACAGCCAGCATGTTTCCCATTTGCCCCACCCACTATGCAAAGCGATGGCTGAAATGAAGCAAGAACGGCGAGCCGGCGGACGGTAGAGGAAGCGGGAGATGACACGTCCGGTTAAATGGTCAGAATTGGAAATTTTTGCCTTCCTGACGTCAGAAAGTTGCTTCCAGGATAGTAGCTCCTGCTGCGAAAAGTTCATAGCGGTACGGGCTGGGGTCCGGTATGCTGTAATTGATCCCATCGAAGCCGTCGCTTCCCGGTACGTAGTCAAAGACTGATGAGTGTTGGAGTTGCCTTGTAGGCGTGTCAGATTTTACAGGGCGTTGGGATCTGGGGTTTAGAAAATGTGGGAAAATTTAACTATATTTGTATTCGACCACATGAAATGGCACCCGGACGGAAACGAACCACGACAGTTTTAAAAGAGTGGTTAAGTCTAATTCCATGAACGATGTTCCAGCCCACGAAGTTAGGGAAACTCTAACTGCAAAACGAGAGAGGCAGAATAGCACTCGTTTAGAATATGTCATTCTGCCTCCTCCTCCTCCATTGTGCCACGTAGGGTTTGTGTCAGAAAAGCTGTTCTTTGTTTGAATCAAGACATGGCTAGTTTTTTTTATCTCACAAACAGCAATTCAATCACCTAGAGGGACCAACAATGACTGAAATAACTGTAATGACTGCAATAACTGTAAAATCGCATCACATGAAAATGCATATGGACATATTTGCCGCTCTAGTTGTTACTACCCAATTGCATCACCCAGTCTTCCACCCCAAAATTCCGACGACAAGTTACCAATCGGCAGCAATCTATTAACTTTTTAAGAAAAAAGAGGTTGAACGCCCAATGTTAAACGTTGACTTTAACATTCGCAAGATGTCGCTAAAAGATAGCCAAATGCAACAGGCTATCATTTTGTCAGGGGCACCCATAATCTCTTCCTCTCTCATGTACAAAATGCTTTGCATCCGACTGTATTCATAATCATTACCGCTAAACAAAGAGATCCTCAAGACGTGTTTTGCTTTCGGCCATGACCGGCAAAAATTGACTTTACAGCTCATCATTCATCTGGAATGCGTTCAAAACGTGCCATAAAATGACGACGTGATTGTTTCCTAATGGCCAAGTTTTACGAAAAACGTTCATCTTCGTCCTCAGTGAATCGGAGGATGTGCTGCGATCATTTGTGAGCGCCGTCTACATCTGAAGGGAGTTTGCCGCATTAATTTGCAAGAGACATTTATGGGTGTTTGTGCACTAAACTTTTATTAACTGCTACAAACTTGATGTACACAACCGCGAGTGTGCATCAGTTGCGAGTCGCATCATTTCAGACTAGGGAGCGCGTCTACTTTGTTTTCGTAGCAATCCTACTTTTCCTTGACAGATGATTGCCCTTTCCGCGCTAATGCTAATCGGATATCTCGTGCGCAGCTACATTTAGCGACGACCATTTTGTTTATATTCCTCAGCGTTACATCCTGTTTCCGCCAGGCCGGCGGGCATGCATAAGTACCAATCAACTCACCGCAGAAGCGCTCACCATTGGCGGAAAGGTGATGTCACACACGTAATGACGTCACGTCGGCAGTGACCTTGTCCATCCGCGGGTGTCCGTTGAATCCGGGTTGATTCAACACTGGCGCGCAGGACCGTGAGTGGACGAAAATAAGATGGCGCTATCCTGCGGCGGGAGGGACTCCTGACGAAAATAAATGAGCCCGGTGGTGTTGTAACGCTGCTAGCGTCAGCACTACTCCCGACACGCGACCCGACGGCTGGAAAGCCACGTCACGCAATATCCGGTCATCCCGCAGGCAGCTCTTCTGGCTGCGCGCCTGTCTAGGATGAAACCGGGGTTACGTGCCAGGGCTTGGAAAGCCAAGTCCTTAAGGCACCGTTCCAAACCACTGGTTCACGGACCACCAATCAGGTTTGCAAGTAACTGAACGATATGTCCGCAGTCGCTTCGCGTCTGGGAGACTGGAGGTTCGACTCCCTGCGGAGTCAGTCCTTCCAGGGTGAGAGGATTAGGCAATGCCACATGGCCTCAGCCGCTGAGTGCATCCCAGGTGAACGACGACGACTAATACGCACTTTTTAGCCCCATGATAAATTCGACGAACCGGCGCCATCGTGTTCCGTTTCGTTTTTTGTTGGGGCTCCGCATTCCTAGAAGTGTAGCGATGTCCGCCATGCCGCCCTGCAGGCTCCAGCGCGCCGATCATTACTGGGACGGTCCGCGGACCGAGAGAGTCGTACTGGAGCCAATCTGAGAAAATTTTCCGCTCGAGCGGCCCGACCCGACCATCAGCCTTCTCCAGGATACTATCTACTGATCTACAGGATACTAAGCGCTGATCGCAGTCACGCGTCCTGACGGCGACCGCCGATCTGCCCGTGTTGGGATCGTTTTAGTGGCTGGTCTCCAATCTCGGCAACGGAAAGAGGCGAATACATAAAACGGGAGGCCATTGCAAGAACTGCAAAACAATAATGGATCGAAAACTGTCGAACCCATACGTCAGCAAATGGCCGGGAAGCGATCAATGTCACCTTCGAAACCGGTCTCGACTACAGCACTAGCCTGAACCGAGAGACACTGGGTCTACAAAATGGATCGGACCTATACCGCACGTGTAGCGCTTTGTATTGGGATACGCATTATAAGGGTCATTGCAACTGATGTCACTGCAACTGATGTTCAGCAACCACATTTGCCTTTAATAGTGCTTAGACCATAGGCAGCAGACCTCGCAAATAGTGTTCACCGATTTTGTTAACCTGAGTTGCCAAGTCCGTCCAAACCCATATCCCGACCTTTTCGAATAACGCAGTTTATAAAATGAGTTTTAGAATGCTTCACCCGTAAACCTCTTCGGCTCTGATGAAAGGCAGATTTTCCAACGCATTGATCGAGCCTGTGTGTCGGTATGTGTCAACGGTATGCGTCCTCAAACGTGACGGGCTCCATTTGCGTAGGTTTTGATCCAATCTAGACGATGAACATCGACCACTTGCACCACCGCTGATGCCTCGTTCGTCCCAAGTCACTCAAAGCGCCTGTTACTAAACACAAGAAACCGCCGACCAGGTAAGTAGTCCCCATGTCGCCAACACCAACGACAAACCGTGAGCCAACCTCCCGCTCCACGGCGGGGTCGGACCGCCCGCTCGCCAGGCCCGGCGTCTTCTCCGCCCTCTGGGCTAAGGCCGCGCCGGCGACCTTGTCACACCGGCTGCCGGATGAGGCCCGTTCAGAGGAGCCGAGCGTCACGGGCCGTCGGCGGACGTTCGCGCGGCCGGGCCGGCGGCGCCGCCGCCGGACGCCGCGCCTTGCCGCCTGAATGCCCCGTGTCGTCACCCCGACCCCGCGGCGACGCGGCGTTTTGTCTCGCGGCCCGGCCTGCCGTCTCGCCGGCGGATTCGCGCCGTCCATTACGCAAACAGGGTCACGTCGCGTCGGCGATCACTGCGGCCGTCGCCGCGGACGACGCCGCACCAAGGCCGCCGACGCGCCCCCGTGCCGCGCGCAGTCTGGTGGGCCGGCGCGCCCCCGTGCCGCGCGCAGTCTGGCGGGCCGACGCGCCCCCGTGTGGCACGCAGTCTGGCGGGCCGACGCGCCCCCGTACCGCACGCAGTTTGACGGCGCCTTGTGAGGTCGCGTTTCCCACGGGTGAGCACGCCGCACACGTGGGAGCGGCGGCACGCGCGGCGCGTGCCGCAGGACTCACCTGGTCGGCTGGCGGTCCGGCGGCTGCTGGGCGCGCGCTCAGCGCCGGCTCGACTGGAGCTCGTCCGGCTGGTACTGCCACCCGCCGAGCGGCGCTCGCCGCGGTGACGATCGCCGCCGCGCGGATTATCCGCCGGTCGGGATGCGGGTGTGCCGGGAGCGGCCGCGGCCGGCGGTCTCGAGGAGACGGGTCAGCGGGCTGGGCGGCCGCGGGCGCGGGAGCGCGACGCCGCGCGGCGTCCGTCGTACCAACCGACAACACAGATGGAGCGGACGCTGCGCTCCACCGCCTTCGCGCCGGCCACCTGACAGTAAGATCAGAGTCCGTTGGGACTGTAGAATCAGGTGTGTGACTCACCGCACTGTACACGACCGGCTTACATCATCCGGGTTAAGCAAGAATAGGCATGGCGCTGGCGAATCTCTGATGCGCCTGCTCGTCTCTCTCTCGGCGGCTCCAGCGCGCCTCGTCCTCAGCCTGGCGTAGCCGACACGCAGGCCGGCACACCGAACTCGGTCCGCGCGGCGTCGCACCTGTCGCCGCCGTCCATGAGGTCGCGCTCGACGTCAGGCGGCGCGGCCGGCGCGGCCCCGTGCAGCGCGCCCGGCGTGAGAGCGGCCGGGCGTCCTTGCGCCCATCACCGCGCTGCAAGCGTGACGTCAAGCACCAGCGGCGGCGGCGCGGCGGCGCCGACCCGCCTCAGGCCGGCTCCAGCCGCGGCCCAGGTCAGGGGGCAGCCGTCGGGCTTCCGCGCCCGGTCGCACGCCCCGCCGCCGGCCGGCCGCTCACCGACGCGTTTCACCACCGCTGCCGCCGCCCGGCTCGCGCGCAAGAGGTCGGACGTCCGTGGGCCCGCCTGATGACACGAGCGGGCGCGGCTGCCGCTGCCCGGCCCGGCCGCCGGCTCCCAGCGTCGACTGGTGCCGGCGGCGGCGGCGGCCCGTGCCGGCCGTACCGCCAATCGATGGTTGCATGCCAGCCCACATTGTAACCGACCACACATGGGCTCAGAAACGGGCTTGGGTCGACCAGGGCTGGTGTTGGCTGCGCTAGTTCGGACGATTTACGGTAGGGTTATTTTGGAACATTTGAATTTATTTACATGTTTAGGAACGTCTGGGTTTTGTGGTTATGGAAATGCTGCGAACGTTAAAAACTTTGGACGTTTATTAGAGTTTTTATGTTGAGAATAATGTATGCATTATCATACATACCATAAGATGCAAATTCGAGCTGTACTATACGGGTTTTCTCATGGTGTTATATCCAATGTTGATGTTAACGATGTAGAAATATCAGTGCTCACAACGATGATATGCCCAGCTTGCACGTTCATGTGTCAAGAGAATACATTTTCAATGATGGCCTCAATTTACTCAATAACGGACAAAATGTCTTCACTTGCAGTCGATCCTTGTGCTCCTTTCACCCGGGTCGATGATTAATATGATTACTATTGAGACAGACAATAGTCGGCAAGTTATTCGACCGGCATTGGCGATAGACACGCATTAGAGACAGCGCCGAATGGCGAGCGCACACACAGCGCTGAATGGCGAGGACCAGAACAGCGGCAGTCCTCGCACGGCTCTCGGCCGCGACATTGCGTTCCACAAGAACAAAACCGAGACGGCCTTGTGGTGTCAAGGCGTCGGAACCGTCTATAAACACAGCCGGAGGCCCACGCCACACTCCACCGCCGGTCAAACAAACGACCTGCAGCTCAAACAAGCCGCCGAACGACGACGCGGCTCATTACGCCAGGTGCTTGTCTGGAGGCTCCCCGACCCCAACATCACGCTGGCCTCCCGCTCTCAGGAGCGTTTTGTCGTGACACAGTGCGCCGCGTCGTCGCTTGTGTCCCTTCCTGGCACCTTTGTGCGCAGTCAAAGGGACGAGGTCCTCGGGGCGGGTGAGCTCGATGCATCGATTGTCGTCTGATAGGTTCCACCGCGGAGGAAGTGGCGGCAAGGTCACGCCCGCACTCCTGACACCGCGAGGAGCGCGGGCTGGCGTGGCACGCGCAGAGGAGCTACCCGCGCAGCAAAGGGTTATCTGCTGCTGCGTATGTCTTAAAGAATCAATAGATACATAGCCACGAATGTCAGGACAAAAGGTGGGTAAAAAATGCGCGTGGTTCATGCATCAACAATGCACAGCTTACAGCGTGGCAGAAGGGCACTGAACAGATCGGCACTGGGCACTGAACTTGGGCACTGAACGGAACGGCACGGGCCGTTCATGAAGTTACCAGATTCGTATGTTGCAGCCGCCCAAACCTCAATCAATCTTATAGCCGATGTCACCGATTTTCTTCAAGGAAGTACCTCATCTAACAGAAAGCGTCTAATTTGAAGAGCATCCTCTCGTAGGCTTGAGAAGCATGCATTGCTTGCATGTCGTATGCACATCGCATCGATTGCCTGCAAAATACGCAATGACATTTGTATTTTGCCGGCAGGACCTTCAACAGATCCTATTGACGCAGTCTGGGCCTCATGGGCAGCAGACCAGCGCAAATATCCGCGTAGGAATGCATCCCAGCACGGTGGGGTGCCGACATTCCGAGACCGCCGCTGCGGCCGAGGGACTGCTGTTGCCGTCACCTGTGCCACGGTGCGGGCATCAAAGAACGTCAGGCATACTGACGTGGTCATAACGGAACGCGGCTGTGACAGTATTTGCGACGCGCTTGCTCACGCTTGGCATCTTGATCGTGCGCATATCAAGCATACTTCACCTGTTTGAAACGCACTGGCTTGTTTTAAACGTGATAGATTATTGCATACAACGACCATATATTTTACAACCCCGGTGAGATATGCCGTGGGTGCCGTGTAATTTGGGAGTCGACGTTTCGCGTTCCATTGACACCATTTTTTTTTCTCGTCCGCCTGCAGCTTGTTGGTTCTGTCCGACGATCAGCTGTCTCGTCCAAAGTCACACTTCTTGAGGCGGCTGCTCGTGCTCAGTTATTTGTTTACCACGTGGTTTTTGTGCGTGACGAGACAGAGCTTGTATTAAAGGCCGCTGTCAATGATTTCGCATTCAAACACTTATATTCGACATAAAAACCTGAGGGTAAATATGCAACTGGTGGCTGCAAACATCCTAGATTTAAATGTGTATAACCCGCATTTAGCTTGATATGTAAGCATTTATCAGTCCACAGTACACTAAGGGAGCATATGTCGTCACATCAGACAGCAGTGCAGGCGGTGCCAGCCCTAGCGCTGGGGTTTATGGAAAGTGACGAAAGCGAGGGCCAAACAATCGAAGTGACGCCGAATTTTTCAGATGCGTCGTCTCAACTTGTTTTTGACCAACAAGCAAAGTGGCAGCAACACAAGCCCACGACTCGAACGGAGCATCTGTTAGGATGCTGCACAAAGCATGGTCACGGTCTTGACACGAATGGACGACATTGCAACAACTCATCTGTTCAACAACTCGGCCCGGTCTTCCCTACCACGCATTCCCAGAGACATACCGCAGCAGATTGTGAGGATTGAAACACACACTGCGGAGGAGCCACGGACCCGCCGACGATGCTCCCGACGTCTCCTAAATCACGCAGCGGTCAGAGGTGCGGACCTGCGCGAGCCTCCTGCAAGGTCACATAGCCGACGGATGACATCAGCCACTGCCGGCGCACACCTGACGGGCCGCCGGGTCACGACCCGTGACTCAGCCGCCCCCCCCCCTCCCTCACTCTGACGTCGGTGTCCTGATCGGCCAGCCCGCCGCCTCCGTCGCCGCCGGCGCTGGTAAGCTGCGGATGAGTGTTGGTAGTGCGCGCTCAACGCCATCACGGACGAAGGTTCTGAGCTTGCGCGGCACTTGGAATAATAATCGCGCTGCTCTGAAGCACGTGCGTGCATGACGTTGATGTTCTGTTTTGACTCGCTGCATCATTATGCGGCTTGCATGCGCTGAGGACCGCGTCAAGAGACTGGTCTCCCCTTGACGCGATCACGAAGCGCACGCCGGCTAGGCTTCCGTCAGAGATGCGCGATGAGTGCAGAGTATACTGATATCGCCCACATTTTCCACTGGATGCCTTTTGGTCATCTTGTGTGAGATGAACTGTGTCGTGAACTCGTGTGTCAGCTTTGAGGAATCGACGGCGAAGCCATACATAATGACCCTAAAATAACAAACCAATCTACTGGCAAATGCAAAGGTCTGTAGTGTAGGTCTGTAGCAAAGGTCTGTAGCAAAGGTCATTTCGTGATTTTCATTTCGTGATATCATTATTTCGCGATAACAACTTGGACGCGTTGGAAATTCAGCAGGAATGCTCCCGAGTGATGCTGTCGGGCGCCATTCTACTGTGCAGGCTTACACAAGTTTGTGCTATGACGCTGATCCGGATGTTTTCGTCATTGCCTCTGGCGACCGTCGGTGGAGACGCGCACACAGATCGCAGACAGAAATGTAGGCAATAATCGTATATTACGAGTTGAACAACACGGGGACTACAAATATGGTAGAACCCTCGGGAGCGCCCAGAGATCATACATACGTCAGGTTGGATTCTGCAGATAGCCACATTTTACGAAAAACCTAAGGGGTCTTTTGGTCTCGGGAAGCTTTTTTGCAAGGTTCCCGACGTCAGCGCAAACTAGGTCGCTTAAGAATGCTCAGTTATCTCTGTGCTCCAATTGGTCTATCACGAAGATCATCGATCATTATCACGCGAGGTCATTTACGTCGACGCTAAGAACCTTGCAAAAAAGTATCGGTCCCGAAACCGAAAGACCCCTCTCTGAAGTACTGGTAAAAGGCCTTTCTCTGCAGAGGCCAGATCGACCCCTGTGCGGCCTCTGAACGCTCCCGAGAATTTCATCTGTTTTTCCGTGTAAAATCTAACAATTTTCGATAATACAAGGGGAAAAAGCAGACCAGCTTCATTCCTTGCTTCAAGGGTTCTAAGCATTGGCAAATGAGTAGCCTACCATAATGGAGAGGAGAGAAACACCAGAAGGCCCGAAATTTGGTGTAAAGACCGAAGTAAAGCTCATCTCCTGAGGCCCATGAGAACAGCAAGGAGCCTAGAGTCCATTATGTAAGGCAAAATCAGGGTTTAAGAGCCGAACCGTTTCATCTGCTGACAGAGGACGGCAATCTTGAAGCTCACGGTGTCAATGGACAGAGCGGACGGGCTGGAATGTGGCGGGCCTGACAGCGATCCGGACTGGTGGGGTCTCGGGAGCGATGGAGGATTACGCATCACAAACTCCGCATGGGGTGCTCCATGCTGTGCCAGGCGCCTAGAAGAAGGCGTTAGTCACAGGGGAGTCGTGAAGGAAGCCCGCTGCGGTCGAGCCGCTGTGGGAAGGACAGACCGCACTGAGTCAGGGAGCAGAGGCCAGCGTCGGGGCCAGCGACTTCGGCACGAGCCGCACCATTAACAGCGGCCCTGCATGGGACGGGTTCATCGCGCCGCAGCCAAGCCGGTTTATCTTCAGACAGCCACTCACGACACGGAGGGGAGGGGGAGGGGGCGGCGGGGGCTGAAAGTGAGGGTGAGGCCTGGCGTCGGACTGGTTTCGATGGCCGGGTAACCGGACCGTCCCGTTGGGCGAAACCCCCAGACATTTCTGCATTCAAAACGGCACAAACAAACAGGGGCCGCCTCGGAGGTGGTCGTTTACCAGCAGGGGCTCTCGGCGAAACATTTCACATTCCGTAGAAAATGACACCGGGCAAAGATCAGGACAATTTATGACCGCCACCCCGAGCAAACAGACCCATATCTCAAGGCCACGCCGGACATCGCCGGCCGGCAGTTTCCGACAAACCGTCCTACTGCCGTTGTCCCCGGCCCAATTAACGTTCACTGAAAGTGAAAAGAGCGCAAAGCTACCACTGTAGACATCTATTTACAACTCGGGCGGGGGATCTATTAGTTACGGAACAATTACATACGACTCGTTATGACTGAGCAGGTTACAAGGGCTCACACAAATGCCCCAAATTACCCGACTCGTCTTACCGAAACCGCTTTTTAGTCCGCTGGGTGTGAACGGGACAGTGCAGAACCGGTTTAACCCGAGCCGCCATGCGCTGACTGCTAAATACCCGGTAAGTCGCCGAGTGTCATTCGTGCCGCGACGACTTACCACCTCGCGCGACCACGTGCGAGGCCGATTCAACACATCGGAGTCGACGTCACGAGCCAAGGCATTCCCCAGAGCACACCGCGCACGACCATGTGCGAGGCCGATTCAACACATTGGAGTGGGCGTCACGAGCCAAGGCACCCCCCAGAGCACCCTCTCGCATCGGAGTGACGCGGAGGCTCCAGACGCATAGCATAGGCTCCCTCGGACACAGGCCTAAGACTTCCTCAGACACAGATCGTAGACGCTGCGCTCAAACACAGACCAAAAACTCCCTCAGACACAGGCCATGGATCCCCTCAGGCACAAACCATAGACTCACTCGGATGCAGACTTATAGGCTCCTTCAGACGCAGGCCACGAACTCCATTAGACAGAGACCATATAATTACTCAGGCACAGACCATATACTCACTCAGACACAGACCATGGACTCTCTCAGACGCAGACCGGGAACTCCCTCAGACACATACCATAGAGTTACTCAGGTACAGACCAAAGACACCCTTAAACACAGACCGTGGACTCTCTCAGGCACAGACCATATACCCCCTCAGACGCGGACCATGAACTCCCTCAGACCCAGACCATGTACTCCCCATAGGCGCATACCGCAAGCGTCGGCAGACCCAGACCACAGGCCCGGTCGGACACGGACCACACACGCCCTAGACCGTGACCGCCAGGTGACGTCAGTGGCGTCAGGCCGGCACGGGTATCTGCCCAGCACGTCGGCCGTCCCGTAAACAGGATCGGGCGGCGCCGGAGCGGCCGGCCGGCAGTTGCGACAGAGGGCCTCCTCCGACACCCGGAATCCGGCGTGGGCTCTGGCGGCACGCACCGCGCCGGCTGAGGCCGCTCGTCCCACGCACCGTGAGACTGGCGGATGGGTTGGCGTACTCAGCGGCGATGGCTCTCAGTCCCAGAGCCAATTACGGTGGCTATCGCCGCCGGGTGATAGCGAATGGCGGGGTATTAGTGGCGGGCCATTACAGCGGCATTCCACAGGGTAAACTGAAAGACAATGTTTGATGCCTGCTTGGAAAATGCTGCTAGGTACTACTGTCTTGAGGGAATGTGTCCAGCATTGGAGGGAAGGGGGAGGAGAAGAGGCTCAGAGGCATCTTGATTGGCTTCAGTCCATGCACCACCATAGACCTGATGCGAAGCCTTCCCAAAGGTTGGGAGCCAGGTCCTCCCATGACGCCAGTATGTACCACCCTCAACAAATAGCACCTACTGTAACAAACGTCTCCCTATTGCTAACATGAAGTGTCCCGCTTATCAAAATCATTAAAACGGTACGTAATGGTAGAGTGCGTATGCTACGCGATGAGCCATGTCAGCGACAAGCTTATTCCGAAGCCATTTATCAACGCTTGAACGCCATTTCAGACATGAGGCCGCGGTGAACTCGAAACAGCGGTAAATCGACGACGTCATCACTCAATCCATCATTATGTCACCGTAAGGCGTGAAGTCCACACACCATTCACCATTCGCCCGCCGACAGTGCACGCCGGGACTCCGGGCACGCACCTGACCCTCTGTTTGAGAGCAGCAGTGCCTACTCGCGCCAATACACACCCGAGCGTCACCGACGGCTTGCATCAAACGCGGCTGGATCGGGCTCGGGTGCCCTTTACGCGCGGCTCCACGCACCTTGCCATGCTTTCTCGACGTTGGGTGTGCGACCAGCGCTTACGCTCCCAGCACGGTTGTGAAGTCTCAGCGTCGAGGCCGTAACTGGAAAGACATGCGGCGGAGACTACTGGAGGATGCGGTAGGTGAACATACAAGACCGGCAAGCTCTGCAGTCGCCACATCAGATTCAGACCTTCGTCTTTCCAAAATTTTAACACACGCTCTTGCAGCAGTTCCACAAACCGACTCCAGCAAATTCACAGTCCGCTCAAAGTTTACGACAGGTGCGTCACGTTTGTGCCAGGCGATGTTTTCTACGTCGGCTCCATCTTTGATTCGACTCCAAATCTGACCCATTAAGGAACAGCGCACGAACATAACACCTCCAGCTGTTAAAAACAATGTTCACGTACTTAGGTGTGACATGTTTGCACAGCAATTTGGGCGACCACCACACAGGCAGCAAGCAAACACCGCCGGCGAGCAGGCTGTCGCGCTCCCGCCATTCGGAGCTGCGGCCTACGAACTCGCCCACCCTCCTCACTTCAATCCAGGCGGGCTGCACGGAAAACGTACCAGCCAGCACTAGCCCGGAAGAAACGCGGGAAAGAACGTGACGCAGTCGGAGGTGCGCGGCACGGGCAGGGAGTACCCATCCCGCGCTACGGCTCCGCAGCCTGGGCACCGACTCCGGCCGGCCGGGAGCGGTAACCAGGTGCGGCAGCCGCGGACCGCGTCATGTCGGCTAACGCTGGGACAGCCCAGCTCAGACTACGGAGACGCTCCCAGCGCGGGCGGGCGCCCTCCGGTGGCCTGTCTGCCCCTGACGCCGGGACAGCCCGGCTCAGACTACGGAGACGCTCCCGGCGCGAGCGGGCACCCTCCAGTGGCCTGTCTCCCTGACGCCGGCACAGCCCGGCTCAGACCACAGAGACGCTCCCAGCGCGAGCGGGCGCCGTCCGGCGGCCTGTCTCCCTGACGCTGGGACAGCCCGGCTCAGGCTACGGAGACGCTCCCAGCGCGAGCGGGCACCCTCCGGTGGCCTGACTCCTGACGCTGGGACAGCCCGGCTCAGACTATAGAGACGCTCCCAGTGCGGGCGGGCACTCTCCGGTGGCCTGTCTCCCTGACGCTGGGACAGCCCAGCTCAGACTACAGAGACGCTGCCGGCGCGGGCGGGCGCCGTCCGGCGGCCTGTCTCTCCTGACGCTGGTGGGCCGGCCCGCGCCGCCGCCGCCAGACGCGCCAGACCGACGCGGAGCGGGTCGGCGGGGACCAGGTCCGCCCATCCTGGGCTGCTTTCCTCATTGGTAAAGTACTCACCTAAGTTGCTACCTACAACTTCGCAGGTGCCTTCGTCACACACAAGCGGCTATCCTTCAAGCCGTACGAACTGTTGTCACGCACTTACCTATGAAATCATGGGCTCCGACTCGTGAACGTCGTCTGGAAATGGAGAACGCGGTCCAAGCGCTGTGAACTGACCGGTAGCGGATCAGCGCCGCAAGTCCCGACATCAACGGAGGCTTATCGTCGCCGATCGCCGCCCGGCTCAGCCGACCAAAATACCGGCCACTGCGAACTACGTACGGGCTGGTCGCCCCGCAAAAACAAAAGCTCAAGTCCTTCCTTGGTCATTCTAGCGTTTTTGATAGCTGCACAGCCAACGTGCCGAAGGTGAGCATCGGTGACTCATTTTCGGAGCCGTCAGTAGCGGCTGGTGTTAACGTCAACACCGGGCCTAACGCGCCAACACACCGACCCAGCTCCGCAGGTGATAACACACACGCCCTATATCGAAAACGCAATGTATTGGCTCAAAATCGATTGGACGTTTGCCATTCACTTTACTTCAATGTCCACAGGCACAAGAGAAAGGAAACCACAGGCTCCTTGAAATAACAGAGACTGCACGATCACCGCACACTACGCCGCTGCGATCAATCAACGCACGCGAAGCGTACCTGAGCTCCACGCAGCGCCACTCACGAGTCTTATTGTACTGAAAGATCCACCGATAACAAAACGTGTCAACTTCTGCAGTCTGCACGAAAGCAGAGGTGCAGCAAACACAGCCTCCGGAACAACCAGATAACGACCGGGCAGCGCCAGCCCGCCAATTGCGCATCACCGGTGCCACGGGGACCGGGACTCTACAGACGGCGCAAACAGCGCCGATAGCGCGCACACCGGCGGACAGAGCAGCGGCTGGCCCCACCAAGTCGTGTCGAGCCTGCCTCTTCCGTCCCGGATAGCAGGCGATGCCGGCCAGCGCTGAGGCGCGCAGTTCCTGATTCACGGGCTCCCCGAGGAGGAGCCGGCGTCGCCCCGGCCCGGCCCGGGAGCCGCGCCGGTCGCCGGCCCGGCACCAGCGCCGGACCGTCCTCGCCGAGGGCCCCACGACATCCGCTGGCCAGTTGTGGCGGGCCGACAGTCGGCGGCCGTGCCGCGCAGGCCGGCCGCCGGTCGCCGGTGAACGCTATCCGCTCCGGAACGGCAGACGCTCGAGCTGGCGCGGCCTGTCGGTCGGCAGACGAGGGAAGGTCAGCCGGACGCTGCTCAGCTCTGAAGGGCAGCTCACCGGACCGGGCCGGCAACAGCGGCTGCCATGCTCACCGACGGCAGACGCCATAACACCGGGTACAGATGTGCAGGTCAGAGCGACGACACGCCTGGCCCGGCCCAGACCCTGCACCCCCATGCCACACATTTCAAACAGCCAGAACACGCTTCGTAAATGAACCATACTAGCTATTTTAACAGTACGGCGATATATCCGGCGCTCCGAACACTTCAGTACCTCGGCAGTGGCCACTGACATATTGGGATGGTAGACACAGGGAGCGACCACGACTCGGTGTAAGGCCAGCACAGCACATGACCAGTATGTCTGCACGCTGCACGCCACGTTACATCATTGACCGGTTCTGCCTCTGGGGCTGTCCCCATTCACCAGGGGCCCGATCGGCCCATCCATCAGCGGCTGCCATATCAGCAGACCGATGCTGGCACACAGGAGCGGACCGGTCAGCGGTCAGGAGCGCAGGAGCGGTCAGCGGTCAGGAGCACAGGACCGGTCAGCGGTCAGGAGCACAGGAGCGGTCAGTGTTCAGGAGCACAGAAGCGGTCAGCGGTCAGCAGCACAGGAGCGATCAGCAGTCAGCAGCACAGGAGCGGTCAGCGGTCAGGAGCACAAGACCGGCCAGCGGCCAGGAGCACAAGGGCGGTCAGCGGTCAGGAGCGCAGGAGCGGTCAGCGGTCAGGAGCACGGGGCCGGTCAGCGGTCAGGAGCGCGGCAACGGTCAGCGGTCAGGAGCGCAGGAGCGGTCAGCGGTCAGCAGCACAGGAGCGATCAGCAGTCAGCAGCACAGGAACGGTCAGCGGTCAACAGCACGGAAGCGGTCAGCGGTCAGGAGCACAGGAGCGGTCAGCGGTCAGGAGCACAGGAGTGGTCAACGGTCAGAAGCACAGGGCCGGTCAGCGGTCAGGAGCACAGGACCGGTCAGCGGTCAGCGGTCAGGAGCACAGGAGCGGTCAGCGGTCAGCAGCACAGAACCCGTCAGCGGTCAGGAGCACAGGACCGGTCAGCGGTCAAGAGCACAGGAGTGGTCAGCGGTCAGGAGCACAGCAGCGGTTAGCTGGTCGCGTCCATCCATCAGCCGGGGCCCGCTACCCGGACCACGCTCTAACAAGTCATGGCCAGCTGGCCGTCAGCCGGCTCTGGCCTGCGCCCTCACCCCACTCACAGAGGCCGACTCGGCGGGCGGGCGTGGCCGCTCGGAAACTCTCGGCAGGCTGGACGACCGGCCGGCCCGGCTCGGCGGCCGGCCCCGCTCACGACGCCCACGCCAGGAAGTCGGGCACGGTGCGCGTCGGCACGTCGAACGAGAGCGCCTTCAGCCGCAGGTTGCGGTCGTCCGTGAGCAGCACCACCTCACGGGTCACGTGACGCACGCCTGCCGGGTCACGGGCGCACGTGATGCACCCCTCTCGGTGCTGACGCGCACTCGTGACACGTTGACCTGACGTACGTGTGGCAGGGTGGCGGGCACATTTTCGGGTTACTTATCGATGCGTGCAACTAGTATTGTCACCGCCGCCGCCACACAATGGCGAAGGCGGAAGACAACATGCACCAAGGTCACACGGCGACCTGTGCGGGTCAGGTGTGCGTGACGCTCGTCTCCAGGTGTCCCGATGTGGAGCCCCACCCGTACCGCCCGAGCAGTCTGGCGCACGAGCCGCTCATCACTGCGCCACGTTCACGGAGCGGGCGCGTCGCCACAGTACACATCTGCCCGGAGCGTCACGGGACACACGGGGAGTCAGGGTAGCGTGACGGCCACGTGGTACGGCCACCGAGCGGCGCCGCAAGGTCGCCGGCGAGACGGCGGCGTCCGGCGTCACTGTTTTATGGAGGATATGGACGCGGCCGGGCGCGCCCCGCAGCACCGGCCGAGCGAGCGCAGAGACGCCCCCGCGCGACCTCGCTCCGCACCCGACAGCCGCTCCGGTGTGTGGCACGGATCCCCCCGGACGCGCTCTACAACCGACAGCCGCTTCGGTGTGGAGCACGAGTTCCCCAGCCTCGCTCCACAGCAGACAGCCGCTCCGGTGTGAGACACAAATCCCCCCCCCCCGCCGCGCTCCACAGGTCGTCAGCGGTCAGCAGAAGCGCCCCCGTCCTTCCCCTCCACCTTCCGACTCTCCGCATCACTGCGAAGGACGCTTAGAACCGTAACCAACTACCGGCAAATTGTGCGCTTTCTTTCTGTGACGAATTCAAACAAGTATGCACATCGGCCGTCAGGAGTCCCTAATTACGGTCCTCGCGGCCACCGGTCATTCATAAGGACGCGGCCCGCCGGTGCCGGTACCGCAAGGCCAGGGCCAGTCGGCGGCCGCGCGCACACCGCACCGACGTCGCGGGCGGCGCGTCCCTCACCGTCCGGCTGCTGCTCCGACGCGCCGCGCTCCAGGTTCAGACAGCAGCTGAGGATGCGGTCGTCGTTGGTGGCCTGGAACGGGACGAGAGCGCCGTGTCACCGATGCTCGGCGGGCCGGGCGGGGAGCTGGCGCCGGCGCCACTGCGCACGCGCCGCCGCCGCCGCCGCCGCACCTCCGCCTCGTGTCATGCGCGTCGCCGTGGCCGCCAGTAGACACCCATACTGCGGCTCTGCGCGCGCAGCACGCCGAGCGCGAGCCGGCGCGAGCGCTCGCGCGCCGGGGGGGCGTGCGCGCGCGCGCGCCGTGCAGTGTGCAGCGCCGCGGCCCGGCGGCTGGGCCACGCCGCCAGTCGCCGTCAGCCGACCGGCACAGCGCCGTAACACGGCGACGACAGCTCTCCGAGTGCCGTCGGAGAGCTCGGCACGTCTTCCCCGGGAGTTATGCCGATGTTTGGGGTGACGGTGCGGAGAGGGCGGGCCGGCACTGGCGGCCCCGTCCGGTTCGCCGCCGGAGTGAGCCGGTCCCGCATACCGACAGCGACGATCGATTGTCGACTGACAGCCGAGTGATTGGGCCGACACGACGACCCTGCCCGCGGCACCGAGCCGCCCGCGAGGTCGATCGCACCCAACTGGTGCGCTGGACCGACTGGTCCGGCGCCATTACCACGCCGTCGGAAAGCGACAGAATACCAACTGCAGGCATTAGCGGAGAGCTGGTGATCTGCGCTTCAGATCGGCTCCGACTCGACTAGCCGACGTGCGATCTGTCGTGATATCCTCGCAATCGCTTGTGTCCGCAGCCGACCCGCGGGCTCGGTGTGCGGTCTTAGTTCATCAGACATCGGCACTCATGGCTGGGCCACCGCCTCTCCGACGAACCCTGCTACGATATCCATACATCCGGCATCACCCGCCCATCTTTTTGGAAAACTCCCCTATGACTTCCTATTCCGTAGACTTAATTCGTTTTTCCCCACCGTCTCTGAAAATAAAGGCCTATCGGGGAAATACTAGGTGTACAGCGTACCTGCCAACGCACGGGAGACTGATCTGTCAGCCATTGGTTTGTGGCACGGCGCCGACCGCCTGCAACTCTTAATCGAACGGTAAGCCGGTTGCTGACACATGGACAAAAACACAGAACGTCCCGATGGCACCAATCAAATGTCAACGACAGAGTGCATTGAAACGCAATGAGGCAAAGCGAGCAGGGACAAACGGGCAGAATTAACTTGGTAGGGGATTGCTTGCCACGGAGTTCTCAGGTCTCCCATGCCATGTGCTACACCCTTTTTGCTGGTAAGGTCCTAACATCCGTGAGAGCATTGTATGACAAGCACGCTTCAATGCATTGCAACAGGTGGGTCACGCTTGCAGGTCATGCGACTCAACAGTCCTTGGTATATTCAAACGTAACTCTCCAGGCACCAAAGCCGGCACGCTGCCCAAACTAAACAAACGGCGCGAGGAGTGGCTTGTCGCTGACGCCGGCCAATACATTGCACAATGGAGCCCATGTGAAGGTCTGTCTTCTCCCCTGCAACCGCAAACGTATTGCGCAAGCCAACAGGTAAGAATAGTGTATGGTGGATCTCCATGCACATTTTGCACACCCATGTCCCACAACTGAATCGCGCGGCGCCATCTCCCCCCCCCCCCCCCCCCCACTCCCCCAAGCGAAGCGGCGTACCAGCTTGGCGACTGTCCCACACTGCGTCGCGTCGCGAAGATCTCGCCGAATGTTCAGCTCATCCCGCAGCTCGCCGCGGCTGGCGGACGGCCGAAGGACAATCGGCGCCGAGGACGGCGAGCGTGGCGGCGGCCGCCAGCCGCCCGGTAGCTTACTGTCTCGGCTCGAGCGGCCGCCGACAGCGCGCGCAGGCCGCACGCCCTGCAGGCGCGTCACTCAACGCGCCGGCGCCCGCTGCGGCCGGGCGGCCACAAGCACGCGTATTCCTAAACGAGCACATACACCCACCCGCGCAACGAGCCCACCTTTACCTGAGAACCACCCAAACAAAAGCGGCGGCTGCACTTCCGAGCGGCACAAGACAGCAGAAGCGTATCATCAGACAGCAAAACAGCCCGGCACAGTCGGCCAAACGCACCGCGATCAATACCAACCAGCCCAAACGATCGCCGGTAAAGCGGCCGCAAACGACCGATGATCGTTTCCGTACGCAGTCTCACACAACAGTCCCACGCCAAGGCTGCGAGTTCAAGCACAAGGCCGCGCACGGCCCCCATTAGGGCCACTTAGCCGTCGGGCGGCGCGCCGCCTCTGTTTGCGCGCGCCGCAGGTGGAGGCGCATCGGAACACCGCAGCAGGTGGAGCCCCCGGGAGGCGGCGCATCCTCGGCCGGCGGCGAGCCTCCGGCGGCCGCGCCCTGTCCGGCCCGGAGGTCGGCCGCACGCTCCACCGGCGACTCCCACGACACGCCGGCGGGCGG
The DNA here is from genome assembly GCF_011947565.3 of Pollicipes pollicipes. Taxonomy (NCBI): domain Eukaryota; kingdom Metazoa; phylum Arthropoda; class Thecostraca; order Pollicipedomorpha; family Pollicipedidae; genus Pollicipes; species Pollicipes pollicipes. The sequence continues at coordinate 43,305,128 of NW_023597054.1, read as the reverse complement.
CGCCGGACAGCGAGGTCGAGATCGAAGAGGGATGCACGCTGACGGACGGGGCGCGTGACTTATTCTGCGGTGTTCGCTACCCGACTTTCATCAGGCTCGCCGCTATAGCATGCACAGCAGCCGCTTCACCGCACTAAACCCAACAGCCCTCCGCGGATGCATCTGTTACCCTTTCAGCATCGTGTACCGCTGCTTCTAAGTACCCGGTCCCCGTTACCACGAACAGCCACCCAACTTTCGGTCACTCCCGTGCGTCTGCGTCTGGAGCATCACGTCCCACAACGCCATGAGCTGCCCACGGCATGTCCCTTCTCCGCCGCAGACGACCGCTCCGACCATGTGAAGACCGCGCAGGTGGGAGACTCCGCAGCCGAGACAGCATTGTGAGCCTCATGATTATGAAGTAGACAGGGTTCAAGGGTTGACTTTTTTGGCGACCTCAATTATGGCACGCGGCGATCGATTTACTGACTTGTGAAAGGCAATTATTGTGAGCAAGGGAGGTCCCATTACGGACATCCGCTTTGGTGTGACTCCAAAATGCAACGAAACAATTGCAGCAACCGGCATTGCCGATAACAGTTTTTAGTCAACTATTAGCACACGCTCCTGATTCATTTGTCCTTTTTGTGCCAGTAGGTTTTTCTTAATGTACCACCTTTGCAGAGCTCAAGAATTAGCGTGGGCTGTACGTGGGAAGCACGTGGTGCTGCGTGTTCAGCATCATTTTATTCCATTACATCACGGCCGGGGACAAGGCGCACCATTGACAGCAGACCGCGATTTGTTCCGGATTAAATGCTGCTTTTTAGTCAAAGTTTTCCGTTCGTTCTGAGAGATAAGGCAAGGAAACTATGTAGGTAGGTCCATGCTATTTCAAGATATGTTCTGAGGCACCCTGTAGGCCTCACGAGAGTGATGCCTTGCACACGACCTACAACGTCGGATGCTGACCATGTGTACCATCAAATGGTCCGTAAGCGATGAAAATTGTGACAAAAAAGATGACAGTAACACACCACGCATATCCTCCTTCCCTAACAGTCTGCGCTGCGCCTGAATGCCCTCATTACCCTTTTTGCTTCAAGTTTAACAACCATTTGAACATAAACGAAATGCGGAAGGACCACCTTCTCGCGATACGGCAAGGCTTTAAGTACCGAAGTGTAATAATAGGGTAAAAATGCAACGGTTATCTACATGACGCACGTTTTTCCTTAACGACATTGAGGGCTCGCAAGCAGCGCATGTCTTATGACATTCACATCGTACGACCACTGAAGAACTCGAGGCTGCGGAGGTTTCAGCAGTGAACGGACGAGCCCGATAGCACGGATGTTTAAGGTCTGCGTGTGACGTCACGACGAAACAATCCGGATCGCCGCTGGCCGTTTCACGCCAGCCCAGCACCACTGACCACTGCCCTGATCAATGTCACGTGGTACGATATATTTCTTTATATACATACATACATACATACATACATATATATATATATATATATATATATATATATATATATGTATATATATATATATATATATATATATATATATATATATATATATATATATATATATATATATAGCCCTACATGTTGAAGAACACCCATGTGGGTTACAATTTAGGCGAGGACGGCGAGAAGTCAACAAACTTTACGGAACATTTTATCTAATTTTTCAATTACTCAACATTCTGCGATGCGTTCAAAGTGTTACAAAATCCGGTTTTTCTGGTGAATGATTTTCTGGATTTTTTTGTCGCAGATGATAGACGATTTGCTCATCACATCCCACCCCACTTCGCCATGCTGCACCGCCTGATTCTTCATATTCCAAATATTTTCATGGCTGCCAAAGGGGTAACCACTAGTGGGATGGGGAGGCAGGAAAAACATGTTCCTCAAGTCAGCTGATGGGCCTCCACACCCCGCCCTTTGATATTCTCTGCAGGACGTATGGTCCTCGCATCTGGGCCCTTTGGTATTCTCTGCAGGACGTATGGTCCTCGCATCTGGGCCCTTTGGTATTCTCTGCAGGACGTATGGTCCTCGCATCTAGACCCCTGATATTCTCCGCAGGACGTATGGTCCTCGCATCTGGACCCTTCGGTATTCTCTACAGGAGGTATGGTCCTCTAATCCGGACCCTTTGATATTATCTGCAGGAAGTATGGTCCTCGCATCTGGACCCTTTGATAACTTTGATATTCTTTGCAGGACGCATGGCCCTCACATTTGGACCCCTTGATATTCTCTGCAGGATGTATGGTCCTTGCATCTGGAAATGCGAAATTGTCAGTTTCCCGAACCTAAATTGTATCCTTGCCCCACTTCTGTCTTTTCCGTCCCATGTTAGGTAAAGCCCAAAATTGGTGGTACCGTTTAATGTCAGGTAAAGGGAGGCCTGCTGATGATGGGGTCATTTCGCGGCAAAGTGGAGCCAAACATGTTCATTTATCATCATGTGGTATGTTAATACGCGACCCGGTGAGGGTCAGTTTGACCCCCGAAGGTATTAACATAATAATTTCCGAACGACACGGCGAAACCACGCTAAATTCGCACAGCTGTAGGCTATTGAATAGCAGATCTTTTGGTATACAAAATTAGATGCGCCTTGTGAGGTCACTGACCTATGGCAGGTCAAAGTCAGGTCATGGCTGTCACCAAAGGCAATTTCTAGTGACTCGTTCAATCTGATGCGACAACGAAGTGTAAGTCTCTCTGTCCTTCGCGATTTACGACGCACTCAGTTACTTAGGTTACATGGCGCCGCCTGCCTCTCACCCTGGCAGGGAGGGTGGGCACCGCGGGGAATCCAACCCCGTTCCTCTGGTTTCCCAGACGCGAATTGGTCAACGTGGACGCGTCAACCACTACACTATCGGCAACCCAGGCAGTTTTGGACAGAGCCATACATCTCTGAAATAATTTGTAGGCAACAAACAATCAATTTTAGGATTATAACAAATTCCGTTGACGTGGGGTCAGATACGCGCGTCAGACTGAGGTCAAAACCAATCTGCTCTTTTACTAGAAAGCTTGTTGTATGAAGTAGTTCCTGGAGCTCATTTCGAAGCTATTAATAACAAGGACCACCACAGACACCTTCCACGGACCTCTCAAAAGACGGAGTAAGTCACCCACCTAACATGACCCAAGCCAGCATTTTGTTTTTTTAGCATAATACCTAGCGTAATCCTTGACATTCGTTCCAAAGCAAAAAATCAAAACAATATCGTAGCACGTTGATTACCATGATCTTTACATGTCAAACAAGGTCACTGACCTGAAATGGACACAAGAGGCCTTTTGCTTAGAACAGGTATCTAAGTTCAAGGCGGTTGCGTGTGGAGGTCCGGGAAAACTTTGACTCTGACTAACTTTGACTTTGACTTTGACAAACACCAATCTGGAGTTTGACATTGTTTGATCTTATTTTGCCCGACGGTCGTGACCAAGAAACTTCAAATTTTGGCACAAGTGAGTTCACATAGGGGCCCACCCTGTGATTTTTGTGTCTAGCTCTCTAAATTTGGAGATCTCAGCGGGTCAAATTGGCCCCTGCATCCGAGCGAAGAGCGTTCAACCGACCACACGGGCGCTTCTTAAACCACCATGATCGTGAAGGTAGGCATATTTTACGTTTTCGTACAGGTTGGGTGAAATGACGTCAATAGAAGTGAACATCTGTGCATGGCACGGTGGACCGTATAAGGATTTAGCGGGGCGTGCATTGATGGAGGTTGGATCGTGTGCGTCACCAAACCACGTGATATTCCGCTGGCATATAACTGTTTTATAAACGCAACCTTGCAGTAAACCATGTATCCAAGTAAACACTGCTTCCCAAAGCCAGACACCCCCGAAGAGCTCCTGTGCTCGACGCCATGGGGGAAATCAAAGCCACAGAGCGACGCTTCTTTGAATTCGCATACTAATGGCCGCATCTGTGTACATACTTTTCCCGATAGAGAGGATTTCAAACTCTCGTACCCTCCCTTGCACAAACATTTTGGCCCATCGGTGCATTGAAGACAGTGCATAAGACCCACGTCTGATGAAGTCAAACGACAGGAAAGTAGACATTTCGTGGTGGGGAGCAGGGAATCCAATGATATTTCTCTCGTTATAGCGAGTTTTTCAAGCATAAATTTTGAGCTTTTCCGAAGAATTTCGAGAAAACTAGTATTACCGACCGAATTCGGCGCGTCTGATGAGTGAAAAGTCCAAAAAGGTAGGATAGGCTCCTTAACACCACACCCATGAGCGTTCTGAACACAACTGAAGGCAACTGAACATCGTAACATGGCATTGCAGCCGGGTCTGGGTCCTTCGCCCCCCCCCCCCCCACGTCCCTTCCTCCCCCACGTCCCTTCCTCCCAGTTCACGCGGACAGACACACCCACCGCGCCATCTACATCGTTACGTTCCATGTGACCTTGGATAATGCGTCTGCGTTTGTCAAGTAATTTTTGGCACGCATTTGCTAAATGATCGGCGACAAACGCACAGGCTTCGCTGTTAGTGGTTGAGCAGGTTTTTGGGTGGCAAGCGTCTGAAGAGTGGAATGGGGCTAAGGAGGGGTGAAGTGAATGACTACGGAGGAATAAGAGGACTAAGATGAAGTGCGGACTGATGAGGGGGCAAAGCCCCCCAAAGAATACAACGCTCCTATTTTCTAGAGAACTCCTCTGTTCGCAGCCTCACTCGCTTCATGAAGTTTGTTCCTGGGATGGAAACACAATACAGCACAACAAATTATCCCTTTATAATGGACTCCAGCCTATGCACGTCTGCCAAGAAACATCGCGGAAGGGGCTCAATCTATACCCCGTTCCTTCACGAATGTCTTTCGGACAGCGGGGGATGAGGAAAACGTTTTCCGCGATGATGTCTGTCCAATCCGTGCTTGCCAGACGACCTTGCTTACGGCAGGTGTGCACATTCCTAACAAGGTGACTCCACAGACCGCCGCCACGCACCACGGCTGCTCCCCCCCCCCCCCCCCCCCGCCGCCACAACACCCATGAGACCCACGTGCCGTGTCCGATGCCCCACCCGACCGTCCCTCCGCGCTATCCGTGCCCCCCTCGCCGGGGGCGGCGGCGGAGGCAGGCCGCCCCAACCCTTCCGCCGACGCGCGCGCGGCCGTCGGCGGTGGGGGCGACGCCGCAGCCTGGCACCGCCGCCGGTCAACCTGTCTGCGCCTGGCTCACGGCTCGGCCCCCGTCCAGCGCTAGCAGGAGGTCGATCGGACTAAATGGACTGATAGTGACGATACAAACATTGCTGTATGCATGAGGACGAAGGGATGCGTTGCCACGGACATGACACAATGGCACGGCACGGTGGGCACGTTGGGAAATGAGGGAGCTGCTCCGTAACACGGTCACTCCGCCCACCGTTCCGCCGAGCGGTACGACGGGTGGAGACAGCGGGCGGCCGTACCTCGTCGCAGTCCTGCTCGGCGGTGAACATGGCCGAGCTGAGGAGGTGGCCGCGGCTGGTGACACAGCGCACCTGCGGCTGGCCCCGCTGCCGCACGAACGCCAGCGCGTCGCGGGCCGTGCTGCGCACCAGCTGCAGGTGATCAGCTGACTGGCCGGGCCGCGGCCGGCCGCCGCCCGACCGGGTCAGCCCGTCCAGCTCAGCCACCACTGAAACCAGCCAGCGCCGCGGTGTCAGCGGTACACGACACCGGCGGCGCCAACGATACAGTCAAGAGTGCAGGTCAGGTTACCGCAGAAGGGCGGAGGCTGGTGCAAGGGAACCGTCTAGACCACAGAGGAAACGGGTCAGAGGTCGATGCAATGGGCGCAGTCAAAGTGAACAAGGCGGAGGCGGGTGTAAGAGACAGGCTCAGACCATCAAGGGAGCAGGGCGGCAGCTGATGTGAGGGGGTACAGCCAACCGAGTTAACCGGGTGGAGACCGACGCTACGGCTAAAGTCCAGGGGATTATTGACACCAGCGCCGCCGTACTCCCGGAGCCACCTCAGCGGCGAGAGAGAAGCACGCGTCGGGGACAGCCGTCCGATGAGCTGCCCGCCGGCGGCAGACCAGCCTCGGCGGCGCCACACTTGGAAGGATAGGAATCACCACAGCCGGGCCGACACACGTGCTAAGATGTAAGGCGCACGCCACCGGCCCGCCCTTCACGGAGCATCGCGATCGCGGAGGTCGCGTCCGCGCCCGGCGCGCGGCCGGCACGTGAGCCGGAAGCCGAACCCGGACCTCCAACGCGAGCGCCGCCGGCGAACCAGCTGGACCATCACGCCGCCGGCCGGCCAGCTGGGCCGTCACGCCGCCGGCCGGCCGGCTGGGCCATCACGCCGCCGTCAGGTACCGGTGAAGAGGTCACCGGACGCACGGCCCGCTGCGCCGAGCCAGCCAACCGGCGGCGCTCATCACGTCCCTGCATAATTCTGACGATGTGACGAAGGCCAAGGCGAAAAGGCAGCAATGCTGTCGCACTCGTGACTGTTTCAGACCCGAGGTGACAGCCCGTCAGGACAGGCGGGCGGCCCGGCAAGCTAAGCTATGGTGTGTGAGGGGCGCCGTTTGGCAGCGCTGTTTGACCGTGACAGCCGGCCTTGACGCGGCGACAATTTCACAACGGTAAAGCACAGCGTCGCGCCGGCCCCGCCGCCAGCACCGAAGACGGCGGCGTTTACCGTGCCGCAAACTTCATCTTGCCGGCTTCCTGTGCTCCCCTTTCCTTCGCCATCCACCGGAGCGCGCCCGCCGGCAGCAAAACCCGGCCGCAGCGCAGCGGCAGACATCCCCCGCTCGCCCGTCTCCACCGGCAGACCGAGGATTGAGCCCAGCATCGGGACACACCGCCGCTGTACCAAAACGTCCACCCCGTCACAACCACAGAGCCCGTGGATCTGCGGAGACCGACGGCGCCGTGCGAAGCGGCCGGCCGGCTGGGGACGTCGCCGCCGACCACAAGCCGGCCTTGGCTCCCGCCTGTGCCGGGAACGTCCCGCCGGCAGCGCGGCGCTCACGGCGCCGGACGCGGACGGCTGCCGTGCGATGCGCGGCGATCTCACGGGCCCAGCGACGACGGGCCCGACACCGCCGGCTGCCGACGGCGCGGCGCTCGCGGCGCCGGACGCCGACGGCCGCCGTGCAATGCGCGGCGGTTTCACGGGCCCGACGCCGCCGGCTACCGGCGTGTCCGGAGCGTCCCACGCGGGGCCGGCGGCGGCGGCCAGGACCGACCTGACCCGACCCGGCACGGGCGGGGACGGTCATTGTGTTGTATTCTCGCAGTTGCAGTTCGACAGGCGAATCTCGCCGGGAGGTTTCGGCGATCCGCGTCACACCGCAATAGGGCTGCCCTGTGCCAGCCTGATTCTTCTGGCCAGACGCCACCTGACCGTCAGTGCCGAGCCCCGCCAGCGCGGCTGCCGTCTCTCAGACGCGAACTGACACATGTCGGCCACAAAGCAGTCTAATACCCGCCGCCCTTCCAACTGACCTGTGACGATAGCTACAGGGATGGGCGAGGTGCGTCGGACACCTCAATACCCCTCGCTATAGTCGCCTTGTGCAACGGAACACCGCTCCCAGCGAAACGCTGGGAGCGAAACGCTGGGAGCGAAAGGGTGCCTCACGCTTGGAATCTTCCCTCCACGTCTCGTCCTTTCAGCGCGCCGAGTAAATTCCATGATTGACACTGAACCTCCTTCACGGTGTGATACGGCAACCCTCAAGCCTGAATCGTACCTTGGGGAATAGGAATGGGTGACAGGAATCCAAATCCGGCCTGAAAGGCAGATTGCGAGCGACGAATGCACTGGTGGGCCGAAAACTTCCAACGCATCGTAAGCGGTCTCTTCATGTTGAAGCCCTGGCACCCAATGCTTCCCCCGGACGGACAGTTCAGGAGGGTGACCAAGAGCAAGCTGGTTGGTCTTTTACATTCACGGCATTGTGCAAAGTGAGTTCATCCTCTCCCCCCCCCCCCCCCCCCCCCCCCCAGGTCAGACTGCTGTCAGTGCCGAAATGCATTGTGCCGTTCTGAGGGGTTTGAAGGGGACCATTTGGCGAAAAAGATCTGAAATACGGCGCGATGGCAATCTGGTGTTGACAACGCGTCCGTTCACAGCGTGGTGAGGGCTTCGGGCCATACCAGCGCCATCGTCGCTCTGACAATGACATTGAAATATAGACCTCACCGGAATGTAAATCTCGTCGGTAATGTGCATCTCGTCCAGGGACATCCAAGGCCGTTTCTTTTTTATAGCCTGTCCAGTAATTCCCGAAATCTCCAGGGCAGGGGAAGAGGCGGGGCGGGGAGGGGGCGGTATTCGCCGCGCCCCTGTCAGGAGCAGGATCAATATGAAGAATCCCGAGCAATTTAGAGCCTCTTTGCCAACATCTGATTATGACATGCCATGTTTTGGGGGATCGCACCAGCCAAACACCACGGGCCCGCTCAGAGCCGCACCAAGTCAGCCGCTTTCCGAGGATCATCAGCATTTCTCCCACTGCCCCGCGGCCTTTCTCTTTTTGCCGCCGCGTCAGGCGATGACGTGCCAAACGCCCGGGCGCGAGGTGCATTACCCGTGCACTGGCACGCGATCCGAGGTCGACCCGGGTCCGACGCCCGTGCCGACGGCGCGGGCACCGGGCGCCGCCGACGCTCTCCACGAGCTCACGGCCAAAGGGCGCGCTCGCCGTGAGCGGCTCTCAGCGCCGCTGACCGGCCGACGGCGGCGGACTCGGTGCGTGATGACGAGCGCGCAGACCTGAGCTCTGAGCAGAGCAGGCCGGCCGGGCGGCTGGACCTCGGACGGCGACCAGGCGCCGCGACAGGCGGCGGCATGCTCTGATCGGGGGTAGAGTCCGCCGCCGCGCCGAGCTCGCGTGCTCGGCTAAGCCGGCCGGCGGGGGCTCGCGCGTCATGCAGCACCATGAACGTCGCCAACCCACGACGCTTTTTCCCGGAATGTCATGGAAGCGGGAGCCGACGCGCAAAAATACAAAAGGGAACAAGAAGACGTTCTGTGGCCCGACCTCTGTCTCCGGCGTCGTGACTGGTCGTAATGCGCCTAGCGTTCGCATGCCTCGCGCTCCACACGAGGATCCCGTCTGCCGCGCCCCGAGACAACGCCCAGTACAATCACACCTATCCCAGCGGGCCTAACCCGCTGCTTTTTGTGAGACGTCCCGTGCACTGTTCAGAACTTGCAGCGAGCAGCGGCGGGGCGGGACAGAGTGGCTTATGTACTCGTCCACCCCGCTGCTTTGCGAACTTGCAGCGAGCCGCGGCGGGGTGGGACAGGATGACTTACGGACTCGTCCACTCCGCCGCTTTGAGAGCCATTCGCCACACGGGCTGCGCCGTCGGTTAGTCAACCGAGCGTCACTGGGGCTGCGCGGCGCACCGCGACGGCCAGAAGCTCACGGCCCGGGCATCGGCCCCCGGTCATTAGGCCCGGGAGGAAATTAGAGTCGGCTCCAAAGACGGCCGCACCGCGGGCCGAAATGACGGGGATAGTAGTGGCTGGAAATAAAACCAAGTCACGTAGTTTGGTACGCTGTGCGGTAAGTGTTCGAGAGCGAAGGTCTTGAGGAATGGACAGCCGCTGTCTGACGGGAAGTCAAACATGTCGGCACGCGTCGAATACCAGGGACAGCCACCGATCGATGTTCAAGGGCACTGTGAGCGGGCTGACCATCTCGGAGACGCTAGACGTCAAAACGCTCGGCACTATGGCTTTCTTATTTGTCGGTGTACGGATCCGTGGGCAGGGCAAATTGCCACCCAATGGAGCCACTGCGCCACTCTAGCTGGGCACGTCATGAAGTCACCCGCCTGGTCTCGGCCTGGACTTGCCGTCCCCCACCTAGTCACGGTCGGCGCCACACCCACCCACACCCACCCACATCCACACACCCACCCACACCCCACACCCACACACACCCACACCCACACACGCACACAGGGACGAGCCCGCCACCCCGCCGGGTGACGTCACCCGTCCCCCTGGGCGCGGGCCCAGCGCTGGCAGCGGCGGCTCGGCGGGGTCACGGCAAAAACACGAGCCGCGCGCACAGTCAGCGGCCGCACCCCATCCGGGCCGGCGCCGTCCCAGCACTAGGGTTACCGGGCCGGCGCAAAAACGCGCGTCTCCACCATGGCGTCATCATCGCAGAGAAACCATCAGAGCAGGGCTGTGATTACCGTAAACAGACCTGGGCCATGGGGTGGACAATCTACTAAAGGATAAAGAACGTTTATTAGTTATCAATTCTGTTGCAGTAGGTGAATTACAGCGAGTCTCGGCAATGGAAGAGCAAGACAGGCAGTACGGAGAGGCAACTTCGCAACTAGAAGTCAGTGCCTCATAGAAGCAATTTGATGTAAAATATTGACAAGCTGCTCCCTGCCTACTTATCCGTGCTGATGATGGCGAACTCGGGCGACACTGGCGGCGAGGTGGGACTCGCGACGCCAGACCCAGACGCCGCCGGGCGTCACGTTTGCTGGGACGGACCGTTCAGGCGATGGCGCCATCACACTCCAATGTGCCGACTGCGGCGGCCCTCTCTCGCCGGCGTGTACATCCGCACACCCGATGCCGAGAGATACACGGAGGAGTCGAACATGACGTGATCTAGCGCGCCGCAGTCTACGTGCGCAAACACAAGCGCAGCTACCGTGTTCACGACCAGCAGGGTCGTGTCCTGGCCCGGGCGTGCTGCCACGAACGTGACCCAGCCAAGCCGGCGAGTGGTCAGCTTGGTCAATAATGCGACTCCGAGGGGGGAGGAGGGGGGGTGGGGCGTCAGAGCCAGCCGTGACGGACCGCCATGAATGGCGCGTCCAGCGATGAAGGGCGGGGCCATGCGCCATTGCAGAGATGGCTTACACCTGTTCGTTCACCAGTCAGCATGTGGCCATTCTCGGACCACTTCCCAATAATTGGTCGAAGCATTAGTGCAGGTCAGCATGAGGTCGGGCGCGAAAAGGATACGACGCCGGTGTGCATGGATAGCAAGCGCCGACTGGACACTTCTCCGAGACTTGGGAGTCTCGCGAAGCATGAATAGGAGCAGTGACCCCGTAGTACCAGACGACGGGCCACTCCAGTCAAGAGCGGAGCAGGACAAATGCCACGACATTCAGCTCCCTCGACGGGTTACTACTGTGCGTTGCAAGGCGCGACACACCCGTTTGTGATCCGAAGCAGCGTGGACGGTCCGATCAACATGGACACAGTGGCTTCCGACCAGACCCTGGTCCTAACAATACCCGACCAGACCCAGCTCCCAAGCACCACCCCGACCAGATCCTGGTCCCCGCCATCCAACCCGACCAGATCCTGGTCCCCGCTACCACCCCAACAAGACCTTGGTCCCCACCTCCACCACGACCAGATCCTGCTCCCCACTACCACCCCGACCAGACACTGGCAACTACCACCACCCCGACCAGACCCTGGTAACCACAGGTCCTTCCCGGAGCAGACCCTGCTCCCCACCACCACCCCAACAAGACCCCGGTCCTCACCACCATCCAGACCAGACCTTGGTCCTCACCACCACCCCGACCAGACCTTGGTCCTCACCACCACCCCAATAAGACCCTGGTCCCCACCTCCACCCTGACCACGCCCTAGTAACCACCACCACCCCGACCAGACCCTGGTTACCACAAGTCCCTCCCGGAGCAGACCCTGGTCACCACGACACATTCCTCCCAACTCAACTCTGATCATCACGACCCGCCCTCCCTACAACCAGACCCCCCGCGCCCCGCTGCACGGCCCTCCGGTGCCCATCCAGGCCTCTCACCAGTCACGGGCACGGTCAGAGTGTAGGCGCTGTGCGTGCTGACCAGCCTGCGCAGCTCGTCCAGGTAGTCGACGAAGCAGTTTGTGTCGGCCACCAGGAAACGCGGCCGAACCTCCATCACCACGCTGGCAGAGGCCGAGGACACGATCGCCTGCCGGCGCCGGTCACCGGCCGTTAGGGTCCAGTTGAACGAGTCAGTGTGTGCATTCATAACTCGGCTATTCTGGGTGACAACCCGCCAAGGAACATTTGTCTAGCTTATGTTTTGAAGTGGAACAGTAAAACCCACCTCGTGGATTGTTCCGAGTGACCTGAACTGGACTTTAGGTCGGTGCGAGCGGCCGCCGTCGCCCTTTGGCCGGCCACTGCACACACTGACTCAAGAGTACCGAGAACGCAGCGGCAAAAGTGGTTCCCATGCATCCAGACGTATGGAAGCTACACAGGCGTCGCAAAGAAGAGAGATGGGACAGTGCAGAAATGCAACAGAAAACAGTGGATGTGAGCTGACATCCACGTATCACTAGCGTGTCGACCATACGCATTTCGAACTAAAATATGATGACCTGCGTGACTTCGGTTCCAACGACAACTCTGCTGGAGGTGCGGCGAGAGCGCCGCGCGCGCGTACCTGGACGCGCCTGCTGTGCTCCTCCTGGCGGAGAGCGCGCCGCTCGAGCGCCAGCTTCTGCTGCCGCAGGCGGTGCAGGTCGGGCCGCTCGGCGTCAGCGGGCGCCGGCTCGTCAGGCGGTCGGGCGGCCGGTGCCACCGGCTCCGACCACTCCACCAGCACGTCCGGCTCCGACTGGTGGCGTGGGGACAGCCGGTCAGCCGGGCCCGGGCCAGCGACATCAGCAGGCGAGGCAACGGCACGGAGGCGACGCCACGATTCCACAAGCTCGTGCCATTTCGCTTACAGACAACGATGTCCTGCATGTCAAACCAAAGCCGCAGTCTCCCTCGCTCCGCTGCACAGTCAACATGCCGCTGACGCATACGGGCGCGTGTCGACCCGAGCAGTGCAGCACGACCGTACACCGGCGTCCGGTCGCGGCCTCGGCCCCGGCGCCCGCTCACCGTGGCCTCCGGCTGGGCAGCCGGCTCGGGCGCCGTGTGCGACGCCACCTGGCTGATGTAGCGGCACGAGCCGTCGGCCGCCTTCAGCAGGCGCAGCGCCGCCGGCTCCGTGCCGCACAGGTACTCCTGTGTCACGAACGTGATGCGCCGCAGCCGCAGCAGGTCACGCGCCAGCTCCTGGCGGGGGGCGCGGCACGGTCAGCGGCGGGGACGGCCGGCGCCGCCTGCTCGCGGCAGGCACAGCTGCTGCCGACGCCACGGCCGTCGGTCACGGACGACGCAGCAGGGACGCGGCGGTGATTACGTGGTCCACGACACGACTGTCCAAGGACTGGTTACTCACTGCCTTGGCACAGGCGTGGTAAGACGCCAAGGTGCCTTAGACCTGAGTCAACAATATTGCCATCCGTGATGCCATTGTTGGGTCTCTGTGTGAGTCAGGACAAAGCCACGGAATTTCCACCTCTTATGAACAAAACCGCTGTATCGAGGCTGTACAAGTATGTAGCTTAAATGGGCTCGAACGCAGGCGCCTCCAGGTGAGCCCATTAACACGCCAGGTATGCAGATGTCAGCCGGGTTATTCCGCACCGTCCAAACATTCAAGAAATGCTGAATAACTTTGTTCTGTTTCCATTGTCTCCAGGATCCTTATATCAAGTAAAATGCGATCGCTCAGCCAGCGCGAGATTGCTTCCAGTGCCTCGACTATTAACAACCAAGGACAGCCGAGGCTCGGATGCATCCATTTGGAGTTTGGGCCGCGACTTACCAGACTGCAAGCGGTGGTGTCGGCGTACACCACCTGGTAGTTGGCGCAGATCAGAGGACTGAACGCCTGGAGAAACAGATCCTCCGGCAGACGGACAACGGTATCACCTGTAACACACCGGACCCGTCAGACGACAGGCACGCAGCGATCCTCTGGCAGACGGACCACAGTATCACCTGTAACACACCGGACCCGTCAGACGACAGGCACGCAGCGGCTCTCCGGCAGACGGACCACGGTATCACCTGTAACACACCGGACCCGTCAGACGACAGGCACGCAGCGGTCCTCCGGCAGACGGACCACGGTATCACCTGTAACACACCGGGCCCGACAGACAACGGGCAGGCAGCGGCTCTCCGGCAGACGGACCACGGTATCACCTGTAACACATCGGGCCCAACAGACAACGGGCACGCAGCGGCCCTCCGGCAGACGGACCACGGTATCACCTGTAACACACCGGGCCCGACAGACAACGGGCTTGCAGCGATCCTCCGGCAGACGGGCTACAGTATCACCTGTAACACACCGGACCCGTCAGACAACGGGGCACGCAGCGATCCTCTGGCAGACGGGCTACAGTATCACCTGTAACACACCGGACCCGTCAGACGACAGGCACGCAGCGGCCCTCCGGCAGACGGGCCACGGTATCACCTGTAACACGCCGGACCCGTCAGACGACAGGCACGCAGCGGCCCTCCGGCAGACGGACCACGGCATCACGTGTAACACACTGGACCCGTTATGCACCGGGGCACGCAGCGATCCTCTGGCACACGGGCTACAGTATCACCTGTAACACGCCGGACCCGTTAGAAAACGGGACACGCAGAGGTCCTCTGGCAGACGGGCTACAGTATCACGTGTAACACACCGGACCCGTCCGACAACGGGGCACGCAGCGGTCCTCCAGCACACGGGCTACAGTATCACCTGTAACACACCGGACCCATTAGAAAACGGGACACGTAGAGGTCCTCTGGCAGACGGGCTACAGTATCACCTGTAACACACCAGACCCATGACGCGTTTAGTGGCGTTTAGCACCACACACGCCATGGTTCCAAAATCAAATAGAAATGATCGCTGACATATGCACAGAATAAGCCATGGTGCCTGGACAGACCTCAATGACGGGGCGCCAGTGATCTCCCAAGGACTGACCGTCTGATGTGTGGGGTGCGGGGGCGCCACTGACCCGGCACCTGACAGCCTGAGGTCAGCGACGCCGAGGGGCCACTGACCCCGTCTGGCAGCGGTAGATCACTGACCTGGAGCGCCGGCGGGCTCCAGAGCGATGGTCTTGACGTCGAGGGCGTGCAGTTGGTTGGTGAGCTCGGCCAGCGACGCCCAGCAGTCCCCCACGGCCCTGGGGACGGCGGCGAGCTCAGGTCATGACACGGCACGCGGCCACGGCACCAGCTATCCGGCCCGTGTGCGCCACCGCAACTGTCACAAACCAAACCGCCTGCGCCGAGGTTCATGTCAATGTCGTCACTGGCATCGCCACCCCAGCCCTCACACACTGGTGAGGCGTCTCATTTCGAGAAGCGCACTGAAAACACACCCGATCACAGTTATCAGGTGGTCTCAGCGAGCACCAAATTCTACACCACATCAACAGGCAGTCCGAGGCTCACCATACCACAGTAACTATGCCAGCAACAGCGCGTTTCCAGCCTTGCTTCGTTCGACATCACAGGGTATCGGGGCGCCAGGTGGTATCTGAGAGGCACGCGCTCCCCGCAGCAGGTCCTGCGGCGGTCCACTACTTCCCCAACCCACCCGAGGGGCACGCGCTCCGCGCAGCAGGTCCTGTGGCGGTTCACTTCTTCCCCAACCCACCCGAGAGGCACGCACTCGGCCCACCCGGTCCTGTGGCAGTCCGCTCCCCCACCCCCGAGGCGGCGGTCCGGCGCCTCCGCGCTGTCCGCCGGCCGCCCCGAGCCTGACCACGGCCAGTTGTTCTCCCCTGCTCCCCGTGCAGGGGCCAGGCTTGGTCGGCGGCCCGCGGCCGGCACACCGATTTGACGTTTTTCTGCGCCGCATGGCGATCATTTTGAAGTGTATGAGCGCGTGGATGCGTGAGGCTCCTCGAGGCTCCTCGGCCCATACATGGTGGGGCGAACGGCGTTTAACTTGTACTTGAACAAAGACTTATTGCCACTGTAATACCAGTGTCGGAAAATGACATGCGGGAGGCACTTTGGGTCTATCATTATCATCTCATTACGGGGTGGAATCGGTAAATAATTGTTGCATATATGTGTACCAAATTGCAGCCCAACATAAAAAGATGGGACACGGGGCAAAGTTCGATGACACGCTTCGCTTAGAGCAATCAACATTTTTCCTCTCGTCACTTGTCTGAGCAATTACATAGGAGTACCCTTACCACGCCCCGGTGACCAGATTGGCGTTCAGCAGCGTCAATTATCTTGGACGCTTTGCAACTACAGTGGCTTACATCATCACCCGTTACTTCCTCTCTTTTAAACGGCCCGTCCGTTAGCTTCAATGAGGTGCCGTGTTCCAACCTCAAGGCCGCGAGAGACAAGAGTGCTGGCCGGCCACCTCAACCGAGCACCCACCTACCATTCTCTACACCATGTGGCCTAGTCACTATGACCACATCCACATGACTGTGCAGGCGCCGCCGGGACGCTGTTCCCGGGGGACAGACGACACAATCCGGCGGGCCACGCCAGCTCGCCCGACCTCGTGCTGTCCGCCGGTGCGGGACCGTCCCGTCCCCGGCCGGGACTGGTTCGGGCCCGCCCCGGTCTGACCCCACTCACCGCACTCGGTAGTCGTTGGTGCACGGCGGCGGGTTCCAGATGCTGCCCGAGCATAGTAGCCAGTCGGTCCACACCTGTCGGAGTCAGGCGCAGCACCGTCACCGCCTGACAGACAACCTCCCTCTGCACAAGCCGTTTGGGAAGGTCTCATGGCCTTAAATGGGACGAAGCGTATGGCATATCAGCTGAACAAGTCGCTGGTGCCGATGTTTGGACTTCACTGAACATGACCTAGTCGGGGATGACTATGCTCAGCATCGACATTTCTGGCGGTATGCTTCTTCAGAACCAGAGCGTCCTGAGAACCAAGCATCGGTGCTGAACCTCAGCATTAGATCACAATAAATATCTGTTCCAAAGGAGCGCCGAATGAAACTGCCACTGGGGATTACCAAGAGATTTGATTAATTTTGGCCTTCATCAATCTGGTACGCATGGCACAGACATGTTCATCGCATAGCTTCAAACGTGTCGCTCGTAATCCATGTATTCTCAATCTCTCTGAATCTCAGCAAACCCATGACCTTTTTCTAAAGAAAACATTCCTTTCTTCGAGGTTAACTCCTTAAAAGATGAACTCTTCAACTTCTGCAGCTCCTCGACAAAGGAAACCCATGCATTATTGAATCGCTATTCCCACGCTGAGATACTTGCCTTGATGAAGACGATACAAGTCTCCAGTGAGTAGAGTGGAAAGAGCCGGTCGGCCGCCTGACCCTGCTTGGCCTGAAGAGTCAGCAGCTGATTGGCCCGCTGTATCACGTGACCGGCCATCTCTATGGCGACCGCCAGCGCCAGTTCCTGATAGGTTGATCGCAAGTCCGACCCGAGTCTCTCGTCTGGAATATAGACACACATTTTAAGAATGGCTTCACAACACGAAAATTGCAGCAAAAAGGAGACAAAAGAAGAAATTCCGTTTTCCACAAAGCCTGCAGTCGTCACCACCATATGACCACAAACACCAGGACACGGTCGGAAGAACGTCGCAGCCCAACTGATCGAGGGTTCCTTTTCGGCAGCACCGTTTGCACCGCGGTAATGGTATCTGCAATGTGCATGGATGCCTGATAGTCCAGACAATATGTCTGCAATGCTCTACAGCAACCATGTTTGGTAGATATTTGGCAGCGGAGGTCTGCAGCCAATATAAGGTCAACTACATCAATGCGTCACATTAACATAACACAGCACTACTAGCCTTATTCCTCGTAGAATAACCAGGATAATGGAGAGATAGATGGAATGATATTTCGGCTACAAGCGTCTATCGAGACGAACATCAGCAGTTCCGTTGCATCAGTCCATCTATCTCTCCATCCTCCTAATTACTGTAAGCGGAATAATGCTATAAGTGCTGCGTTATCTATATGCATATTACTCCTCGCAAATGCACTTAACAACTTAAGTAATGCGTTACACCACCCGTCTAAACATCGTCCTGCTTCCAGCCACACCAGGGCCGGTACATCAGCGCCAGTGCGTTGTCAGAGCCACCTGGGCACACAGGTGATCTGCCGCACGGCCACAGCTGCGGCGACGGTCAACACCAGCAACAATCACGTGCCGGCCATTGCTTTAATTTTTGCCGGCGACCTTTGCGGGATCATCCTGCGGCACAAAGTGCTGCTGACAATGTTTCAAAACGGGCTGAGGTTACGCGGCGCTGGTGCTGACCTCCAGCACCAAACACGCTTCAGGGAGGTGCCATGTGCAATATATTATGAGCCGCATTACGGAATTAGAGAAAAACCCTGCAAACTTTAGCAAGATACAGGCATTTGCAGGGAAATAAAAAGCTGGCCGAATGACGAAGCGGGTCATATATCCAACGCATGTCTATTATGACGTAGTGCACAAAGCGCCCTGGCTCAAGCCCACCAAGGAAATTCTGGACGAAGCCTTTCGTCTGAGCACACGGCAGGGTCACATTCGCACCATAACCGCAGACAGTCTGCTCCCGCATCATGACACCGCGACTGTACGCCCAGTTACACGGCAGTTGCTGCGAAAACACGAGACAGTGTCCTGGGACGGCGGTGCCGCCGGCTCGCGACCTTGAAGGTCACGCCGCTCGACCTTGTGACGTCACCGGCAGCCAGCGACCCGGCCCAAGGCCACGCGGCAGCAGAACGCGGAGCCGGCACGGCACGAGCAACGACCCCAAGGCCGCGTTCCCCCATTGCCAGACGCCGTTCACAAGTTTTAGCCCATGACGTCAGAGGTGAGTGCGTCACAACAGTTCCTACGGCTTGTGTATGACGTAAACACTTGCGACGTCATATAGGTAGCATAGGTAGCAACTCTTACTTTGGGTACTTTGCCAATGGGGAACGAAGCCCAGGCAAGCAAGGAGACGGCAAACTGCAGGGCGAAATGCCTCCAACTAGAGGATGACATGGATATTATGCACTATCCTGTGCTTTTATGTGGGAACAAACGCAGTGCAAATACTTCTCAGTTGTTCTCTCTGAGAACATCACAACGGTGAATTTGACTGAACGTGTGCAATCGCAGTGGAATCGCAAACAACGTCTGATATTGCTTCACAGGGAGTTTCATGAATTTTATCCTCTGTTTCGTTCTCGCCTTCATTCAAACATTTCATCTATCCACATTTCTTCCCAGACAGAGTTGAGGTTGGTACAGACGGGGTTGGGGTTGGTACAGACGGCGTTGGGGTCGGTACAGACGAGGTTCGGGTCGTTGCAGCCGGAATTCGGGTCGGTACGGACAGCGTCCGGATCGGTACAGACGGGGTCCAGGTCGTTACAGACGGGCTTCGGGCCGCTACAGCCGGAGTTCGGGTCGTTACAGCCAGAGTTCGGCGCAGGCGGGGTTCAGGTCGGCGCAGACGGGGGCCGTCGATCCGGCGCCGCGTCTCCGATGTAATCCGCGGGCGGGCGGCTGCCCGGGTCACCTTGTCAGCGCTGTTTACGGCGGGGGCAATCACCTCACGCATTCAGCGCATATTCTTCGAACGTGAACACAGCATTACAACGGCTTAGGCACGGAACAAGTGATTGGGCATATAATGGCTTGACGGTCCAGAAACATTATCAAATTCTGAGAATCTTACGAAGCTATAAAAAAATACCAGTGGGCTGCCTCAAATATGCCGCATTCGACTCGCGGCCAGTTATCGCAGACATTTTGCCGAATGTGTCGATCAAACCATCATTACCATCATCCTTTCTGGCGCCATAAAACGACCAACCACGATGTCAGACAGCCTTACGACACGTTGCTTATCCGATCCTGAGAGCATCGCACAAAACGTTCCCAAACGCGACGCAGCGTGCCTCCACACGCCTAGCCGGGTTACCGCGTGGCATTGCCGACATGCCGCCAAGGCCGGTCAGTCCCACTCGTGACGTCCTCTTCCACTTGACGGGGAGGTACGGTCACCTTGGTAAGGCCGCACACACGCCGTCGGCTGCTCAGCACGATACCGTATCGTATTCTTACGAGGCACCGCGGTGGAGAGATCAGCATGTTGGGCTATTGTTCTCCCTGTCTATTTTTGAACGTAATAAATGTACAAAACGGCATTCTGAGCAGGACCAATCACATTGGCCTGATAATTCAGAGGCAAACCCCAGAAGCGTCTGAATCCGAGTTCTAAAATAATTCCTATCGAAAACTCCCCGTCCGGCCTCCGCCAGACACCAATACACTGGACGCAAAACTGTCGGGCACACGTGAGACGGCGATAGCACCACCGCTATGGCACGCGACGGACGCGGAACACCGGAACACTCTTCGCCGCATCATCCGTCGGCTGTCCGCCGGCCTGGGGCGCCCCCCCCCCCCCCCCCCCAGGCCGGCCGCCTAGAGCTTCACATCGACCCCAGCCAGTGTCGTCAGACGGATCGGTAAGTAGCGAGCTCCGCCGCCGGAGGACCGGCATGCGTCAGAACACGGCCACGTCCGACGGCCGCTGCTTTTTGTCGTCCACCCGAGTCATTAACACGTGGTCATCCGCGGCACAAAAAGCACCCGGGACGCGCATTCCCTCGCCAGCGAGCCATCGGACGCCGGCTGGCGGGGTGCCAGGCCCCGCACGGGTTTTGCCAGTGACCGGCCGGGACGGCGCCGAAACACGCGAGCCACGGGCGACGGCGGATCACCGCCCGCCGCCCGGCCACTCACCTTTCAGCTTGGTGTTGGCGATGTTGAACATGTTGATGCCGAGGATGTGCAGCATGTCGGCCATTTTGAGCGGCATCGGCTCGCGCGAGAGGAGCTCCGAGAACTGGCGCAGCATCACGCACGCGTCCTCCTGGTAGCTCTCCAGGCTGGGGACGCACAGATAACGGTGGAGGGAAAGGAGAGGAGCTCCGAGAACTGGCGCAGCATCACACACGCGTCCTCCTGGTAACTCTCCAGGCTGGGGACGCACAGATAACGGTGGAGGGAAAGGAGAGGAGCTCCGAGAACTGGCGCAGCATCACACACGCGTCCTCCTGGTAACTCTCCAGGCTGGGGACGCACAGCTAACGGTAGGGGAAAAGGCGCGGTGCGTCCCTCTGCAAGATATGTGGCTTTGATCTCGCTTCTTTGATCACATGCATACGACTGGGTAAGAATCACACTAATGGACGCCAATTACGAAATTCTGAGATGGGCACCGAACTGAGCATAATCATGTTGGATCCAAAACGACGGGCTAAAATGTGAATATTTCTTTAATTTGCTCCTTTTCTCGTGTCATTCACATCTTTGTATTCTTCAAGAGCACCGTTTCTGTACACCTGCAGTGACACATTTTTGTATTAAAATACAACAAAACCCACAGAATCAGTCAGCCCCCATTGCCCCATCTGAGCCCAAGCACCATGCGCCAATGTCCGAGCATAACCAAATCATCTAAAATGCAAAGGAAGGATCACTTTAAGTAGGCATGAGAAATGATCTGAGCGGTGCTGGAGAACGGAATTCAGAGCGGACTAATTTCGCTTACCTGATCCGAGTGTACAGCTTGCCCTGCACGTGCAGATATGTGGTAGTGAACGCTTTCATCAGCTGAAAATGACAGCACCTCTTAGTGCGAGTCCGGACGGACCACACCACGATTCGACCTGCTGATTCACGATTTACAGGTATGACGCAGCTCGGGACTCACGTCAACGTCGCTGGTCTGGCGCAGCTCGTGACTCACGTCAGTGTCGCTGGTCTGACGCAGCTCGGGACTCACGTCAGTGTCACTGGTATGACGCAGCTCGAGACTCACGTCAGCGTCGCTGGTCTGCCGTAGCTCGGGACTCCCGTCAGCGTCGCTGGTCTGACGCAGCTCGGGACTCCCGTCAGCGTCGCTGGTCTGACGCAGCTCGGGACTCACGTCAGTGTCGCTGGTCTGACGCAGCTCGGGACTCACGTCAGCGTCGCTGGTCTGACGCAGCTCGGGACTCACGTCAGTGTCGCTGGTCTGCCGCAGCTCGGGACTCACGTCAGCGTCGCTGGTCTGCCGTAGCTCGGGACTCACGTCAGCGTCGCTGGTCTGACGCAGCTCGAGACTCACGTCAGCGTCGTTGGTCTGCCGCAGCTCGGGACTCACGTCAGTGTAGCTGGTCTGACGCAGCTCGGAACTCACGTCAGCGTCGCTGGTCTGATGCAGCTCGAGACTCACGTTAGCGTCGCTGGTCTGGCGCAGCTCGAGACTCACGTCAGCGTCGCTGGTCTGCCGTAGCTCGGGGTGCTCGTCCTCGTCGTCGTCCTCTGCTGTGAGCGTGCGCAGCAGTCTCTCGCCGCGGCCCGGGTGGACCCAGGTCTCGGTGCGCAGGTCCGTGTGGCGGTCGGAGCGCCGCTCGGTGGCCGGCTCGGCGGCCTGACTCTGGCCCGGCAGAGGAGAGCGGGCCGCGTACTGCCGACGGAACGGCATTCAGGGTCAGCCGAGAAGGACGCGGTCGGCGCCCACTGTCAGCCGGGAGGGACCCGGCCGGCGCCCACTGTCAGCCGGGAGGGACCCGCCGCCCACTGTCAGCCGGGGGGGACACGGCCGGCCGCCCAGTGTCACGAGGATGGACGCGGCCGGCGCCCAGTGTCAGCCGAGAGGGACGCGGCCGGCGCCCACTGTCAGCGAGACGCGAGAGGGACCCGCACCCGAGAGGGACGCGGCCGGCGCCCAGTGTCAGCCGGGAGGGACGCGGCCGGCGCCCAGTGTCAGCCGGGAGGGACCCGGCCGGCGCCCAGTGTCAGCCGGGAGGGACGCGGCCGGCGCCCAGTGTCAGCCGGGAGGGACGCGGCCGGCGCCCAGTGTCAGCCGGGAGGGACGCGGCCGGCGCCCACTGTCAGCCGGGAGGGACGCGGCCGGTGCCCAGTGTCAGCCGGGAGGGACGCGGCCGGCGTCCAGTGTCAGCCGAGAGGGACGCGGCCGGTGCCCCAGTGTCAGCCGGGAGGGACGCGGCCGGCGCACAGTGTCAGCCGGGAGGGACGCGGCCGGCGTCCGGTGTCAGCCGAGAGGGACGCGGCCGGCGCCCAGTGTCAGCCGGGAGGGACGCGGCCGGCGCCCAGTGTCAGCCGGGAGGGACGCGGCCGGCGCCCAGTGTCAGCCGGGGGGGGGGGGGATGCGGTCGGCACCCAGTGTCAGCAGGGAGGGACGCGGCCGGCGCCCAGTGTCAGCCGGGAGGGACGCGGCCGACGCCCAGTGTCAGCCGGGAGGGACGCGGCCGGTGCCCAGTGTCAGCCGGGAGGGACGCGGCCGACGCCGGCCACACGCCGGTCACGTCACATATCGGGCCCATGGTGTAGGCGAGCGCAAACGTCGCCAGGGGAAGAGCATGGTGACACTGTACCACCTGATAGTTGTTAGCAGCAGATGCACTGGTACGCCGATAGCGACGATGACTCCAAAAAATACACGTTAGTGCAGCATCAGTTTAGCTAGCAGTCATCATACTAGGGACCAGTCATCATACCTGATATACTCGACACCGACGAGTAACTATAGCACTGTTAACGTTCACACGGTGACTGACACCCGACTTCGGCGAGGAGCTGAGACAACTCACCTTCTTACTGGACTCGTGGAAGAGTGACAACAGAGATTCCTTAGCCGTGTGGAACGGATTGGATGCCATCAGAGCACGTGTGTAGAAGTACACGCAGTCCAGCCTCTTGTGCTGAAATTCACACTGTCATTCAAGACACTTGAAAGTGCGTGGACATAACTTAACTGGAAGACCAACAGCAGCATAATTCACATGTCGATCAATAGTGATGTAAGTTGCCATAAAAACCATATAAGTACCTTGTCAAGCCAGCCTCTTCCGTCAAAAGCAAAAATCAAAAACATTTCAATGAACGCGATCGATGGTACCACACCCAACAGCAGGACAGAGTTCAGCTAGTGAGTTCAACCAATCGACAATGCTGCGGTAAAGCCGGCGTTACTGACGCCCCAGCCAGACCAGTGTGCAGACAGCCCGGGCATGCCACCGTACACAGTAGCCAGTCCGCCCGCCGTCCGCACGGCTGCCCACTCACCGCGTACAGCGCCAGGATCGCCAGCTGGTTGAACGGCCTGCCGTTCTTCGGGTTCATGCGCTGCGCCTGCACGTAGAAGCTGCGGCAGAGCGGACCAGCCGCGTCACTGAACGCCACCGGCGCGCGTGCCGCGAGCATCAACAAGCAGGTCAACACGTGACAGCTCGAAATCAAGCTAAGCCATAGCTTCTTGTTCACTGCGGCAGCGGAAGGTGGGGGCGCAGGCGCCTTGCATATACACCTTGCAGTTAACACCATAGTTTTGACGAATGCATAACTGCGGCACAAGGTATGAGTGCGCTTGCACATACGTCCCTCATGTCAGCTGCGCCTATTTCTTCCATCATGAGCCTGACAACAGCCTATTTATATATGACGAAAGCAACAGCCATTGCACAGCGGAAGTGGTTGGGCAATGGTAACACTGAAACATCGCCGAACAGGCCAAGCCAGCAGCCGCTATCTGCCCAGAACCCCATCCAGACCGGCCCCCGGGCCCAGGCCCGGGTGCCCGCGGCGCGTCGAAGCACCGGTCACCAGCAGCGCCACCTCACCTGTTGGCCTGGCTGCAGTTGGGCAGCCGGCCCAGCTGATGCTGGTAGCGGGCCAGGTCGCCCAGGCAGAGCAGCAGCCGCTGGCTCAGCGCCATCACCACCGAGCAGTAGCGCTGTCGGATCATCTTGGCCGGGTCGAACGTCAGCCAGCTGAGCTTCTCCACTGGCAGGTTGTAAGCCGTCTGCACGCTACGCAGCAGGCCCAGGAAGAACTCGACGCCCTGCCGAGAGCGGCGCCCGCGGCGTGTCACCACTCGCACGGGCAGCGGCTGGGCGTCGACTGATGGGTCACGCGCCCGAGGTCACGGCGCATACACGTGTCATCCGACAGGACCAGCCACACCCTGCCATGACAACAGAAACCTCTACCCAAATCTGCGTCAGTTCATGCGCGTTGCGCCCGATCCTAGCACCATTTTTACACGCTGGCAAAGTTTGGGCAGTCTTGCATCCACTCGCAACGGCTCTTGTATAAGTCCCGCACGACACGTCGGTCACTTCCCTGCGGCACCTCAGAGTCGCCGGTCGACTCGGTGCACCTCAGTATCGCGCCCCCGGTCCCACCAGTCGCTCAGCTCCCGCCCCGGGCACACCGCACACCGTCGCGCCCGCCCCAGCTGCGGCCGGCTCACGTCGTCTATGATGGCGTGGAGCGCCGGCTGGTGCGCCTCCTGGTCGGCCGAGCGCAGCGCTTCGATCACGCAGTAGTAGAGCGCCTTCCACACCGTCTGGTCCACGCCGAGCGACATCCAGGTGCGCAGGTCGCTGACGATCAGGCGCGCGCACTCCTGCTGCACGTGCTCACTGGCGGCAGGGGGGGGGGGGGGGGCGGTAAGCGCGCTGCCTCACTGTGGCGGTGAGCAGGCGACACGGCGGTGGGAGAATCGCAATGATGTCAACAACGTGGCACATAGTATACAATGTATCAGCCACGAGAGATGGAAAAAGCCCACACGTCATCACACGAGTCAAAGATCTGCACATAAGTGGAATAACCACTGAAGGACCCTTCACACCCAGAACCCAGTCTGGACGCTCCCACCACTGGTCGGTCCCTGCTAGACCGCTGCGGAGGTGCACCTCTGGAGCGGGGCGGGGCGGCCCGGCCCGGTCCGGTCCGGTCCGGTCCGGTCCAGTCCAGTCCAGTCCAGTCCAGTCCAGTCCAGTCCAGTCCAGTCCAGTCCAGTCCAGTCCAGTCCAGTCCAGTCCAGTCCAGTCCGGTCCGGTACCGGTCCGGACCGGTCCGGTCCGGTCCGGTCCGGTCCGGTCCGGTCCGGACGATTTCAGACCGTTCGGACCGGACCGGACCGGCAGCGAGGGGGCCGTCGCCGACTGACCGTATGCGGGTGACGGCCGTCCACGACTGCAGCAGCCGCTCGGTGGCGATGATGTACTCGATCTCGCCGGTGGCGCGGCCCAGCAGCTGCGACACGCGGCTGGCGTTGGTGGCGCTCGACGGCATGCTGCCGGCGGCACGTGGTCAGCGCGGGCCGCTCTCGCAGGCGGCACGCCCACACTCCGCACACGTCTGCTGGCCACAGCTCATGGCGGAGTCTCGCAGAGCAAGGCGGCACTTAGTCCTGCTGACATCCTCTAAGATTTTGCTCTCTGAGCAAGTCCAGCGTCGGCAGACTGCACACAAATCACGCAATGGATTGATTCCATTCCCACTCAGGACAGGCTGTGACGTTCGCTATCGAAATCGGCGTGGGACGCTCGAAAGCACCCCGCCGACCGCAGGCCTATCGCGGCGGAGGCCAGAGCCCGCTCCCGTTCCGCCCCCGGCGGGAGCGGGCGCAGCTACCTGAACGGGTCGGCCCAGGCAGCCGCCTCATCGGTGTACGTCGAGCAGAGGCTGTCCGACCCGGTGAACGACGAGCTGCGACACAGGACACCGTCAGCTCACCTCGCGCAGTCCCTGGCCCGCTGGGAGCTCCACGGGCATTGAAGGCTGACTGGGGGGGGGGGGGGGGGGGGGGGCAGGGCAGTCGGCCAAGCAGGTCAAGGTGAGGTCGTCAGGGTTATGGTCATGAGTTCACCCGATGGCACGGTCGGCCGGTTCGAGGCGCGCTTGATGGGATGAACAGCCGGTCAGTGTGCTCACTTCACCGGTCAGGCGGTCACCCGTCCGTTCGGTGGGATGGTCAGGAGGCCGCTCGCTGGGCAAGGTTGACGCAGCTCCTGACAAGACGAGGTATCTGGACATCCATATCATTGTTAAAGAATCGAGCTTGTGGCTATATTTAGGGTGGCATCCCCCGCCTGTAACACAAGCGGCCCTGAGCCGGTCCTGAGAGGAAGCCCCGGCCTGTGACGGCCGCTCGGCCGGTGCCGCCTGACCTGGGGTAGCGGTCGCGGCGGCCGGCGTCCCCGCTCGGCGTGACCTGCAGCGCCCTGCCCGGGTTGTTCGGGTCGAAGAGGTGGCGCGCCTGCGCTGCCGGCTCCGGCGCACACCGGTACGAGCCGGGCACGTACAGCAGACCGGTGGCGGGCGGCACCTCGGGCGGCCCCGGCCGGCTGCCACCACCGCCGCGCCTGCCAGGGACGGGCGGCGGCGGCGTCACCCCGCGGCACGCAGACGTGTCGTGGGTCGGCCACGGATAGCGGGCGGCCCGCCAGCCCACCGCTAGCCGCTGGCGCCCCGACAGAACTGCTGGTACCGTTCGCAACGTAATAGCGGCGAGGCGCTCCGGGCTGGCTGCTGAGAGCGAGCCGTAAAGTGGCGACAGCGCAGGCCAATGCACGTGAACTATAGCACACGACACCCAGTTGTAAGGCAACTAAAACAATTGCCTTCGAGAGAAAGCGAGGGAGGAAAGAAGATCAACACCATTGCGTCACATCCTGCGATCTCCTGGCAAAGCCTATTCATCCGACTTCTACCGAAACTGCATCGTGCACTGTGCTGTTGGTGTAGTGTCCGACGTCGGGCCGGCCCCACCTGCCGGGGTCGGCGTGTCGGGCCGCCGGTGGCCGGGGTCCAACGTCAGCGCCGTCAGGTCGGGCTCGGTCGGTGGCGACGGCGGCCTGCGGCGGCGCTCAGGGACCGGCGGCGAGCGGGACGACACGCGCACGCCGGCCGACCGCGGCGCGTCGGATGGGGGCCGGGGCGACCCTGCCGACACCGCCGCCCCGTCACCTACAGTGCAGGCAGTCCAGGAGCTGGCCAAGTACAGAACGGCAGGCGCACGACACATGCAGAGTCACATGACGGAAGTCACGCCGACGGAGCGGCGATCCTGGCCTGGTGGCAGGCAGTTATATGGAAGCCAACTGCGAATTGTACAGAAACACAACACAGAGATGATTATGCTAAGAGTGTATGGTATGACAAGACACACCCTGTTGCATTTTATCACTTCATGCACTCCGTTAAGCATTGGGCATTTCGAGCGTCAATGAACCAACAGGAACTGCAATCACTCACCCTTGTTGTTTTCTAGTACAATCAGGCCAGGTGTGACATGCTTTCCGTCGTCTCTCTCGGCCCCACAACCGGCGGCCGCCGCGGTGACGCACACCTCCGCGTCCAGTGTTCTGTCCCGGTCTGAGCGGCGTGGCACCTCCGCGTCCCGTGCCTTGTCCCGGTCTGAGCGGCGTGGCACCTCCGCGTCCAGTGCCTTGTCCCGGTCTGAGAGACGTGGCAACTCCGCGTCCAGTGTCCTGTCCCGGTCCGAGCGGCGTGCCACTGGTTGCTGCTTCGCATCCTTGCCGTCCTTCTCCGCCTGCTTCTCCGCGACTGGCTTTCGCTCCTTGGCTTCCGGCGGTGCGCTACTGCCGTGCGTTACCGGAGCGCGTGACCTAGTCGGCCGGCCGTCCTCAGCGCCGACACCGGCACCGTCGACACCGCCCAGCCGGCTCTCCTCAGCGCCGACACTGTCGCGGTGAACCCGGCCCGGGCGAGTGTCCTCAGCGCCGCCACTGCTGCGATGAACCCGGCCCGGCCGACTGCCCGCAGCCGCGCTCTCGGGCGCCCTCCCCGTGTTCCGTCCGTTACGGTCGACCCTGTTCAGCCGCCCGTCCTCGGTCCCGACATCATCCCCCGGCATCCTGGTGGCCGTTCGACGGCCGCGATCCGTTCTGTTCACGAACACAATGCTGTCCTTAATGCCGCTGCCGCCTTCCGACGCTCGCCCTGTTACCTGACCGCTACGACCGGCCCTGTTCGCTCGGCTGTCCTCTGACCCAGCGACACCTTCCGTAGGTCCCCGTTCGACCGCCCTTCCGGCCCCACCCCGCCCATCGGCCGTCCTGACCAGCCGATCGGCCTCGGCCCCGTCCCGCTCCGGCGGCCTCCCAGCCTTCTTAGGCTCGTCGGCGCGGCTCGTCGGTGCGGCCTCCTCCTGCCGGAGCGCGCGCGGCACATACACAGCGGCAGCGGCCCGCTCTCGGCGCGCGCCCACCGCCGGCTCGGCCGCCGGGGGCTCTGAACGGCGGCGCGCGCGGTCCGGTGGTTCGCCAGTCGCTGCGGCCGCCGTCACGTCCCGCCGGACCGCCGCCCGGGCCGCGCGCCGCTCCCTGTGACGGATAGCCGTTGGCGGCGGGATCCGGCTCCTGGCGCGGCGGTCGCTGGGGCTGGGCACGCGGCGCGCTCTTCGGTCGCCGCTGCGGCTCGGCGGGCGGCGGGACCTCCTCCGGCGACGCGCCGCTCGTCTCCAAGCCAGGACTTGGCCGCCCGGGCCTCACTCAGACGCGCCTTAGGCCTGTAGATGGCCATGTCGGGGCGCTTCGTCTTCCGCACGCGCTCGTTGACGGCCGACATGTCGGCGTGGTTGACTTCCTCACGCGTGGTGCCGCTATCTGACGAGCTGTTGTCCTCCCTCACTTCGCCTGATACAGAGGACAATGTCAGCGAGCCAGGCGTGAATTGACGCAAATATGTCTGATCAACAAGAGAGGTAGAGATATGATGACAAAAAAGGAAACAAGAAACACAATAACTGAAGTCATGTCAATTGGGACTAATGGCATTGGCTTCCTCATGTCACATCGCCATGTTGTGGTTTGTTTTTACTCACACTGCCAAACAGAGGCCAAATAGGAATGTTCTGACAGGCTATGAGGGGAAAGGTTTAACTACTGTGCTTTTATCCCCACTTCCTGTGTTCAACCCTTCTAAGGGGCTACTTGTACCATGTAAAGGCTGTCCATATCACCCAGGTAGGAGCTCAAACCTACACCTGACAACTTCACATTCAAACCAACAGGCCCAGGTGGCTGTGTCACTGTGACAAGAACTTGCTTCTACCACCATCACCACTTGTGTGAACAAGCCTACAGCTGGCATCCATCATATGCATGCAACATCCAGTGTATCTATGCCATGTCTCAGTACCTAGTCTGAAATGCCCTGAGCATGGTTCATGCACATGTGCAGTGCCAACCTAAAACATTTGTATTAGGGCAGTGTGCAGGTAATCTCCACCAGGGCTAGGAGTAAACTTAGAGGATGTCAGTGCCAGGTTTCTACCTACCCATATTGGCAGCAATGGTCTGGAGTTCGTTGTAAGACACACTGACTACTCGAATCCTGTTCAAATCATATTGTTGATCCATAACAGTGCTGGGTGCCACAGTCATGAGCACTCCCTGCAATAGTGTATCCATCTTAGAATCCATGAACACAAAATGACAGTGAACATTAATTGGGAGACATGATGTTGCTTGCAAACACTTCAAAAAGCCATCATAGCTGTCTTCAGGAACCCCAGGATGGAAGGGTAACAAAATCAGTATTTTGCATAAATTACTGATTTACAGAATTGACAATGCAAAACATTCACATAACATATTATGACTTCACCTAGGCATGGTCCTCTAATAACTTAGGATGCATTACTTAGGAAAATAATGCAAATGTTGACAGACCATGTTTTCCACACAATTTTCCCAACATACTGTTTAAGCATTTTAATAAAATTTCTAAATTGTTATCACCTGTTCACTGTTGCAATTAGTTTGTCATAGACAATGCTCTCTGAGAAAACAACAAACAACTGAACATAAACATTTCATGGATGTAGTGTGATACCCTGATGAATACTAGGAAAATTTCAACATGCACATAATGCACATATTTGCTGTTCAAAGGACCTTATGACAGAAATATTGTTTTAAGATGATGAAGCGAGCATCAAAAATGACCTTAGGACCTGGTAGCTGCCCCTTAGCACATGGACATTTTGCTGTCCTTTCATCCAATTATAGTGACCTTGTTACAGGAAACCCAGAGATGACACTGCAAAACCCAAGCAGGGTAGCACCTCTATGCCCATGCCATTGACTTCTAACCCAGATGGAAAGGTATCCAAAGCACAGATTAAAGACCTCCCAATTCCATAGAGAAAAGCATCCCTAATCCTACCCAAAAATGTGTCCCAAGCTTAAAAATACCAGGTGCCACTGGTAACTCATTATGCTCCAATCCTGCAGACATATGTCTGGATCCTAAGGGCAGAGCCAGGATCCTGTAGGTTTCCATGTTTATGAGAGCTAAGCATTGTATGCTAGGATGTTCTAAGGGGCTCCAGGTCAGGCTGCCAGAAATTCACCTACTTCCCAGGATACCTGCACCACATCAGCAAGCTGTGCATGTATGTGTGCCAAACTCAGAGGTCAAATTGGGCTAAATTTTTTATTCATTTTTGTGTAAAAATTATCTTAAGTGTCTCTGCCTGAAATTACCTTCACAACATCACACTTGCATAAAATGATGGCTGACTATATGCCGACATTTGTAGCAACAGTTCTCCTAAGTCTGGGCATTTAGATCCAAGGCATACATTCACTGACATTTTTATTGCAATGTCACTGCTCAATGACAAGCTTAGTGTAACAGGCACTTCTCGCAGTCTGGGCTCCAGGCGCATGTCGGCCTTAGTAAATGGATGCTTTGAAGTCCCTATAGAGAGATACTCCCAAGCCTATGCAAACATCATCACAGTCAGGAAAGAGCGGCAATCCCAGTATTTATAATATGTAATCCATTCATGACAGATGTGAATCTATACATTGTCCTTTAACTGGTATGCACTCAGAATGGACATGTCTGACTTAGGATGTAAATAGCTGATATTGCACCAATGCACATCTCAGGTACTTGCAGCAAATACTTTTCCCAAATTTATAATTTGCTACATGTAAATGTGGTAGTTAATAACACAGACCATTATTTAC
The DNA here is from genome assembly GCF_011947565.3 of Pollicipes pollicipes. Lineage (NCBI taxonomy): Eukaryota > Metazoa > Arthropoda > Thecostraca > Pollicipedomorpha > Pollicipedidae > Pollicipes > Pollicipes pollicipes. Next base: position 43,273,446 of record NW_023597054.1, on the reverse strand, counting down.
CACCCATCTGAAGCAATCATTTTAATTCCAGTCACACAGCAACAAACACTGGACATTTTGCCAATGTGACATCAAAAGCTGCCCAGAAAGCATGGCAGACATGCAAATATAATGTCTGGGGCAAACAGAATCCTGCCTCTTAAAGAGTAGTGAGCTACAACATTTTAAACAGCCATTTTAACCTTAGCTATTTCCAAAAATTATTTATCATATAGATTCAGATGCTGCCAGCTTGAGATTTTACCACCTTTTGGTTATAAAACATTGTATCATGCCCTCAATGCTTCAATTCAGTAAGCCCTCTCACAAGCTTTTAAAAGGCCATCCCAAATTGGAAGTTGCATCCCACCTCTTTTTTATTTCTACAAATTAACCACAAATGAGCAAAAAGGAGTGCCTGCCCAGTGCACTTCTGCCCCAAGATCTTGTTGAAAACTGCCATGGTTTGCAGAATATCATTGAAAAGTAAGCATGCCCCCATGTGCATGTCTACCACTCCAAAAAAACATTGAAAAGGAACTAGGTAACACTTGGAAAAATCATTTTTGCATACTTTCTCGGGGTACATTTACGCATTTCCCAGCGAAGGCTATTTTGACGCTAGTTCGAGTCAGGTTTACGAGCGGAATTGATATCACGAGGCAACTTCAAACACAATCCTCTTTATCCGCCGTCTGCTCCATACGAACCAACCAAAGCCCGCCTCAATTACCCTGCCACAAATACCGATGGGCAGGCAATGGACATTCCAATTTACACACACGCGCCGCGCGCGAGCTCAAACTCCGATACACAAGGTAGGCATAAATACTGTGGAGTGAGCACTAAAGTACTGTCAGTGCCTCAGCATTTGCCGTTTGCCATTTCGCTTGCCATACGCGTTTAAGTGTCTGACGAGCAAACAGCAAGGCAACTAGATGTCGGAGGCCGTCCATAAATGATGACAAACTTTTCTCCTATGGTCTTTCACTGCTAGTGCTGGGCGAAAGACCCTTCTCCCCGGTTACGCTGCGGTAACACAAAAGGTTACGTCCGATGGGCCCGATGGCTCTGGGGTGCGGGACAAAGACGGGTTTACTGTTCATCACGGCAGGAACCTTACGGTATCTCGCTTTAGCTTCAACTGTGTTTTTATGGATATTTCAACATAATTTGCAACCACGCCCCAGCGCAACATTACGGTACCCACCCCCGTCCCCCTGCCATGCTTCGGTTGCTCTCAATCACCTTCCCCCGCCCACCCTTTCAGCGAAACAAAACTTTGGGACCTCTCATGCTCATTGGTGTGCGTTTTACCGTGACAAAATTGACAAATCAACCGCTAAAAGCGCTGTCTTGCAATTCTGTTCAATCCCATCACGCCCATATGAACGCATCAAGTAACTGGCAGAATGCACTGTCATACAGCATCTTGAGACATCCCCTGGCCTGGCCTATTTTGTGATTTGTGTAAGGGATCGTCTAGGAGTAGCCATAATAGTAATGCGGCACTTTGTCATGGCTATACAGCCGGGAATGATGGATTGGTCAGAGCCGCACAAATGAAACTGTGGCGCCCCTGCCACGCACACGATACATTTGGGACCAGACGACACTGGGTTCCTGTCCCGGACTCCGTATTCTGCTGGCACATTTCCAACCCAGTCTCCTGCATGTGGCCAATGCAGACGCTATCGCTCCAAGAGGGCGTGGCGACGTGCGTAGCCTTCTCCCAAAAAGGACCAACACTACTCTAAACACGTCCGACTCCCACGCTGGGGAGCCTGGGCTCAAATCCCTCTTATGTCATGTCCCCTGAGCGTTAATATGGCCAATACAACGGCTGGCGCTCCATGAAAGGGGCGTGCCGATGTGCGTGGCGCTCTGCTTCAAAAAATGTCAGCGTCACAAAGAAGGACGTGGTCTGCCAGCAGTAACAGACTACGAGTTGAGTGCAGTAACCTTACGGAGGCTTCTACTGCTCACTGCTGCGGATTTTAAGTCATTGCACTGAACTGATGCTCATTTATTGCTCACCGACCACGTCGCTCTAAGTGGCGCTGATCTTTTTTAGGAAAACGCGACGCCAATGGTCACGTCCCATTTATGGAGCGTCAGCGACCGCATTCGCCACATTAACGCTCAGGGGCCGTGGCACAACCGGGACTCAAACGCGGGCTCCTCACGTGGGAGCCCGACACTGACCACTCGGCCATTACGTCCCCAAGCGACGCTAATTACGGGGCAAATCAAGTCATATGACTAGAATGACGCGTCTTTGCGGTAGACTATTGGTATTGCGGTCGAAGTTTGGCATTTTTCTTCTGTTTCAGTCTTCTGGTTGCAGTTCGCACGTGATATGGCGACGCTCTGCTTACAGCAATAACTGCGTGCTGACAAGAGTCGTAAATAGTTCAAATGAAATGTTGCACCACTTTTGCACCCACCGCGGGTTGGCCAGCCCACTAAGATAAATTTGCCCACTGCATTCTGTTCTCTTAAACAGGCTGAAAAAACTTGGGTTACTTGTATTACCAAGTAGAAATCATGGACACGTCATAGCGCAAGCGGTAAACTCGTCGAACCCAAGCAACACTCGCACAACGAAACGCAGTCCACAGACAACAAAAAGCAACAGCCACTTCCCGTCGGCGTCAAACTCCCGCCACGTCGGTCTATTGGGGAAAATTGTTAGTTTTGACCAGGTCAACACAATTTCAGCGATTGCAACTTAATACCATGTAGTTGTGGGTACAACATTAGCAGGTGAATGGACGTCTCAGCAAGTGGAAGCGCCGAAGCCAATTTTTAAGCAGATTTTTCAGTTGTCGCCATGGACTTTATGCGCATTATCCGAAAGTTGGGGCGCCACAGCATAAACTGCCCCGTGCCTACATCAATGAACACGGCAAAGCCGAGAGCGCTTTTTGAAAAAGTTCAACACATATCGTAACGCGGATAACCAATTTCTTCGCACATCAAAATACAAGGGCTTAGATTTTACTTGGCGGCCAAAGTGATTGATAGAGGGACGCCACAGAATGGTCCTCTCACTAGCCGCGTGTCATCGGGACGAGCTGCCGCACCTGCCCCAACCCCAGGACTGATAACCTGGTGAGGAGCTTACGTCCCACCCAGCGGGCCCAAAGGTCCAGCCGAATGTCTTGTGCAGCGAAGAAAACAGTGATTTGCTCTCCGGTTTTTACTACACTGTTTCAGACACTATGACGGGGTCCGCTGTTGTAAATTCGCAAAATTCTACACAAACGACCGAACACGTCATGCGCAATGGAAAATTGTCGTGGCAAGGAGTTTGACGCCAAGAGTAGAACAGGCCAGCGTATGGGACACCGCATTCGGACAGTGGTCGGATGAACGCCTGCCGTCTATCACGAGACGTGATTCACAAAACAAATATAGCACGTTAAGCAATCCTGCCCGCATAGTGGTCAGACCCACCCCATGTAGACGCCATCAATGGGGAGAATATTCTGGACTCCACTTCAAAATCCTTCACTTCTTTGGCGAAGCAGCCTTCACTGGTAGGCCTTACTCGTTGGCATAAGGGAAGTCACACGTTTCCTGATTTCAAACGTTAAAAACCCGAAATACCAGCTTTCGCCGCTAAGTTCTGGCTTTTCAACGATGCAATAAATTTCCGGTACATATCTCCACGGCACGCGAACTAAGGCATCGCAGTGGGACCTTCCAGCGCTCAACACATCTCAACAAAGATCACTCCAAATTAAACGGCCGAGTGTATTCCTGAACAAAACAGCTAGTGGAGCCAAATATAAAACAACTCTGCCACGCACCATCCCAATTGTAGAAGGCAAGGCTGGCATCTTTAGATACGGCATCACCGAGCGCTCGGATGACGCCGATCAGCTGGCGACGCACATTTTGTCCCGGACCAATGCACGAGCAGTCGGCGGCCACTCGAGCAGGGTGGTAAGAGTCACATTGCCAGTTTCCCACCCTTGGTGAAAAAGCCCCCAAAACGCACACGGACGTAAGCCAACAACAAAACAAACCGACATCGCAGCACATTCACTTTATCGCTGAAGGCTCCGGCGGGGTAGGAAGGGATCAACGGCCAGTGCCCTATCACACCGCGATGTGTCGGGACTGAAGGCTCCGGCGGGGTGGGAAGGGATGAGCGGCCAGTGTCATATCACACCGCGATGTGTCGGGACTGAAGGCTCCGGCGGCCTAGGAAGGGATCAACGGCCAGTGTCACGTCACCAGTGTGTCGGGAGTGAACAAATCTGAACCTGGACCAACTCGGCAGGTGATCACGCACTGCCAATTCATTTACAATAGACGGCCTGAACCTGACCCGTCCCCCCTCCCTTGGCATGATGTGTCCAGGACGTGCGCTCAAACATCTATAAAGTGAAGATATACGATTGTAAGATATTTCAAAAACACAGGAAAACGCTTGAACAAGGAAACAACCGCAATCGATGACACAACCGCAAGTCCCCAGATCGGATTTCCCCATGCAACCCAACACCACATCCCCTACCAGTATAATTACTGCAACGCACTCCAGTAGAATCTATTATGCTCTTTCACACGAAACGGAAAGCACAGGTCTCCCTCCATTTTCCCACTTCAATCCGGAGGAACATATCGGTCCCGGCGCGGCAAGCGAGATCTCACCCTCCACGCGGGCCGCCTCGGCACACTTTGGCAAGACGACCGACGACGGCGGAGCCGCACCGCGGCGACCGCCCTCACGACTGGCGCAGAGGTCACCGCGCGAGCTGCCGACGGCCATTACAGGTCATCTATGAAGCGTAACATAACGCAAAGCTCGAAGAAGGGAGCCTTCGTCACAAAGCTGGTTACAGCTGAACAACGGTAGACGAGGCGATCGCTACAGCCAGCTGGGCTTCGCGTCGCCAGTCCGCGGTAAGTAGAAGCACACAGCCGTGGCATACGCCGGCGGGTCGCGGCGGCACGCAGCAGCCAGCTGTGGAGCCCAGCCGGCGGAGACGTCGGCAGCGGTCGAGGAGCCACGCCACTGCGGACGGAGCGACCGCGCGGGCCCCTCTCCGGTCCAGCGACCGCCGGCCGCCACACAGCGGACAGGAGCAGGCTCCGCCACAGGTATGGCGCTCTCGGGGCCGGATACCTCACAGGATCGCTCAGCGACTGGGCGGCACGCCAGGCTAGGTGGTGCCACGGGCGTCCGGCCGGGCTCGGCGACGACCCCTGTACCGGCGGAGCGGGAGGCGACTCGCGCGGCTGGTGCGGCGCCAGGCGGCACAGAGCCACGACACGCCGCCAGTCCGCCGCGGACCGCAGCACGTGGCGGTAGCCGGGGAGAAGCCTGCAGTCTGGCGGCGACGGCCCCGTACCCACGGCGGACGCGCTGGTCGTCGCTAAGGCTCCGTTTTGCGCAGCTGAGAGGTGGAGGAACAACATTATGAGGGTCACCGCTGGGAACGCCGGCATGCTGGTCACGGCGTCTGGACTATGGCAGCCGTCAGGCTCCCGGGACAGCAGTCGGATTCTTCAGATGTCTCTGGAAGCAATTGGAATGGCGAGCACATTTCACTGGGACCTTGACCAGCAACTCAACTGTCCAGTGTGCGTCGCTTCAATTCGTTACCTAGCCACGTTCAGGTATTACGAGTCGTCAAAGTACATGCGGCCAGGGCCGTGGTTCTTCATGTAGCGTCGGTACTGCTTGTGCTGAGCACTCTGTGCCAGCTTGAGCTTCATCTCCTCCTCCCTCTCCTTCTTCCAGACGGCGAAGACGTCACGCTTCCAGAGCTCCATCTCCAGGTACTCCTCCTTAGTGTCCTCCTCCATCGCCTGCCAACGGACACAGGCGCGCTCAGAAAACGGCCCCGGTCGGTGCAGGTCGGGCCACCAGGCCTCCGGCAGCGGAGCTGGTGACGGGAATCGAGCCACGTCTCCACGGCAGACGCAATAAAGACGCCCGCAAGAAACGTGAGAACACGACCATTTGCTCTCGGATCCCGTGCACCTCAGTGCCATTATTCCTGTTTTATTCACGAAAAAATATGACTTCAACTTGAAGCATGCGTGACAAGATGATGGTCACGCATTGCCAAACATCTGAGACATGCGTGACAGGCTTATGGTACAGGAAAAGCACTTGAGTTCAAGTGAGCAGGACAACATGTAGGTCTCGTTTCCAGGTGCTCAGCAATACTTCCATGGGGGGGGGGGGGGGAGTGGGTACTGATGATGTCCTTATATCTATGGACACATCGTTATTATATTGATCCGGAAGGCAAAGAGGCGCCCAAAGAGGGGAGGGGAGGTGTCTCGGGAGTCCATGGACGCCGCATCCCTCCCCCACTTGACTGTGCCTCTGAACGTTTTCGAAAATCGGACGAGTTATGATCCATCCAAAAAGGACACGCTGACTCCTAAGGTCACGCTTTGCCTCAAACCACATCAGTGGTCGACCGGAAAAGCTCCGCCCTTCCGACCGTAACAACTGGCACTACCCACCGCGATACGCCAACTCACGCCGATTCGTTGAATCATTACAACTCGGAAAACTGCAGCAGGCACTACGAACCCATCGGAACATCACCGCGCGGGGCAAACGAGGGACAATCAGGAAACGCACGCGGAACAGGAAGGCGGCAGCTTGTGCAGAACAGCACGCAAAACGTGTATGCCGACGGCCTGAGCATGCCGCCCGGGACCAGCGTGAAGGCTGACCGACTGGACATGCTCACCAGCGGCTCAGGGGCCGGGCCGGCCGCGGTGCGGACTCTAGCGCCACTCACATCGAACTGCGCGCTGGACACGCCCATGTAGCGGCGGATCAGGTACAGCTTCTCGTCGGTGCCGTACTCCTGGCCGAGCAGCGTGTACTTCCAGAACCAGCGCAGGTACCAGAGCAGCCAGACGCTCAGCGTGTAAGGCAGCAGCACCAGCTGCACCCACAGCACGCTCGTCACCGAGGGCTTGGCGTAGCCGCCCCTGGGCACCAGAAGGCGGTGTTTAATATTCGGCCGCTCGGGTGGCACGGATGTCGATACCCTTTTCACGCTATCACACCCCCGGCTTGGAGTTCCCTGCGTGTTGCCTCTCCCCTTGCTCACAGTCGGCGAATCAGCGTCGGACCAGGCGGCGGTCACCCAGTATCAAAGCGCCTCAGGCTTCACAAATGGGCTGGGTAGGTAAGATACTGGAATGCGGGTCAAAAGGCAACGGATCAGCGCCAACAAAGTGCGTGCGGAGGCCGCCGGAGAGTCAGGGTTGTGGTGGCATGTATGGCGGTGACATGGCCTGGACACCCTACTGGACGAATTTCGAAACGCCGTGGAAAGGGCGACAACGGCCAGTGACGAGCCCCGGCCCAGGCGCGACCTGTTGGAGACGGTAACACAACAGGCGGAGGAGGGGGGGGGGGGGGGGGGGCAGCCTACTGTCAGCTGCGCGACACACACCCTGGTCAGGGGCTTGTGGCGAAAGTGCGGACTGCGGGACCGGCTTCACGCGGACACCCGGGGCCAGGTGTTCACCGAGCGCGTTGGTAGTCAGCACATTACTATGCTGCCAAAAAGGCTCACAAGTCTGGGACCTGCATCCAACACCACGTGCCGTACCCACACTGGTCGATGACTAGTGAACATAACAAAAGAACGACCTCGTTTTGCACTTAAAAATACCGCATTTCGCCGGTTCACTGCGTATAGAAAGGTTAGTTTAACACAGAGCAGCACCAGCAGGGCACATTTCCCAGCAATGCTTAGCATTTCCACACCAGGGAAGCCATAAAAATCGCAGCCATTTCACTTGATTCGCCACGACATGGGAACTCCAACGGCCACCTGCCCGCCCACTCCCAAGCCTGGATACTCTCCTATACACGCACGCGGAAATGTCCACTACGTGCTCACATAGTAAACCTCTACAACGCAGGCGCTTTTCCCCAGCATGACAGCCCAGAAGTGTGCGTCGTAAACGGCAGCGTGACGGCGCAGCAGCCGCCGGCAGGTCAACAGCCGGGCCCGTCACGTTACCGCCGCAGACAGCACGCGGCCGGCGCGGCGGCAATTATCGACCGCGGCCGGCCGACTTCCAATCAGCTGTCACGAGCGGCACGAGCGGCCGGCCGCCCCCGGGTGGCGTGACAGCCGATCGACGGCGCTCGTGTCCCCTCTCCCCCCGCTCCGCCCCCCAGTTCCGGGCAGCAGCGGCGGCCGCCAGCGCGCCTGGCATGGCCGCGTCCCCTACCGGATGTCCATCTTGTCGCGGACGATGTCCCGCAGAATGCGCTCCTCCTCCTGCCGCGCCTCGTCCTTGCTCATCTTCTTGTTGCGCTTCAGGTGGTCCAGCAGCTTCTCCTCCTTGGCGATCTGCTGCGCGCGCAGTCGGTACTTGGGCACCGTGACCAGGTACCGGATGGCCGTGTCATACCTGCCAGCGCACCGCGCCGAGTAAGCCAGCTACCGCAGAAACTGCCGGACCACGTTCTATAAAAGCTTTGACATACAACAAGCGAGCACGCAGGGTGCTCATACTCAGCACCTAATGGTGCACGCGACCAAGAGGGCTTCTCGACAATGTCATGTGTTGGCCTGCTCTGCGAACGCTGCGAGATTAAGGACACCCAAAGATCATAGTCCCTTGGACCCATCTATCCGGCCAGAAATCGAGCCGCGACCACCAGCGGGACGGGCTGATTACATTCCGGGTTTGCGGGAGAAGTGGCCGAGCATCGCTGCATGGCATACCAGGAGCTGCAGTCGCAATAGCGGTGCCCAGAAGTCACATGTTCAGCTGGGAATCGGCCCCGGTGCCACACATGGGAGCTCGCATCGTTAACCACTGGACTACATCGTCTCAATGCCATAAATCTTCGGCGAAATTCATACAACCTATCCAGAGCCAAAGGCTTTCTACATCCAGCAGCATTCAGTCAATCAATGACATATTACCAGCAAAATACAGCACAGTTGGTTGAACAGGCTCTGCCACAAGCGCTATTTCCTTTTTTTTGTTGTTGATTGGAGTTGACGGGCGCGCCGACTGCGGTGGTCATTTGGCGCCCATAACGAGTTTTGTTTTATCTATCTAATGAGCCGCATCAATGGTCCCAAAGTTGATGTGTTTTAGAAACAAAAAATCTGTTGAGAATTCCAGAAATGGTGAGCCATCTCCTAGCATATCAGAGGGTAAGGGGAAAATCATGCTGCCCAAAGTAACGTTGGCGTTCTTCCGCGAGGCGCGGACAAGATATAAGGATATGGCGAACGGTAAGGACAGCACCACATCGATGACAGATAGGTTTATCGGCTCCCTCCAACACATAGCCATGGGTTGCGTTCGTGTGCCCGATGCGTGATCTGCAGAGGATCGCCTCTTCTCGCCGCATTTTGCGGAAACAAGAGAACCACTGACCCAGCTCACGTTTTATCTCTCTAAGCTTATTACCATCCATCCGATCCCAACAACGCTGCCACTTGTCGTGCAGGAATGTTTTTAGTGCAGGGTAAAAGTCTCTTGAGCGCTTTTTCCAGCGTGACTTTAAACCAGCTGCCACACCCCTCAACTGCACCCCTACGCGGTCTTCCCCCGCGAGTCCGCACGTCGCTGAGAAGTTGCTCCCCACCTGGTCCAGGAGGTGAAGTACTGGATACCCGAAATGATGGTGATGGTGACTGCCAGCACGATGCGAATGTCCACTTTGGGGGCCATGCGGCGCCGGTAGTAGCGGTAGTAGTGGCTGTAGAACTCATCTGGGTTGTCCAGCATGTAGTCATAGTCGCTCCGTGATTCGTCATCCTTCAGTATCTCGTAGCTGAAAATCGGGGGTAACATGAGAATAGCAGAAGGCGCATGCTGAGGCTGCAGCATCCTTTACAAGCATCATTTTCCAAGATGCACATTTCCTCTGTTCAAGCCGGTGACGCCAGTTCCGTTCTTCGGTTTTGGCAAAGTTGTTCCCTTCCGCAAAATGGATCCCCCAGCCCTCAAAGTAGTGTGACACCAAAATGGGCGCTCATCAGGTCCATCACCAACAGGTCAGCTGGATGGAGCACTTGCCTTCTGATTCACCCATCCATGTCAGGGTAGGTTTGAGTCACTTTAAGTGCTATTTGCCCCCAACTGGGATGGCCCACAGCTGGTGGCAGTGGCCGCGCTTAAGGCCAGGTAACGTCCGAGGACAGGACAGACCATGCCCAACATTGTGGCATATCAAGCTTTAGTTACAAGGTTCTGCTACTGGCCTTGAGTTTCATGTTTGGAAATGCAAAAAGGCAATTACACACCATTGCTCAAACATATCTTGCCGTGACATTGGTGCATATATCATGGTAAGGACAAAGCACAACTTACGCTGTGGCGATCTCTCGGAATCTTTCGGATGCAGCCTCCTTGTCTTCGGCACTTTGGAAAAGATCTGGATGTGTTTTCCGAGCCAACTGACGGTACTTGGAGGCTATTTCCTTCTTTGGAGTGTCTCTTGTAACACCCAGGACTGGAAGGACATTGGAAATGTGATGAACCCACTGAACACCACCAATACACACGACAATGTCATAGTTCATATCTCAGAAATAAAGATGTGCGCAAAACAGCATTCCATGTGATTGAAACATGCATAGATTGATGATGAAGATAATACAACTTCCTCTCGATGGCTTAGTGACAAGCATAATGGTCTGATCCCACAGCGTGATGTACATGTATGGGTACTCTGGGCTGTGTAATATGTACATGGTTGCTTCAAAGCAAATCACATTGTGGTCCTGATCCACACCTGCAGTTCCTGAACTTCCAGAGGAGGAGAGAACATTTACTACCACAAAATGCATTATTGGTTTTTACAACATGACAACTATCAGTTGTGTTTTACTCATGGGCTGGGAAAAAATGAAGTAAAAACTCATTGGGTGAAAGACCATTCCTTGCTGCACACCAAGCCTTTTAAGCGCAGTTTCTCCATCCAATATACTCTGAGTGATAGGTCTGATCCACAGCAACTAATCATCTAACCCGAATGTGATTATCTATGATCACAATAATTTTTTTATGAACAAATAGGTGTGGGCCCATGTTAAATTTGGGTTGGAGCACAAATGAAGCTAAAATAATTAAAACCTTCAAATACATATGAATACTCAGAACAGGCCTGGTAACAGTGATAAACACATCATGAAACCCATGAGTAGAATAGAGATATTAGGTTAAGCATGTAATCAGTATCAAACATAAACAATAATGCATGCATTGGCAGCATAACACACCAAGCTACTTGATCACAGAAGTACACCTTAAGAACTGCCAACAGTTTCTGAGCCATTCAGAGGCATCACCAGGAAATGATACCAGAGAATGGGCAGCTGATTCTCCTCATACTCATGACTGACACTTAGGGAAAAGGGCAGAACAGCCCAATGGAGATGTCTAGTGCAACGGGCTGTGCTGATATATGCCTGGCACATGCACATACATCCCAGACTGCAAACAACATATATTATGACAAGCATATATGGAGTAGCAAGAACATCCCTGTAAAACTTGACGGCATGTACACCACAGACCTGGGCACTCACAGTTTCATGCATAGCCACCACCAATTTCAGCACATAAATTGCCCATGTCAAGGAATCATGTAGCAGTTATTTTCAGGCAAAAATGCTCTGAAATCATTTTTCACACAAAATTGTCTGGAAGTTCATTGAACTTTGGGATGGGCTAAGCTTAGCAGACTTCTGCTGGGTTCTGCTCACCAATATCATATAGGCACAGTGAATGGATGTTTTGCAGAATGGCATACATTCTTAAAAAGTGGAGCAAACCATGGTCTCATCTTATTTTGGCTTCACCAAAAGTCTTGCTAATCCTATCACAACTTAGAAGGTGGCTATGTACCAGCCTTAGACGCCCATAAAAATATTAGGGGTTCGCAACAGATCCCCCTCAAAACTCTCAGAAATAATCTTACCTGACCACATCAAATAGCTCAGGTTTTTAATGTGCTACTATATTTGACATCAAGTATCCAACCCTCCAGATAAAGGGGAAATGAAAGCATTCACACTAGCTATGCAAGCAAGCAGGCTCTGAAAGGTTTTCAGCCATGTTCTGACATTAAGAACTTTGCTCAATGCACTCGCCAGAACGTGACAATGAAGAAATGTGTTGTCATGTCATATCCCATAACTCACCATCATAACAGTTCTTGAGGCCACAGTACAGCCCATCAATCATTGAGAACGCTGGCTGAAAAGATACTGCGAGGAGCACAATAATGCACAGTTTGGCCATCATTTTGAAGGCACTGTTCACTTGTGACACAAAAATGCAGTTATCAAGATATCAACCGCCCGTCCCAGTAATCCTTCGACACCAAGCAGTCGCCGATAGGTCCCGAAACCACGTTTCCGCGAAGCGCATCGCCGGCGGCAGCAGCCCAACCCACACCGCCGAACTGGCAGCCACGTATACAAAATAGCTGCGACGTTTCACCAAGGCAAGGTAATCGGAATATGAGAGGAAATGTATGGCTAAAGTACTGCTTTATTTCCTCCTTAGCGCCATCATACCTATTCATCCATTTCTCAGTTGCACTATGAATTGATGCTAACGAACATGTTCGTTAACCCAATAAATCTTTTATTTTTGTTGAATACGTGATTGAATTTACATGGTGATGGTTTTCAACCAGATTAACGAAGATGCTGCATCGGCTGCAGCACCAGGCCCATAACACTATCTTGCAAATGCTACACTTTCCTGCCAGAATATCCTGCTATTCTGGCGTTGTGAATACAGGCGTATAAAAATAGTAATGAATTAAAATGCTCTCTGTAGTTCTGTTGGCTGTAACTAGTATTTTTTCGGCGTCTCACAGTCTAACACTTCATTTGCATGTGGTAACCATGGTCACCAATTTGTTGATCAGCCTTTCGGACGGCCTTCGAAAACTTTAT